>NC_045428.1:362212511-362541886 GCF_902635505.1 Sarcophilus harrisii
CCTCCAACAGACCTATCCTGCCCCACAAGTGTTAAAATAATTGAAGTCGGGTTGTTGTTTTTTAATTTTACTAGAGCCATTACAAAGGTGTGAAATATTAGACACTTACGCATCTGTGAATAAGATTGTAGGCTAAAACGTGTGAGTTCCCGTCTCAGCTAATGAACTGGAATATGGTTTTAATTTTTGTACTGCAAAATTTTCCTGCCTTTTTTGGTCGGTTCCCACAGAAGACTTCATATTTTAATAATTCAGTGCAGCCTAATTACTTTAATTAATCACCTTCTTTTCAAAGATGTCATTGGGCCTCATTATTTTCCTGTTGCTGTAGGTATTGCCTGTAGTTTTTAGGGAAGGATTTAAAATATATATATAAAATAAACTAGATAGCTTTGTTATAAAATTAGGATCATATATTCTTTGTTTTTGGATAGTTAAGGCTGCCCTGAGTGGGTAGGTTGAATTAAGAATATAGCTCTAGATTTCTTCATCACTTTTCTTCCCTTTGACCAGTTAACAAAAGCACCTTTCGCCATTTTGGTTCTTAAAATTGCTGGCTGAAGGGAAAAAAAAGGAAATGGTTATTTAAAGCAAGTCAATATTTTTGCATCTTTTTGAGTCATGATGAATATCCTGGGAATGACAATAGCTCTCATTGTGCAATCAATATAATTTGCTTCCCTTGCAGGAAAACATAATTAGTTTATAGTTAACTTATTGGCAATGAAAATGAACTCATTTCTAAAGTTTGTATGGGGGTGGAGTGTGGTTTCATGTTCAGAGAATGGACACAGAGAATGAGGGACTTCAAGGCCTCTTCCCAGTTGTAGGCACATTGTTTTGCTTCTGAGACAGTAAGCAAATGACCTCTATAATTCAGTGCAAATATAAAAACTGTAACTTTTTTTTCCCCAAAAGGTTGCCTAATTTACAGTCTGAGAAATTGGACTCAAATCTTACCTCTTCCACTGACTATCTTTGTGACCTTGAGCAGGTCTGAATTTTTCCCTTCAACTAGAAAATGAGATGGTTGGTCTAACTGCCTTTCTGAGGTTCCTTCTATCTTTAAACTGTGGGCAGTTGTGTGGCCAAGTGGATAGACAGAGTATTGTATCTGGAGTCAGGAAGAACCTGAGTTCAAATGTGGCTTTAGATACTGAGTAGCTGTGGGACCCTGTAAAAGTTAATCCTGTTTGCCTCAGTTCCTCATTCTATAAATGACATGGAGAAAGAAATGGCAAAACCACTCCAGTACCTTTGCCCCCAAAACCCCAAATGGAGTCAAGAAGAGTCAGACACGACTAAACAACAATAATCCCTTAAGATGCATTGCATCTCCTGAGTAGTTCTGACTTTTCTTCCTTCATACCTCATCTGGAATCTGTCTGCATCTCTCATATTTATTCTCATGCATTTCTTTCTATTACAATGAATAATCTCCCTGCTTAACTGTAAGCTTCATGAGAGGAGAGACTTTTTTCTTACCTACATTTTGTATTTGCTAAATCTGCAGTTCAATAAATATAATTTAAAATGATACCTCTGGAGACCCCGTGTTAGCTCTTGGACATTTCATAAACACCGTGCCAATATTAAACAACCAAACTCTAAGAGCTGGCCTTCCATGGGTATCATGTTCCAGACAGATGAGTTCCCACAATCCCTAGATCTCCCCTCCTCCTCTCCCCCAAGTGCCCACTAATAAATGAGTGAGTTTAAACATAGAGAGAGCCTCACTTCCCTACTTGTTTTACTAGGGTCCTTTGTCCCACTGGGCCCCTCATCCCCATGTGTTCTCAGACTACCTCTCTTGCAAAGCTTGCCTGTCGCATTCCCATATATTTTCCAGCACTGACATTGGCCTCTGGAGTCCTTGACTTATTTTAGCCCAAGCAGCTTTGCAAGCCCACTGGGGTTTTAGGATACTGAGAAACCAGAGAGGGGTTGAGTCAAGATCAGGCTGAAGTGCAGTCCCTAAGATCCTGTCAAAGGCTGCTAGGAGACCTCCTGTTCTGGTCTTCTGGCCAAGAGCTTTTATTTTGAAATCCGGGCTGTCTGAAGCCAGCCCTGCCAAATCCAGGGAGTTTGCTTTTGAACTTGGACTTGCACCCTGCATGTCACCTGAAGCTAGCAATTTAAGATCAGAGTTTGGAGTTCCATGGTGGGATCCGTGCCATGGGGCGTAGAGGCCAGGGTTGGGACTTGTTTCACTCACTTAAGAAAGGGAAATACACTTTCCTGAATTTCCTTCCCCCTTTATATTCAAACCTAGCCCCGGTCCCTGCCCCCATCCAGCATGCACAGTGGAAGTAGCTGAGATCAGCTAGGGTCTAATCAATGATCAAATCAATTCTCCCTACGGATAGGACAAAGGCATGTTATACAAAACCCTCCGGGTTGTTCTGGGTCTCCTAAAATATTTCTTTTGCAACCAGAGATGTTAATTGGTTAAAACTGCCTGTGGTCTGAGGAAGTGCTCTGATTGCAAGGAGAAATTCTTTTATGTTTCTGGACCTGAGCCACGAATTCTCTGAAGTTAGGAATCTGGCTGGGGTAGAGCCCCCTCCAGGGTGTAAATAAGAGGGCCGATTCTCTAGCCCAGTAGAAATCAATTGTGTGTGTGTGTGTGTGTGTGTGTGTGTGTGTGTGTGTTAAGCCATACGGCCAAACCCATCCCCACTTTCCCATTTGTTATAGGAAGGTGTGGGTTACAGCTGGAGTCGAGACAATGGAAATATGGTGAGGGAGCGGACCCAGCCAGCAAGACTTAACAGCCTTGCTCAGGTTGCACACCCTGCGGTGATTGTGAAGTCTATCCAGTCTCCAGAAGAGGGAGGGGGAGCAAGCGGAGGGCAGGCAGTCTTTCCGCGGAGGGCAGCGTGCAGGGGCTGCCTGGTATCAAGCAGTTAAGGATGACTGGCACATAAAACTGCTTACTTTGCGAGTCAGGGAGCCGAGTCGCTAACAGCTTAAGTGGGAGAACGTTTTATAGCACTGGTCTGGAAATCCCAGTGACATTTTCCCCAGCGCTGCAGACACGCCGACGCTATGAGAGAGGGAGAGGGAGAGAGAGGGGGAGAGGGAGAGGAGAGAGAAGGAGAGGAAAGAGGAAGAGGGAGGGGAGGGAGAGAGGAATAGGGAGCAGGGAAGAAGGGAGGGGGAAGGGAGGGGAGACGGAAGGATGGGGAGAGAGAGAAAGAGATAGAGAAAGAGAGAGATAAAGAGATAGAGAGAGAAAGAGAGAGAAAGAGAGAGAGAGAATGAGAGAGAGAGAGAGAGAGAGAGAGAGAGAGAGAGAGAGAGAGAGAGTGAGAGAGTGAGTTTGGCAGGGCGGGGTTGCCAGCCAGGTTCTGCCATGGCACACAGCTCTCTGCTACATGCAGAGCCAACTCATGGGCCTTGCCCATGGCACGAGCTCCCACTGCATGCAGCAAACATCACACAGGGAGCTGTCTCACTTGCACGGCAGAAGGTTGTTTGGGGTTCACTTAATCATGAGCTAGACTAGAGGAAGAATATCACTTCTCCCCCTTCCCTCCAGCTCCCCGCCTCCAGTCCTAGAATAATTGCGTTCTCAGAGCTGTGTGTGGCAGAAGGATAGGGGTGTGAAATGTGCCCGGTCTCGATTTCATTCGGCTCCCAGACTGTCGGTGACAGTCAGCTATAAAGTCAAACACAGGACAGTCGGGGACAAGCCTGCTGCTTAATTGCTCTTTCTTAAGCATGAGTCCACTCAGACACCACCACCCACCTATACCATACACACACACACACACACACACACACACACACACACATTTACAGTACTGCATTTTACTGTGACATGGCAAACACAATAATAGTTAGAGCCTGAGAGCTTTTTCTGCGGCTCGCTTTCCATTTTCTCCATCTCATTGGCTCCCAGAGAAATCTTGGTAAACCAATAGGATTCTGCTTTCCCATTCATGTCCTAGCAACAAGCCTTGTTCCAATCTTTCTCCGGCGCACTAACACCTGAAAAATTACATCATGAATAATGGCAAAAGCAGCAAGGGCCAAGAGAGGTTTTTTTTTTTTTTTTTCGTTTTCCTTTTTTTTTTTCCTTATTTTCATCTGTCTGCTGCAGAGTTCATTTAAGGTGTTTTAGTCTAGATCCTTAAAGAGACAATGCTTCAGATTTTTGCTGATCTTTTTCAGCTCAAGGGTTAGGAAAAGTGCTGGGAGAGAAAGAAAATGACGCAGCTAGAGGCCCTTCAGTCGAAGGGAGTGCCAGTGGGTGTTGGGGGACCCTGAAGTGGGACACCTTGGTCATCGCCTTTCTTGTAGCCCCTACGCGTTCCACCTAATGCGCCCCGACTCCCACTCCCGGGAGAACGTCAAAGTGAAGAAATAGGTTGTTCTGCGTTTTTTTTTTTTTTTTCTACAGCAAAATGCCCCCAAACCATCTAGTTTTGACATAAACTACCTTTTGCGAGAGGCATCTCTTTCAGGTAACCGTTACCTTGTTTTCCCTCCTGGTTTAGGAAGACTAGAAACTCTCACTTGTCTATCTTGTTCTGGCCCTGGAGAAAATGGCCCACATTCGCTTTTAGGGGCCCTGAGGCTAGGGAGGTGATTATGCAGGGATTTGTAAAAAGGTGTGAGGTGGGGTGAGTAAAAGAGAAGGGGAGTGTGAGTGTGTGTGTGTGTGTGTGTGTGTGTGTGTACACGCTGCAGACAGGCAGCCAGAGAAATGAAATTCAACGAGAACCAGATGACCAAAGTGGGGGGTGGGTAAGCAGAAAGGGAAGGGAAGTAAGGCGGGTGGGGGCGTGAGTGGAAGTGGGGTGGGGGCCCCAGTAAGGGGATGTCGGTTTCTGCTGCTCAGACGGGTTTTCTGTACCTTTCCCACTAAGCAAAGATTTTTAATGAAATAGCCCGCCTCTCTATGAATCTTTTAGACTGAGAAAGAAATGCGGCTGTTCAAAATCTCCGCACAGCCTCCCCGGCCCTCGCCACCCCCTTCCCCCCCGCCTCCGCCGCCCCCCCTCCCCCGAATCCTGTCTGGTACAGACAGACAGGGAGGAGAACGGACCTGCAGAGGAGAGACTCAGACACAAAGAGCCACAGCCCTGTGGACCGAGCCAAACATCAGCACCTGCAGTGCCTTCACCGACCTCGGAGAGGTGGGGGGCGGGGACGGAGACGACCCTCACACCCCCTCCTTTTCTCTCCTCCCAAGCACGCCCCCCGCTCCCCCGACACACACACAGCAGTAACACGGTTTTCCTGGGCGCATTTTGTGTCCAGGGGAGGGGCCGGAGGCTCCCCTTGATTCCCTAAGCACTGCAGTCAGGCTCGTGGGGACTGCTGATGCTCAATCAACAGCTCGTGGGGCGTTTCTCCCGATGCAGCAAAAGGAATCAATGGTCCCTGCTTCTGCAACTGGTTTCTAGCTCTTCTGTATCGTGGGGTCTTCGCAGCAGGGAAAGGCTAGACATGAGAACAAATATGTCCGAGCACTTGAATAACTAACGACATAGCTATATGTGAACGAAAGTTAACGGAATAAGACCCCATCCTAATTCCCAAAAGGTTGCAGAGATTTATATTATATTCTATATTACATTATATTACATATAATATATATTAATAAATTCGTATATTAATTTTTAATATACAATATATTAAATTATATTGTAGCAAGAGCATCACAGAATAACCCAGAAATGTTCCACCTGGAAGGGACCTTAGATGTTATTTAAAGTCGATCTTTTAATTTCACTAGTTAGGAAACTGACTCGGGGAGGGGAAAGGGACTTGGCCAAGATCACCAAACTAGTTAATTATAGGACAGAATTGGAGCCCATATCTAAAAACTCCAGTGTTCTTTCTATTGTACCAGGGAACTCTTCTATATCTATTCTAATGTTTGGATGATCAGAAAAGGTTAGATTTGGAAGGGACTCCAGGGACTACTGGTCAGAATTAGAAAGAACTGAAGGGGACTTGTTTATTTTTAATTAATAGCTTTTTATTTTCAAAACACATGCAAAGTCAGTTTTCAACATTCACGTTTGCAAAACCTTGTGTCCCAAATTTTTCTCCCTTCCTTTCCCTACCCCCTCCCCTAGACAGCAAGTAATCCGATATATGTGAAACATGTATAATTCTACTATGCGTATTTCCACATTTATTATGCTGCACACAAAAAATCATCAAAAAGGAAAAATAGAGAAAGAGGGGGAAAAAAGCAAGCAAACAACAGGAAAAATGGTGAAAATATGTTGTGATCCATATCCAGTCCCCACAGTCTGGGTGCAGATGGCTTTCTCCATCAGAAGTCTATTGGAATTGGCCTGAATCACCTCATTGTTGGAAAGAGCCACATTTATCAGAATTGATCATCATATAATCTTGTTGTTGTGTACAATGTTCTCTTGGTTCTACTCACTTCACTTAGCATTAGTTCATGTAAGTCTCCTAGCAGGGACTTTTAAAGGACATCTAGCTGGTGCTTTTCATTTTATAGATGAGATAAAGCCAATTTTCTTGTACCAGATTATGTCTATAGAAGCAATTATTTAAGAGAGGTGGTGGTGATGGTGGTGATGATTAGAATGAGGCATAAATGGGACATAGAAGTCCTGATTCCTGGAAATCTGTTATGATACCACATAAGCACAGGACACTCGAATACTTCAGTTGGAGTGAGATGAGTCTTTACTGCTATTCTAGGGAAGCAGAATTTAGGCAGGATCTTCCCCAAGGGAGAATTTGGTTCGAATTTTGCCTCTACGCATACTAACCCTATGACCATAACTAGTCTTCTGGTTATGTGGCCACAACCATAACTTCTCTGAAACTGTTTAATAAAGGAGAAGGAGAAAATTCCAGATTTATACAAGGGACCTTATGTGAGTGATTACTCCACGTTCTAAATCCCAACATTTGTATCTAGTTGAAAGGTTAAGAATGAAGGCTGGATGTAGAAAATATTCAGATCAGAAAATTACTTCTGCCTATAAGTAACCAGGTTAAAATGAATAGAAAGGAGGAAGGTGACAGGGATAATGTCAAAAGGGCAAACTGGAAGTTGAGGGAATTATGTGATGCTCAGCACCTAGGTGAGAATGACAAGAAATTGATAAGCAAAAAAATTTAAAGAAGCTAAGAACTGATAAACTACAGAAGAACCTAACATCCACAGCTTTTAAATATTTTAGGGAACAAAAGAATTGGTAGATGGTTGAAGTGGAAAGTACTGAGAAAATTTTTAAAAATTAAATTGGTTATATTTTTACAGATAAGAAATGATATGTTTGATATAGGGGTCATTCCTGAGTCAGTTCTCTGTGTATAGTTGAACTACCAATTTGTTAGGACATAGATCAAAATTAGTGCAAAACAAGAGTGAAAAATACAAATAAAAAAGATAAAGTTTACAATTAAAATAGTTATATCTTCAACTACATTTTTTATAGTGTATTTTTATGGTAAAATAGGTAATGATAGAAGGAAAGATGTACGTTGTAATAATTTCATATGGAAGTTTAACCAATATAATTCAATTGCCATAACAGGAGATAAAAAGAGTCTAAAAGATACCTTAATCAGCAAACACTTGACTTAATTGATAAGAAGGGGGAAAGAAACCAAAGGTATTACCAATTTAGAAGATGCATAGAAGAGGAATGATTGAATATGAGAAATATTTCTTGAAAAATAGGGAGAAATTGTACTGGGTAAACCAGTTTTATTTTGGTAAAGGTTGGTAGAGATTCAATTAAGCAACTATCCTGGAAACTTCTATAGATAAAAAATGGAAAAAGAAAATTGGAAAACATTGACAAAAATTTTATAAGGAAGTTGTTATTAATACCAATAACAACAATATGGCACATTTATATTATGTGCTTTACATAATGTTATATATTTTGATCCTCACAACAACACTATGAAATAGATACTATTATTAGTTTCATTATTGCAAATGAGGAAATCAAGGCAGACATATTGGGACTTGCCTAGATTAATATGGCTAGTTAGTGTCTGATGTAGGAGTAGAACTCAGGTTTTCTTGACTACAGGTCCAGTATTCTGTCCACTTCAGTGGTATATAATTAATTGATGTACATCAACTTCAGTAGAGCCACCACATCTGGATTCTGACATTAGGCATAGATGTGCTTAAAGATGAAGTAAAGAAGTCCTTAACAAAGAAAAGCTTGGAGCAACTCTTTTTGTAGTAGCAAGGAAACGGAAACTTGAGTGACTGCCCATCAGATGGAGAATGGCTGAATAAGTTATGGTATATGTGTTATGGAATATAATAATCAGTAGGATAATTTCATAACGGTTGGAGAGACTTGCATGAACTGATGCTAAGTGAAGTCAGTAGAATTAAGAGAACACTATACATAGCAATAAGATTATGTGATGATCATCCATATGGACTTGACTCTTTTCAACAATAAGGTGATTCAAGTCAATTTCAATAAACTTGGATATCTGTAAGAAATGACCAGCAGGACGAATACAGAGAGGATTGGCGAGATTTACATGAACTGATGCTGAGTGAAATGAGCAGAACCAGGAGATCATTATATACCTCAACAACTATACTGTATGAGGATGTATTCTGATGGAAGTGGATTTCTTCAACAAAGAGAAGATCTAACTTAGTTTCAATTGATCAAGGATGGACAGAAGCAGCTACACTCAAAGAAAAGAACACTAGGAAATGAATGTAAACTGCTTGCATTTTTGTTCTCCTTCCCAGGTTATTTATACCTCCTAAATCCTATTCTCCCTGAGCAACAAGAGAGCAACAAGTTCGGTTCTGCACACATATTTTGTATCCAAGATCTACTGTAACCTATTTAACATGTATAGGACTGCTTGCCATCTGGGGGAGAGGGTGGAGGGAGGGAGGGGAAAAATCGGAACAGAAGTGAGTGCAAGGGATAATGTTGTAAAAAATTACCAGGCATGGGTTCTGTCAATAAAAAGTTATTAAAAAAAATAAACTTGGATAGAAATGCTATCCATAAATTGTGAATACATCCAGCCATTCTGGAGAGTGATTTCTAACTATGCTCAAAAAGTTATCAAACTGTGCATATCTTTTCATCCAGCAATGTTACTACTGGGCTTATATTCCAAAGAGATCTTAAAGAAGGGAAAGGAACCTGTATGTGCAAAAATGTTTGTGGCAGCTCTTTTTGTAGTGGCTAAGACTGGAAACTGAATGGATGCCCATCAACTGGAGAATGGCTGAATAAATTGTTGATTCATAAATATATGAATGTTATGGAATATTATTGTTCTGTAAGAAATGACCAACAGGTTGATTTCAGAAAGGGCTGGAGAGACTTACAGAAACTGGTGATGAGTGAAATGAGCAGGACCAGGAGATCATTATATACTTCAACAACAATACTATATGATGATCAATTCTGATGAACATGGCTCTCTTCAACAATAATATGAACCAAATCAGTTCCATTTGTTCAATAATGAATAGAACCAGCTATACCCAGGGAAAGAACTCTGGGAAACGAGTGTGAACCACTTACATAGCATTTCCAATCCCTCTGTTTTTGTCCGCCTGCATTTTTAATTTCCTTCACAGGTTAATTGTACATTATTTCAAAGTCTGATTCTTCTTGTGCAGCAAAATAACTATATGGATATGTATACCTATATTGTATTTAACATATACTTCAACATATTTAACATGTATTGATCTACCTGCCAATTGGGAGAGGGGATGGGGGGAAAAAGGGGGAAAATTGGATTGAAAGGTTTTGCAATTGTCAATGCTGAAAAATTACCCATACATATATCTTGTAAATAAAAAGCTATAATAATTAAAAAAAAAAAAGAAATGCCATCCATACCCAGAGAGAAAATTATGGAAACTGAATGTGGATCAAAGTATAGTACTTTCACCTTTTTTGTTATTATTTGTTTAATTTTTTCCCTTTCATCTTTTGATCTGATTTTTCTTGTGCAGTATGATAAATATGGAAATATGTTTAGAAGAACTGCATATGTTTAATCTATATAGGATTACTTTCTGTTTAAGGGAGATAGTGGAGGGAAAGGAAGGAGAAAAATATGGAACACAAGGTTTTGCAAGGGTGAATATTGAAAACTATCTTTGTATGTATTTTGACAATAAAAAGCTATTATTAAAAATTTAAAACAATAACAACAGCAACCATAACCAAAAAAAACCCCAAAGAGAAGACAGGAAAAGAAGTTGGATTAGATCAATTGTATATAGAGCAGAACTATACCATAAACAACACAGTTATTATATAAACAACACAATTGGCTAAGTACTGAAGAATCATCAGGAAGTATCTGAAGTTGAAGAAGATATCAAAAAGCAAGGGAAATACTCAAGTTGTATCAATGCTGAAAAAGGGAATCAAGGAATGAAGAACATCCCTACTTACTTTGAGGGTCACCTACTTATGTATTGAGAGCATCTTTGATGAGGGAATCAGCAGGAATGGGCAGGCTTTGTCAAGTGACATTCCACATTAGACCAAATCTTTATAATCACTCAATTGACTAAAAGAGGCAGAAAATGTAAGATACTACATTATTTGTTGCTTATTAAACAGTATTTGATTCAGTAAAAAGAAATATTGCCTTACCTTCTCTTTCAACAATATCCATCTATCAAAAATGTTTAAGATTCTTTGAAGATGAGATGATTGATCATCCTATCAATCAGCAAGAATTTATTGTTTTTCTATGTAGCAGACATCATGCTAGGCTTCAGGGATACAAAGACAAAAGTAAAATAGTCCATGTCCTCAAGGAGATAACATTTAATGTGTGAGACTCTATGTCCACACAAGTAGTCTGCATATGATTTCAAAACCTGACACACTTAGGCCTATGGGTATGATGTCTGTTGGATCAAATGCTCCTTTTTGCTCACTAGATTAGATCAGGTACTGCAACCTGGAACTTTCTCCTCCTACCAACAAGTTAGGGTTCCTCAGAGTGAGGCTAGATTAGGTCACTATCATACTAGACTCTTAATGGTAACCTTGTGCAGGGCTCTACGTTCCTACTCCTAGTCACTGTACCTTCACTAGATATGCTTCCCATTGACACAAAACAATTCAATTTCACTTCAGATTCCTTAAGAATGATTCTATTTTAGTCTCTAAGGGGTCCTTCCTAGAAAAGGGTGAGGAGAGAAGGGGAGAGAAAATCAATAGGTACCCAAATGCAAATATGAATCAGTTATGGCAATTTTATTCCTCCCATAGAAAGGGGAATACTAAGTAAGAAAGAATTGTAATAAAATCATTTGAAAGACTAGTACATTTACACTAGGGACACTCCTTGCCTGAAGACAGCCTCATCAAAAAGCTCAAATACTCTGCATCTTCTTCCTTTCTCTCTCTGTTTCTTTCTGTCTCTGTCTCTATCTTTGTCTGTCTGTCTCTGTCTTGTTTCTCTCTGTGTGTCTCTCTTCCTCCCTCCATCCCTTCCTTCCTCTCTCCTCCCCCTTCCCTCCCTGCTTCTCTCCTGCCTCCTCCCTCCTCCTGTCCCTCTCTTCCTCTTGCTCGTCCCTCCTCTCTCCCTGCCTCCCTCCTTCTTTCCTCCCTCTCTCCTTCCTCCCGATGGTATGAAGACACAGATTGAAGGCAAGGCACCTTCCCAACATAAATTTGCCTAAGAAGCCATGAGCTCACTGCTTGTAACCCAAGTAGGAAGAGGGAAGGACACCCCCTCACAACTTCACCTCTAGTGCTCAGAGAGTCAATCTTATACTTTGAGGCCAGCAGCAAATAGACTATAAAAGCAGCATTTTTTTTTGGGGGGGGGGAGTGGGAACTCTATTTTTTTTATCTTGTTCAGGTAAATGTACAGGGGCACTTTACAGAATTGAGCCCATTGTTTATCACCTCAGAAGCTTTGACCTGCTCCTTAGTCAGCCTGGTGGTCCCCTACTCTCAGGAGTTCACCATATTGGTATTGAACTTAAAGTGGACAGTCATTTAGCTTTAGCCCTCTTATAGCTCAAAACTCTTGAGCTCAAGGTATCGGCCATTTTCAGTCTCCTCTGTAGTAGGGATTATGTGTCACCGTTTTCCAGCTAAGGAACAGAGAGATTTCTTCTTTAGTATATACATTATTACACACACACACACACACACACACACACACACGTAAATAGTATATATATTTAGTTCTACTTCAGTAGCCAGTTGAAAGAATTATCATGGCTGACAAGAAGTTTTCAGAAAATATCTGCACCTATTCTGAATTGGAGAGGAGCAGGGAGGAAGGCCCCTCTGTTCTGTATCTTCAATGGGGTACTACACATAGTATCTGGCATTGAGGAGCTAACTAAACCTAAACTTCACTTTGCCTATGAAGATATTTGATTTTCACATTGTTTAAAAAAAATCAAGTCTTCTTATTCCAATTTCAGAAAATTCAGTATCTTGGCAAGTCTAGCCTATGAAAGGGTAATTATCTTGACTTAAAAGAATAACAAATATTCACCCACTTTAGAGCTTCCAGGAAAGGAAGTAAGATGTATATGTGGTAAAGAACAGAATCTTGATTTGAATATAAATTCTTGGAATCCAGATCCAACGACCTGGTGGATACATGGTTGAACTTAAGAGTCTTGAACTATTTCTTGACTCTTTTGGTGACTAGGGGTGCTTCATTACTCTTTGTCTCATGGTATTCAGTGAAGAACCATGCAGTTTTTAAGTTTTTAAAACCTTTTAAGTTTAAAAACTTTTAAAGTTTTTAAAGCCTTTGCCCTCTGAGTTTATATCGTAGGTAGATTCATAGTGTATAGAGCACCAGGTCTGGAGTCAGGAAGATTTATCTTCCCAAGTTCAAATCCGGCGTCAGACAATTACTAGATGTGTGGCTCTGATAAAGTCATTTAATTCTTTTTGCCTCAGTTTCCTTAAAGGAGCTGGAGAAGGATATTGCAAAATACTTCAGTATCTTTGCCAAGAAAACCTTGAATGGAATCACAAAAAGTCAGACAGGACGTAAATGTCTGAACAACAATAATGAAAACTAATGAATGTTACATGATTAAATGGAATTGGGGCACCAATTGTTGGCACCCCCACAAACAGGCGAATAGCTATTGTGGGCTAGAGCCAACAGCAATGAAGAAGAAAAACCTCAATTCCTCAGAGTACTCCTTGAAAGGGAGATATATTAGGCCTGGCCCTGAGAGAACAGAACCAGAGTTTATTCCTTACACATAATAGATTTTGTTTGTTGTTGCTTTTAAATAGATTTTTATTGATGTCTTTTGTTTTCACATTTCCTAAAATTTCCCCTGTGTCCACATCCCATTCTTCCCCAGAGCAATTCTTTCTAATGATGATTTTTTTAAAAAATGAGCAAAACCAATCAACCCATTGGAAAAAAAAAATCGATTTCATGTGCAATGTAGTCCACACCCAATGGATCCTGACCTCTGCAAAGGAGTGAGGGTAAGGGAAAGTATCTTCTCATATTTCTTCTTTGGAGCCAAGCTTGTTCTTTAGAATTTTGCAATACTTAGTTTTGATTGCTTTGTGGTTGTTCTTTCCATTTACATTGTTGTAATAGATTGTTTAAACTAATTTCAGGGCTCTATATTTATCCCAGTTAAAATAAATGATTACTGGTTTCATCCCATGATTATTTAAATGATGATTCTATCATTTAACATGTAAGCTTTATCTTCCTAACTTTATGTCATCTACAAATTTTATAAATATGTCTTCACTCAGTTGTTGGTGAAAATATTGAACAAATAGGTCTCCAAAAAAGAACCTTAAGATATGATATAGATACCACCTTTCTAAAGGAATATTGTCACATTATTAAAGGATCTTTGGGTACAACTGTTGAATTGAACATTCCTCTACCCTTTACTCATTATTATTCAATTCTTAACCTAGGTCCTAAGACCTTACTTTCTCATCCCCATTAGCAGGCCAGGTCCCCAAAATGAGGTTGCTATATCCACTCATGGTTATAGGGGTACTCCTGAGGGACTGGGGGAGTCTGCTCATAAAGCCCTTAGTGTAGAGTCAGTTCTACTATATTATTTGTTTAGAAAATTTGAATTTGTTTTAGTGTGATGGGCATATCAAAGAATATTTTGAACAAAATTCAAGCTAATTTTCTTGTGATTTCTTCTGCAGGAAACCAGAAACTTCCTGACTTTGCAATAAATTGCACCCTTCCCAATACTCAATTCCACAAGCAAACCAGATTCAGATCTTTGTCGAGGTAAAGTGCCATATTTATTGTATAGCTTCTGGTGTAGTAGGAGTTGTGGTCTAGAAGAAGAATTTTCACCACCCCATCCTATTCCTGCCTGAGGCCCAGAACTGTAGTCCACCCAAAGTTAAAGAATTTTCCAGACTAGCTTGTGAGAACCTAGGCATAAGCTGAGAATAGCCTGGGACTTACAGATACTGCCACTATTATTTTGGTAGTATTTATATATCAATCATTTAACATGGACAAAACTATGTTACCATTTTCATTGGGTTCTTATCCTTTTTTTTTTTTAATATGTCACTGATGAAGTTTTTGAGAGTTATTCCCCTAACTCCATTTTCCTCAGCCCTGCTGGTTTTATTGCTCAATTTTGCATAGCAAGGTGGTTTTTAAGAACACATATGTCTCCTTATAGCAGAACTGACTGTACTTCCCACCATGATTATTAGTTGATATCAGCCAGTCAGTCAGATTTAATTAGTTTTTAGAAAGGAATATTTACTAAGATGCCTTAATAAAAACAGTTGGTAAAAAATATTGCCCCCAAAGTCTGACATATTCTCTCATTTGTTCATTATAGAGTTTAAGGGAAAGTGAACTTAAATTTAGAAAGGACAAACCGGTAACTTCTAAAAGTTCTTTTCTTGTAATCTTCAAGATGTTTCCCTTAAGTGGTGTTCAGTTTTTCTGCTGGAGTTTTTGTAAGGCCTTGAATTTACTTTCCTCAACTTGTCTAGTCTATCTTTGTTTCTTAATGCATACAGAGCCACCAACTGTTTTGAAGATACTGCTAGGCTACAAGGAAAAAGTCTAAATCCTCTGGACCTTTTGAAGTTCCCTTGCTCCCTCTCTCCACTCCTCCATGTTGCCGTTAAATATAAGTATGGCTTATATGCTGTCCTTGAAGAAGCATGTGAGAGTATTAGAAGAATTGACATTTTCAAGGTATAGGTTTCTTTTTAAGTTTAATTGATGCTATTTATATTTTTATCATACTTATTTAAGATCTAGTGATCCCTACTTCTCCAACAAAGAACTTCCCTTGTTAAAAAAAAAAAAAAGCAAGTTTATCAAAACTAGCTGACACAGTTACTATGATAGATGACAATGTAGGCAACATTTTACATCCATATTGTTCTGCCTTCCCAAGTAAGGATGGAGGCATATTTGCTCATTTTTTCTCTGGAATTTTGTTCATGAAAATTACATAGTATTTGACTCTTGATTTAGTGTTGTTTTTGTTTCCAATATTGTTATCACCATGAATATTTTTTCTTTCTTCTGTTTTTTTTGTTCAATAATGTTACCCATGACTGAAACATGGCTCTAAATGAGTATACTTTCTTCAAAGATAATTGGATAAGTTAAACGGGTAGGTTGGGATAGCTTTTCATATTAAGAAGGTAAATTCATGTGAAGAAATTCAGAAAGTGTGTGTGTGTATGTGTGTATATGTGTGTGTGTAACAATGGGTTGTAGGTGGGATGTAGTGAAAAACATTTGGTTAAGATTAAAAGAAGATTGGAGGTGATTTTGGCATCAGAGTACATTATAGATCACTTGGACTAATAGTCACTCTGGCTAATAACCTATGATTCTAATGCTAATTGCACCCATCTCACACAACCAATCTTTTGGATGTCTTGTTTTTTCTACTTTCACAACATCTCTCATACAGGTCTCCTTCTTTATTTATACTGCCACTCCACTGGGAAAGCCTTTACTACCTCATATTTGGATTGTTGCAATAGCTTACTGGATGGTTTCTCACAGTCTCAGGTTTCCTTATTTTGATTCACCCTTCATTTAGCTGCTAAAATGATCTTACTAAATTGCAATTTTGACTATGTCATCCCCCATTCAATAAACTCCATTGGTTCCCCTTTGCCTCCAGAATAAAATGTAAAAAATCTAACTTTTAAGTCTTTACAACCTGACTTCTGCCTGCCTTTCCAGGCTTCTTAAATTTGACTCAATTCTGCATATATTACAATTCAGCAACACTGGTTTTTTGTCTATTTCTTGCATATTCTGTGTATTCTCATTAGCTGTTCTCCCATGTCTGGAATGTTTTGAATCTTTCTTGTTTCTACCTTCTGACTATCTTTAAGACTCAATTTAAATCCCTTCAGCAAGAAGCCTTTCCTAATTTCCTCTCTTCACCTCCTTGCCCTACACTTTCCCTCTCAGTGCTTTCCTTCTGTTTCACACTAGACAATTGTTTTCATGTTATCATCCATTAGACTATGAGTTCCTTAAGAGCAGACACTTGTTTTTGTCTTAAATATCCATCATTAATCACAATTATTAACAGATAGAAAGTGCTTAATAAATGCTTATTACTACCACAAAGGGATGATCATCAACTGGGAAATGACTGAACAAGTTGTGATATATGATTGGGATGGAATACTTAGAAAAACAAGAAGAGATTTGCATGAAATAATAGAGAAAGAAATGAGCAGAACCAAGAGAACATTTATACAGTAGCAGCCATATTGTTTTAAGAATGATGTTAAATCAATAAGTCATTTTGACTATTATGAATATATAGATTAACTGTAAAAGTCATATAAAGAAAGATGCTCTCTATATAAAGAATTGATATATAGAAGTTTGATAGAACAATCATATATCTATATCTATATCTATTTGTGTCTAATGGTAGCCATCTCTAGGTGGAGTGGGAGGAAAAAATTAAAAAAGAAATTTACATGATAAATTTATTATATATCTAAAAATTATTATTATCTAAAATATCTATTAGGTATTATATATCTAAAAAAAGCAAGTTGTGCATGATAGATTTGCAATTTCATGTACAATCATATTTTGTATTATACTGGATTATAGAAATACTTGTTTTATTCCATAAATTAAAAATAAAATGAAAAAGTTTATTGATGGTAATGATAATGATGGACTGAAGAAAGAGCTAGACAAGGAGTCTGAGAAACTACACCAGATAGATGAAGAGACCTCTGCTGGAATTTTCTCTCTGCATATCAAAAGTAGAGTATATAATGACTACTTGACTTGTCTTGATGATAATTTCATTCTTCAAAAGGAGCAAGATATAATGGATCTGATTTTACCTTATGGGAAAGAACTGGGTGCTAGGATGGGAATGATAGGAACTCTAGAGAGAAGAGATCACTTCCTCCTTGAGTATTGATAAGAAAAGGAGAGGAAAGCCAGGAATAGTCTAACATGCCTTAGATCTGGGGAAAATTACATAGCATTTGGAGGAAAGATGGATACAAACTCAGGAATTAAAAATCTATAGGAAAAGTTAACCCATGAAGGCTCTTTGTTATCTATTGGGAAACAGCTTATTAGAGAAGTCTCTTGCAGGGGGAGGCCAAATTTTTTAAGCCACATAGCTTAAGGCCACAACTGCAGCATCCAGCTAGGTAGCCAGCCAGCAAAAATCTCCAACTAGGATTAAAATATTTCCTTTGACTTAATTCTTCTATTTTTTTTCTCACTTGATATTACTTACTTTAACTAGACTGTATCTGACTTCAGGTTAGGAAACTCTTTTTAGGGTCTGTTGATGAGGTTTGGCTCCCCTCTGTTCCCAGTCAGGGAGCCAAAAATGATGAGGTTTGGCATGAGCAGGGAGTTGGGAACCCCTTTCTGGTTGGTGTAGGTCCTTTGTAAATGAATTTATGAACCCCCAAAATTAAACTGGCAAAAGAAGTTTATTATTAGAACCGAGAAGTCAGCTTTTGCAGACTGACTTCCTTAGTGGCAGTGTCCTGACAGAGAAGTAAAGATCTAGCAGAGAAAGAGAAAGTTTCTAGCAGAGAAAACCCAACAGAGAGGTAAATAAGGTCCTGTTAGGGAATTACGTGATATATATATATATATATATATATATATATATATATATATATATATATATCTGAAAAGAGAATGTCTTTTCAGGGAGCAGAGGGGCGCAGCTATGCCAAGGGGAGAGAGAGGTTCCTTGGCATGATTCCTGCTTTAGGTCCCCTTGAGCTGAAGGAAGCTTGTTATATGGGTAGCTTTTGGTGGGGGCTGGCAGCAGTTTGAGTGGGAATCAGAACAGAGAATCTTCAAATTGAATGAGTGTCCCTGGACTAATCTTCAACTCAATAGTTGGATAGAAATTTCGATCTCCAGCTTGAGTGATCCTGGATCACTAGTCCCATCCAGACAACAGAATGAAACCATTTTATTTTGATTCCCTGGGACGGGTCTCTCAGGGGAGAGCTTTTTTGAGGGAGTTTCCCAAGCTTTCCCCCCAAAGTCCTAGAGAGAGAGAATTTCGGGACTCCCCTCATCACTGTCAAATTCCTGATTGTCATTCTTCATCCCCCAAATCCTTTTTTAGGAACTCAGCCGAATAAAAATCTATAGGATCTGAGTAATCTGAGATGATCAGACTCCTTAGTTCTTATAATGCTTATTATTACCATACACAAACATGAAAGCAAGAACAAAAGAGCCCAAAGGCAGTTTCTGGTTTAGATTTTTTTCCTTTATATATACTCTCTATCAAAAAAAAAAAAAAACCAAAAACCCAAAACCTCTCTTGTTTAGCACTCTTACCAACAAGAAGCTTTCCTGCTCTTCCTTCATATGCTTTACTTATTTATTTTTTATTTTATTTTTTTTTTTTGCTGAGGCAATTGGGGTTAAGTGACTTGCCCAGCATCACACAGCTAGGAAGTTTTAAATGTCTAAGGACAGATTTGAACTCAATTCCTCCTGACTTCAGGGTTGATGCCCTATCTACTCTGCTACCTAGATGTCCTAATTTACTTAGATTTTAACAAATAATTTGAAAAAGCCTCACATACTGTTTATATGGAAAAGATGGAGGCAAGTAGGCTATAGGAAAGTACAATTCATAACTGTTTTCTTGGCTGTGTCCAAGTCATGAACAACTTAATGTCATTTTGGGAAGAAGAGAATTGGAGTGTCCCATATATCTATACTTGGCTTTGCTTTGTATAATATTTTGAAGCAATGACTTTGAAAAAGAATAATCACATCCTTATGAAAATGTACAGATTATGTAAAGTTAGGATGACCGAGACAGAATTTTAAAACTATCTCATTTTCTAAAAGAAAGGCTACTCTGTGATTTCATCAGTGCAGAAGTCTCCCCAGTAAAGAAACTCTTATCATTGTATATTGGTAACAGCTTTCCAGAGGTTGTTAACTGATTTGCACAATGTTTAACAGGATAGAATGAAGGGAAGGGAAGAGGGAAGGAAAGAAAGAAGAAACAAAAAGGAATGATGGAAGGAGAGAAGGGAAGAAGACAGAAAGGAGGGAAGGAACAAATGAGAGGAAAAAGGATTCAATTTCATCCTCACAACAACCCTGGGAATTGGTGCTATTGTTATTCTGATTTTACTGTTGAGGAAACTGAGGCAGATAGAGGTTATAAGTGACTTTCCCAGAATCACACAGCTAATAAAATTCTCTAAGGCTAGATCTAAATTTGGGCTTTTCTGTGTCCAAGCTCAGAGCTCTATTCAAGTCTTTCCATTAGGGAAGTCTTGGAGTAAAACAAAGGAGATAGAGGAAAAAAAACATTTGGAGATATAGAAAGAGAATCAGAATAGTGTTCCATCTATTTTTGTTTCTCTTCTGGTTTAGGTGTTTTAGGATGATGGCTCTCATGACTATTCAGCCTCTCACACTTTTAGTAGATACTCATTTTCTCTCTCCTTCTGTAGACAATTAGAAAGTTTGAAGAGAAAATGTAGACTTTATTAATTCCTGGATGCTGGGAATGTGGATGCTAGTCATTTATGACTAAGCAGTATGCATTATGCATCAACATTGTGCAAAACTTTCCTTTTATTATTTGAAATCCATAAAAAGGAACCATGAGACAAATGTTTGACATCCTGAGGGAAACTGGGAATGGAAAAATAAGGTAGAAAATGAAACTGCAGCCTTAGAAGAAAAACAGTTAAAGTGATGTGTGCATGTAAATAGGATAGATAAAGAAGATAGATGCATATGTAAATAGACAGATAAAGAAGATATATGTTTATGTAAAGAGATAGATAAGGAAGGCTAGATAGATAAAGAAGAATGAGGAGAGATTAAGCTGATCTGAGAAGAGGGAATTCCAATAGGAAAGGAGTAGACTACTAAAGGAAGATTGAGATGAACCAGATTAGTGTTTCCCCAAGCCTGATCATACTGTTTCCAAATTCTCTACCTTGGACAGCTGGATAGTTTTAGCAGAGTCATTCCTGGGATCTTGAACGGCAAGTGGGATAGAGAGGAAAGGGAATTCTTGAGAGAGAAAAGTCAAGTGCAAGGAAAACAAACAAAAAGTTGAATATTGTGGCTTGAATGTTTTCTCTCTCTTTAATTTTGTCCCTTGTCACATTAGCTTCTTAAATCCTACCAGTTCTAGGGAAGTCAAACTAGAATGATAGTTTAGAAAAGAGGCGATAATTTCTTTCACCACTAGAATCCTACTCTGATGTTTAATTATGAAGCGGAGGTAATATTGGACTCTTGATGATTATACAAACAAATTATTGCATGTCCTGCCATGTCTTTGATTGGTTTTTGAGAGTGGTCCCAATGATGGTCCATATTAATGAAGGCTTAGCTGAGGATAGTAAGACCTCTTAAGTATATAGTTATTACAAATAGTTACAAAATATCCGAGTATATGTTTGTTTGATCACATGAAATGGAAGACAATATCCAACATGAAACAATTTACATAATACCAGGATTGTGTGAGAATGAACCAAGATAAATTGGTAGAGGTTTATCACTAAGAAGATAGGATACATGGTGATAAATGTTTTTTGGGGGTAAAAGGAACTTGATCCATTGAATTTTACTCATATAGCATTATGTATTTAATTAATTTATGGAATAAAACAAGCATTTCCATAATTGAAGTTAATCTTACCTATTTTTGTATCATTAAAACCACATTGTTTAATCTGAATATTGTTTTGGTTTAACAAATGTTTATTAAGCAAGTGCCTGCCTATTCTATACCCAACAGTGAGCTAGACTCTAGGGAAATAGTTTAAGTCATAATACTTGCTCTCCTGGAGTTAACAAAGTAGAAGAAAGATGAAATATAAACACAAATGATTGTGTAACAACTCTACAAACACTCTTATGATGCTGACTAATTTCACTTGCTTGGTTTGAAGCCAGCAATAAGAAAAGAACAAAAGCAAAAAGAAAAGAAACAAGGAGGAATATCAGAAGAGTGTAGGAACTTTGAAAAGTGACTAGATCATTGAGATGAAATCAACTTGTCCATGATCATTAGGGCTGAGACTTTAATTTTGAGGCAGTGTGCTCTTTTGAGATTGAGACATATTTAAGTACAGGCAGCAAGGGGAACAGGGTACAGATTATGATTGGGAACTATAGAATCAAGTTATTGGTCCAAAGTCCTGTGATAAAGTGAAACGGTTCACAGAATCAGCCAATGCTTTTTCTCCCATGCTAACGGACAAGTGGATCTCTAAACATTTTGACTGCAGTTACTTGCTCCTGTCCATGGTTGTGGTGAAGGTAGAATCAGGTAACTTAAACAGATTGACTAAAACTTGAAGTTGTGAGAATTGGTGACTGAGTTGACAATTGTCATTAATTTATCTCCCTCCTCCTCCTCTTTCTCCTTCTTCCTATGTTTTTATTTGATTCAAATTTAAAATTATATGTTTATTCTAATTACATGTGGAAGCTTGAGGAATTAAGAAACATAACTGGAATAAGGATGAAAGGCAGCAGTTTCCTTAGAATAGGATGAAATCTGAGATTTTATTCTGATTAGGTAACCCACTCCAAATCCTAGAACAATTTGAGAAAAGATATACCAATCACAAATGAGCAGAACTAAAGGAAGAGTGGTAGGCAGCTCTCTGAGAGATGGAGAAGACTTGAGAATTGTGCCAAATTATTTTTTGGTATTGGGTGAGGCCCTTGATTAATGCTTAATTGACCATACTTTCTGGGATCCAGGTGCTGATCATGGTGAGCCTAGCTGCTGTCTATAGACATAAAACATAATAATAAGTGTCAAATTCAGTAACAAGGTTCAAAACAAAGTGTTGTCTATTGTCTGAGGCAAGAATTCATTATTGACAGAGGACTGCTTTCTGGAGTAGTGAGTTGGACTTTAGGTCAGATTTTGTCTTTGGTGTTTTTTGCTTACCTATGTGTCTCAGGTAGTAATGTGGCTGAAACAAACCATTCTGTTATTGGCAGGTAATCTGATCAGACTTTATTTAATAATTTTAGTTGGGGAATGTATAATAGTCTCTCTTTCAAATGGCATTCTAACTAGAGATTTAGCACTCTGGTTTTTTATGCAAGCAAGTAAATAAATTGGTTAGTGATTCATTACCAGTGGGGCTGAGAGGAACTGGAGTAACAAAGACTTATGTGGGCCTAGTGAGACCTTTTGGAGTTAGAATTATTACAAAATAGTTGCAGAACATCCTAAGTATATGTTTGCTTGATGACATGAAATGTTTCTAATGTGCAGTGACTTATGTTACACTAGAATTATTTGTTCTCACAATCCCCTTCCTTTTGTCCTAGAAGAGAGAATTTGCAATCTTATTCAATGGATATTACAAAGAGGTCAAATTTCTCCTCCTGGGAGCATTGCATTAAAAACATCTAAAGAAACTCTTCATATTGCAGGTAGGTCCAAATATAGTACTGAATAAGTGTGAAGATCACATAACCTCCTGCTAGAATCATAAAGAAGAGAAAGATTCCTTAGAGGATGTTTCCCCAGGTTAGAAGAAAGGGAATTAGTTATGTAAGACCATAGCCTCTGAAGGGGTGCCAGATTATTAGAGTCAAAAAGAATGACTTGGTGAGGCTTGTGGTTGCTAATATAGGAAAAGAATTATGATATACAAACTCTTCTTCTTCTTCCAGGAGAGAGTCCAGGACTATTAGGTATTAGATGACTACATCTACTAAACTAATCATTTCAGTCAGAATGTCTTCAAAATTGGATAGGGTAAGATTCCTAAAAGCTTAAGGAAGATGGAGAGGTGGCTAATTTGAAGTTAGTCTTCTCAAGGACTAAGGAAGGATTTGAAAAGCTTTTTGAAGAACTGGGAAGACTGGAAGGCAAGAAAGGAAGTAACTTATCAACAGAGATTTTGTAGTTCTTAATGGATAGGTTTGTAATTCAATCCTTAGACACAGGCAGAGCCCTTATAATCAGGGAACAAAAGATAAGGTAATCTGTATATCAGACAAGACTGGAACCTTAATGGGCAGTGACTAATCCAAGGTTTCACTTAACAGTTTGGGGGAAAAAAATCAAAGGAGAATTATGAGTAACCTGGAGAAACCAAGTTTTTATTTCTGCCTATTCTGAGTAAAAAAAAAAAAAAAAAAAAAAAAAGGTTAATATCCAGAGGGATAAATCTTTTGGAAAATACTCTACAAAATTCATCCCCATTGAAATGGTAGAACTGATGGAGGATATAGGACAAAATAGTAATTGAACTGATAGGGAAGGAAGAGGTGCCACTATAAACAGTTGCACAAAATGGTAACTTCTTGACCAGTTTTTTAAAACTTTAACATGGAGAATAGAGGTGTTACTGACATCAGAATACCTTGCTCCAGAAGTAAGGTGATAAATGTTTTAATGCTATACTCAGAGCTGGTATCAGATAATCCTATGAAAAGACAAGTCATAGTTGATTCTGATCTGGGTGGCTTCAGTTTGACCATAAAACTTTTACCAGAAAGAGACAACCAAAGACAGAGGAGACTTGATTTAGGAGTGATAGGGACTTTTTAGAGAAAGAAAGCTTTAGGATCCCAAAAACTTCGGAAGAGGACACAAAATAAATAGCTTCATCCTTGACTCAAGAGGAAACTTCCAAAAATCAGAAAACCCTCCAATTTCTTTCTGTGCAACAGTGATACATCCTTTTTTATGCAAGGATCAGGCTCGAGTAGGTCTTAAAGAAAACCATGCTGAATGGTGAAGGTCTCTAGGAAACAAAGGACTAGTTTGGACAATGGGAAGTTAAAATCCCTAAAACATTGACCTTGGGAAAGTAGAAGATCAGATGTTGAAAACATTGTCTTCTACTGAATAAAGGTCTTATTATGTGTTAGATACTGTGCTAAGCTCTGACATACTAGACAATCCCTGCTACCAAGTATCTTACATTATAATGGGGGTAGACAACACTTTAAGGGGAGTTGGAAAGCAAGAGCAAAGAAAAGAATATTATGCATCCTGTGGCATGGCTGGAGATGCCTAGGAAGTGCTGTGGGGACTGGTAATGAGCAAGATAAGACCAAAAGGAAGCCTAACAAAGCTTAGGGAGTTTCAGGGGCTGAAGTCCAATTTTCCAATGGGAAAAGAATACAAATAACGATGTAGTAAAATAGCATGACTAGAGATGACTTGGAAGTGTTAGAACGAAGGGGCTTATTTTCTGATTTGGAGAAGTACCCATTAATCTATCCTCTGGAGGAACCTACATAGAACTTGCATAGAATTACTCCTTCCTCCCTCCCTCCCTCCCTCCCTTCACCCTCCTTTCCTTCCTTCCTTCCTTCCTTCCTTCCTTCCTTCCTTCCTTCCTTCCTTCCTTCCTTCCTTCCCTTCCTTCTCTCCCCATCCTCCCTCCCCTTCCTCCTCCCTCTCCCCTTCTTCCCATCTGCTCCTCCCCCCTCTCCCCTTCCTCCCATCTCCTCCTCCTCCTTCTCCTCCTTCCTCCTCCTCCTCCTCCTCCTTCTCCTTTTTCTCCTCCTCTTCCTCCTCCTCCTCCTCCTCCTTCTCTTTCCTTTTTTAAATATTTTATTCCCCCAATTGCATGCAAAACAGTTTTTTGACATTCTTTTTTTTAAGTTTTGAATTCCAAATTCTCTCTCTCTCTCTCTCTCTCTCTAATCCCCCTTCCTGAGATAGTAAGCAATCTGATATAGGTTATACATATAAAATTATGCAAAAATTTTCATATTAGTCATTTTGTGCAAGAAAACTAAAAAAAGAAGGAACAAAAGATAGAAAGAAAGGAAAGGAGGAAGAAAGAAATAAAGAAGCAATGAAAGAAAGAAAAAGTAGTAAGCTTTAGTCTGTATTCAGATGGCATCAGTTCTTTCTCTGGAGATAGATAACATTTCTTACCATGAGTTCTTTTTTAAAAATTATTTAATTATTTATTTATTTTTTTTAAATATAGCTTTTTATTTACAAGATATATGCATGAGTAATTTTTCAGCATTGACAATTGCAAAACCTTTTGTTCCAACTTTTCCCTCCTTCCTCCCACCCCTTCTCCCAGATGGCAGGTTGACCAATACATGTTAAATATGTTAAAGTATAAGTTAAATACAATGTTAAGTATACATGTCCAAACAGTTATTTTGCTGTACAAAAAGAATCGGACGCTGAAATAGTGTACAATTAGCCTGTGAAGGAAATAAAAAATGCAGGCGGACAAAAATAGAGGGATTTGGGAATTCTATGTAGTGGTTCATATTCATCTTTATATACAAAAATATTTTTAACAGTTCTTTTTGTGGTGGCTTTAAATTAGAAATTGAGGAGATCCTGTCACTTGGGGAATGACTGAACAAGTTGTGGTATTTAATTGTAGTAGAATGATATTGTACTATAAGAAATATAGTACAATATGTTGTACTATACAATACAGAGTTCTTTCGCTGGGTGTAGCTGGTTCAGTTCATTACTGCTCTGTTGGAACTGATTTGGTTCATCTCATTGTTGAAGATGGCCATGTCCATCAGAATTGATCATCGTGTAGCATTGTTGTTGAAGTATATAATGATCTCCTGGTCCTGCTCATTTCACTCAGCATCAGTTCATGTAAGTCTCTCCAGGCCTTTCTGAAATCATCCTGCTGGTCATTTCTTACAGAACAATAATATTCCAATAATATTCATATACCACAATTTACCCAACCATTCTCCAATTGATGGGCATTCACTCAGTTTCCAGTTTCTAGTCACTACAAAGAGGACTGCCACAAACATTCATGCACATACAGGTCTCTTTCCCTTCTTTATGATCTCTTTAGGATTTAAGCCCAGTAGTAGCACTGCTGGATCAAAGGGTATGCACAGTGTGACAACATTTTGAGCATAGTTCCAAATTGCTCTCCAGAATGGCTGGATGTATTTATCATGAGTTCTTTAAGATTATCTTGGATCATTGTATTACTGAGAAGAGCTAAATTATTCAGAGTTGATCATACAGTGTTGCTGTCATTACTATATACAATGTTTTCGTGGTTCTACTAACTTCACTTTCTATCAGTTTATGTAAATTTTTCCAGGTTTTTCTAAAATCATCCTGTTTGCTATTTCTTATAGTACAATATCATTCCACTACAATTAAATACCACAACTTGTTCAATCATTCCCCAAGTGATAGGATCTCCTCAATTTCTAATTTAAAGCCACCACAAAAAGAACTGTTAAAAATATTTTTGTATATAAAGATTATTTTCCCTTTAAAAATCTTTTTGGCATTTGAACCTAGTAATGGTATTGTTGTATCAAAAGGCATCCGTAGTTCCAAATTTCTGCATAGGTATTCTATATGGTAGAGATGGGGAGGCTGTGGCCAATCTGGGATATCTTCCTTGTCCCCAAGTTCAGAAATATAAGAATATAGACAGAGATTTATTAGGTTTGGATTCCTTAATTTATATTTTATTGTCTTAGTTTTTTTGGGGGGTGTACAGTTTATAGTGGGAGATTTAGCATTTAAAAATTTTGTTTTTTTTATCATGTTTAGTCTCCTTTTAATACTAGAGATTGTAGCTGATCTGTTACTATTATTTTTTTTTTTTTGTGGGACTTTGCTTCCCTTTGATTCAAAGGGTATTGATTTCCCAATATAACATTGGGGAATGGCATATATGATTTTATCTAAGACAAGCCATTGAAAAGGAATTGATATTTAGGATCCTTCCAAGTGTATAAATTCCATTTCTCCAGAAACTTTCAGGCTTAAGAATTATAATGAATATATATTAAATAAGCCTGCATGTTCCTTAGGAGCAACAGTTCAGTCTTGGAATGTGAACTACTGATGAATCATCGGAATTTTCTTTGGCATGCTCAAGGATTTTTCTGAAACTGATAGACTTGTATCTCTAGAGAGACAAAATGGGCCAAATAAAAAATAATATCCTTATTAATTACATAGAATTGCACATTTGCTAGACCAGACTAGACATAAGAAAAATGTCCAGACTTTCTTCACCCACCTTTAGCTGGCCCCTTACTTCACTCAGGCAAATGGCCTAGAACTCATTGTTGGAGCATGGTTGAAATCATTCTTACACTAGCCTAGTCTCATATACCAGAGATAACAAGGGGTTCCTACATAGAGAGCCTCAGGCTTCTCTGAGTGACCCTTGCTATTTACTACTAATTTCTAGGTAGCTGTTCCTGGACAGTAGAAGTGGCTAGTCCTGGAACAGATAGGCAGTAGCAGTAGAATCTAAGAAATTATAAAACTTGGCTAAAGATGTCTCTAATGTAGGACTGATATTGAGAAAATTTTCTAGCTATATCCTAGGAGACTATCCTCCAGCTTATGTTATTGGTGTCACTCTACTTTCATGATCCACTTAGAGGTTTAACATGTCCCCATGAGCAAAAGTTAAGGTTAATAAAATAAGTCAAATTAATGTCTCAAAGAAATCATATACCAGAACCAGACCTATTTCAGTAATGAGGTCAAGTAACCCAGTAACCCAGAAGAGAAAGATAATCAAGAACTTAGGGAGATATTGATCCCATAAACACAGGGTTGTCTGTTATAAAGGTAAGCTTTCTGATGGCCAAATCTCCAGAAGGGAAATTGAAAGATATCTCCATGCCTCAGACAGTAAAGAACAAAATTGAGTGTTTATTATTAGCAGTTTTATGGAAGTTTTGGCACAGGCATTAAAGATCTTAAGACCTCGAAATTGTTGTAGCTAAAAGAATAAGTTCATTGGGCTTTATTCAACAAATGGGAGCTGGGAAATATATAACTTGCTCTTTCTAGCAGCATTCCAACGAGAGATTTAGTAATCTGATTAACTTCACATGAACAAGTAAGTTGGTTAGTGCTTCTTTGCAAGTGGGGCTGAGTGGAATGAAAGATGGGGTAATGATATACTGATATAACTATATTGTATAAGAAAAAAAATAAAAGTACTCCAAGTAAAAACAAAACCAAAACACAACAACCAGAAATGGAAGGGAGTTTACATCATGGAATGCCTAACTAGGGTTAACTTCTATGATTCCACAGCAGCGATGACTTAGAATACAAGGCACTGTATTGACCTAATTCTAGTTCAAACCACTTTTTGTGATGTCAATGATGGATGAAGGAAAGAACAGTAGAGAAAGGAAAATAATATCCACCAATAATGTGAAATGCTGAACTAAGAGAAATCCTTGTAAAAGCCTGGTTAAATATGAGAAAAAAAAGATAGAAACTTCCTGGATGTGTTCAGTAGCATTTCATCTCTGAGCAACAATCAATCTATGATCCTATAAGAAGAAAAGGTGGGTAGGACTTCTCCAGTCACAGAGAAAGGGGAGAGCAAAAGTAATTTCTTTGAAACAGTGTGGTATAATATGGAGTATCAAACTCAAAAATAAAGGAGGTTTAGCTAAATCATATATAAAGATCCAATTCACTTGTATGTCATGACATCTCTATTCTAATGCCATGATCCTCTTTGAGAAGGAAGAACAAATAATAGCTAGTTCACAAATACTACTGCTGATAAGAGTAATCCAGGAATCTAATGTAATCACATCAGTAGAAATACATCATGTAGCTATAGGGAAGGTAGATCAATGTTTCCAGCCTTACTAATGTATATAATTTGCAAAAGATAACTCAAGAGCAGTTATTGAATTGCAAAAATAATTGCAAACATCATTCAATCCAGTCATATTGAATTTATTAAAGTTTTTTGTGTTAGGAGATGTACCTCTATCAGAGGTAGCACTAACGTTTTTCTTAGTTCAACCTTTATTTTGGGACAAAATGAGACACTCATAAGTCATTGCATCTAATTTTCCATGATACAGTAAATGTATGCAACAAAGATACACAATGGCAGTTATCTCCAATTTATGCAGATCAGCTCCCAATCCACCCCTCATAGAAATATATCTAATTAGCAAGTCATCATGATATGTGAAACCTTTGGTCTTAGGTATCCACTGAGTCTAAGAGACTTAGTTTCCACATGACCGGACTTTCTACATGTCCCAGAATCTTTGTTAGAGAGGCTAGAGATCAATCAAATCCCCAGGGGCAGATTTTTTTTTTAAGTTGTCTCTACATGTTGTCAGTGGTAGGAAAGTAGCTACATCAGGCCAATGTTTATCCTATCACAGCTTTCTCATATTTTTTTTTAGGCGAATACCAAAGGTGAAATATATGTGATCCCTTAGCACAAAGCTGTTGATGCCTTGGGCATCCTGATTCCATTCTACCTACTTCTCCCAATTGATGTACTGAGCCCTCAGCTTTGGTTATGTCAACTTCCACCCTATTCCATGAACACAAAATGCTCATTCCTTTCTCCCTCAATATCTTCTATCACTTTGTTTTTCTCACTGAGAATGGCCTCATTTTTTTTTTAGCATTTTCAATAAGTATTTAATTTTTCTAAATATATGTAACAATAATTTTCAACATTAATTTTTGAAAGATTTTGTGTTCCAAATTTTTCCAAATTTTTCTCCCTTTTTTTTTTCTCCCTTTTTCCCTTACTTTCTCCTCCCCAAGACAGCCATCTGATATATGTTAAATATATGCAATCCTTTAAAACATATTTCCATATTTGTCATATTGTACAAGAAAAATCAGACCAAAAAGGGAAAAAACCACGAGAAAGAAAGAAACACATAAACAAAAGATGAAAATACTATGCTTCAATCCACATTCAATCTCCATAATTTTCTCTCTGGTTGCAGATACATTTTTTATCCCACGTCTACTGTAATTACCTTGAATCATCACATTGTTGAGAAGAGCCAAGTCTATCACAGTTGATCATCACATAATCAATTTTGTTACTGTGTGAGAATATAACAATTTTTGTTCTCTTCTGCTGCTTGCTTCACTCAACATCAGTCCAATCTAAGTCTTTTCAAGCTTTTCTGAAATTAGCCTGCTCATCATTTCTTATAAAACAATAATATTCCATATCATTCATCTACCATAACTTATTCAGCCATTCCCCAACTGATGAACACTCACTCAAATTCCAGCTCCTTGCCTCTACAAAAAGGGCTGCTACAAACATTTTTGTACATGTGGATCCTTTTCCCTTTTTTATGATCTCTTTGGGATTCAGATCTATTAGAGTTATTGATGGATCAAAGGGTATGTATAGGTTTATGGCCTTTTAACATTGTTCCAAATTGCTCTCCAGAATTGTTGGATCATTTCACAACTCCACCAATAATGCATTAGTCTCAGTTTTCCCACATTCCCTCCAACATTTATCATTATATTTTCCTATCATCTTAGCCAATCTGACAGGCGTAAAGTGGTACCTCAGAACTGTTTTAATTTGTATTTCTCTAATCATTAGTGACTAGAATTTTTATATGACTAGAAATGTCTTTAATTTCTTCATCTGAAAATTGTCTTCATATTCTTTGATTGCTTATTAATTGGGAATGACTTGCATTCTTATACATTTGACTTAGTTCTCTATATATTTCAGAAATGAGGCCTTTATCAAAATCACTAGCTATAAAAATTTCTCCCCAGTTTTCTGCTTCTCTTCTAATTTGGGCTGCATAGGTTTTGTTTGTGCAAATGATTTTTAATTTAATGTAATCAAAATTATCCATTTCACATTTTGTAATGTTCTGTCCTTCCTCTTTGGCTTTAAATTCCTCCCTTCTCCACAGATCTGAAAGGTAGAATATCCCTTGCTCTCCTAATTTGCTTATAGCATCCCCTTTATGTCTAAATCATGAACCCATTTCGAATCCTTATCCTGGTATAGGGTGTTAGGTTTGGGTCAATGCCTAGTTTTTGCCATACTAATTTCTAATTTTCCCAGAAATTTTTATCATATAGTGAATTTTTATTTCAAAAGCTGGGGTCTTTGGGTTTATCAAACACTAGATTACTATAGTCATTGACTATTGTGTCTTATATATCTGATATTGTGTCTTATGTACCTAATCATTTTTTTTCTTTTCTACTATCAAGTTCTATCCATCTTTTAAGGACTAGCTTAAGTACTATCTCCTCTGTGAAACCTCCCCTCACTCTTCTTTCCCTCTTGGTTTCTTCCTGAATTCCCACAGACCTTATATCTGCTCTCAGAAGCACCATGGGAGAGTAAAATGATCATGCGACTTGACTTCAGAAGAATTATGCCCATGTCCTCATTTGGTTATTTGCTGGTCACATGAAATTTATGCAAATGACATACTTCTGGCCTTAGTTTCCTCATCTGTCATATTAAGATGATTAAAATTTTCACTTCCTAACTTAGGGAAGTTGTTTTGAAGATCAAATGAGACAATGCATATAAAAAAACATTGCAAATGCAACCACTACACATGCAAGGATCGCACATGCAAATGCATTAGTGAGAATCCTTCTGAATCTTAGGCACAGGAAGAATTCTTCCCCTCCAATCTTCTTTTTAGAATTCTTCAAAGAAGCACTGTGGGGAAATTTGCATAACCAGATTCTACCTGCTCCAAAAAAACACACCAGGTGCAATAAGTTGTGATAGAGCAGTAATGGATTTTTTTTTTTAACTTCAAAAGTCTAAGTAGGAGACACATCATCTGGGTACTGAGGGAGGGAGAAGGTAAATTCTTAGGGACTCACTAAGTATACTGACTTGGATTGCTCAGAAACTTGACTGAGTGATCAGATAAAGGGACGTTTCTAGAACTGCCTGAAAAGAGCTTATTATGGAGGTTGTGGCAATGAGACCCTGATATTAAAGATCAAAAGTTGAAAATAGATTGGAGCTATTTTTATTAACCTTAGGATATAGTGGCACTTCTGGAGTAAAGGGTTAAATTTTCAGTATTAGAATTTACATCTTGGAAATTGGCAAAAAGTACAAATCAGGGCTTGATTTATTATATCATTGTTTTTTAGACTAACTGAAGAAAGTTATGGAGAAATGTTAATAATAAAGATTAAACTTAAAAATATATCCAGTTATACATATTTACCTCTTAGAGAGTTGGTTGTTACTAGCATACCTCTTATGAACCTTTTCTGATCTATGAACTGAGGTTCTAGAGGTTCAGCTGCTCTAGAATTAATATAGAGACAGGAGATAATTAATGCATAAGGAACCATGGTGGTGAAAAGCCTAATGAAAAAGAAATGTAGCACAGAACGCTGTTGTGGAAAAGTGAACCTTGACCTTTCTCTTACTAATAATATACATAATAATTTATAGAAACTATACATTCCTGGGTACACCTTTGCATCAGAAGACTTATCTCACATACATCACATGAGGATAAGGTGGGGAGGGCAATATTCTTGTCTTTTTAAGATATCATATACAAATCATTTCTGGTCCCACATTATAAATAAAACTATTCTGTGTTTTAGAGCCTGTTAGCTTAAATTGGTCATTGTTCTTAGGTTTCTCCTGCTTTAGAACAATGAACCAAGTTCACAAAGTGTACCTGTGCATCTAATCCAGTGATTGCACCATTATCTTGGTACACTTTAATAATCAATTTTATACTTATATTGTTCACTGTGGATTTTTGTGTGTTATTCTGATCTAAACTGCAAATTCAGTTAGGATAGGGTCTTATGCTTCTTCTATCTATCAAATATAGTTAGTGGTGATGGGAGGCCAACGAAGCAAATGTAGCATCATCAATAATGCAACCTGCACTTGGTCTTTGGAACACTTGAAGATAGTTTGTAAAGCTAAGGTTTGCTAAAAATGTGATTAAAAGGTGACTTCTTCACTGACTATGGAGCCAGAACTAGAAAGATTTTATAAGGCATTAATCAGTCAAAGAGAGACTGATTCTGGCCATTTGCTGCCCAGCTGCTGTTCGGGTGAAGGAGATGGTGATATAAGGGAAGAGTTCTCAGGTCTTCCTGAGGCTGGCATATGGCTTCAGTTCTTTGCCTCTTTAAATTTGTTTTTTCCCATTTCTGTAGAAAGAATATTGGAGATATCTACAACATTGTGAACTTTGAAAGGTCAGAAAGGTAAGTCACCAGAGTCCAGGAGTCAGAATCCCTGATGAATTTTATGATAAGCCAGCCCAATAGTAAGGCCTCGAGAGACCCAGCCTAGCAGTAGCTGAGACAAGAATTCACCTAATAGCTATGCCATATTTGAAAGTGAATTGAATGCAAAATTTACATATGATGTCTGGGCCTACCTTCCCTATGACTGAGGTCATATAGGGAAAAATATGCTTATAGATGCTGGAAGATTAGGGAATGTTTGTAACTCCTTGCTATATCTTTATGATAGATATCCTTACAAAGCTAATTCAATGACAAAGCTAATTGGTTAACATTGTGGGATGGGGAGAAAAACAGAATGGGGGATTGAGTGAAGAGTATTAGAGAAAGATATTCCAAGTTTTTAAGGGTATACTTAGATCCTTGAGTGGGAGATATAGCTGACCTTGCTCTGGACAAATGAGTTCAGGTTCATGGTATTTGTATTCCTTAAAGTTACTAGTACAATATTTTGTATAAGATAGATACTCATATTGTACATACTCATCAATTGATTTTTAAAAGGTGACTCAAGAATTATCCATTTACTCAATTCACTCACTTAACAAATCAAATGCAAGTTTAGTATCTAAGTTTAAAGAATTGGTTCTTTTGCCCCCTTGAAATTTGTATAACATTTATTTAGGTTAAAAATTGTCAAAAGCATAGATAATTACCACTCATGGTATTGTATGTTAAGTGGAGCAGAGAAATACAAAACAAATGTGCTTTGTAAGGCTTATGGAGAGTAGAGAAGTGATATCTGAGTTGGGTTCTGAAGGATTGGTGACAAGAAGGAGGGAGGACATTCTAGGCATAGGAAAGAATAGTATGAGATGAGAAAGTATAATGTTCTTGGAGGGCGGATAGTTATCTACTTTGGCAGGAATACAGAATATGTGGAGGGGGATATTATTTAGTGATTTTTCAGTTTTGTCTGACTCTTCATGATCCTTTTGGGGTTTTCTTGGTAAAAATACTGGAATAGTTTGCCGTTCCCTTCTTTAGGTCATTTTATAGACAGGAAAACTGAGGAATAATGCAAGTATTATAGAAGGCCCTGAATGTCAAGCATGAAAAAGTTAGTTTAACTTTCCTCCATTGGAGACAAGACACTATTGAAGACTTTTGAAGAAAGGAGTGAGAGAAATGAGTAGATTTGTGCAAAAAGATTATTGATTGGTATGAAGGATGGATTGAAGAGGAAAATAGTGGAAACATAAAGTCCTATCGCTATAATTTGGGCCAGAGGTAATGAAGGCAATGGGATGGCGTGGTAAAGAGAGATGCAAGAAATGTATACATGGTAGCAAGGGAAAACAAACTTGGGATTTAAAATCTACTTCTATATATAATCAAGAATTGGCTTGTTCCTTTAATTAGTATTATTTACTTGCAAGTCATTTTAAACATTTCTTTTATATTCACATGGAGATTGATATATAGAGTTTTGACTATTTCACAGATAAAGAAATTAAAACTTAGGGACGGTAAGAAATTTGCTTCATATTAGCGAAGTTCATACTAATATGAAGATCTCTGCTGAGTGTTCTTTCTAGTAACCCATGCTGTCTCTGAGTTCGTTGCAGACTTGGGTATTCCTTTCATGGGTAATTGTGTCCAGTGTCAATTGGACTCCTTAAAATAAACACAAATAACATTCCAAGAAATTAGCAGCAAATAGTGTTGCCTTTATTTTTCCTGAATGCTTATTAATATGTCAAGGTCCCTTATCATCAATAGGGCGGGAGGATTAGTGAATGCCAAAGGAATATGGCACTCAGTAGCATCATGGAAAAATGGCTTGGTTTTAGTGAGACCGCTGATGCTTTGTTAGACTCTAAATAGCTTTGACAGTTTAAATTTGAGATTTTAACCCCTCCATCAGGCTGTTAAACCAGCCAGAAAATCTGGAGCATTTGAGAAATTCAAAAGATTCAGTGGAGACAAATTGACTGGAAGGTAACCTAACTCTGGGGCCTGGAAATGAGCATCAAATGAGGTCAGCAGAGTCACAAAAGAGTTTAGGGAGGCTGGGGCTGCCCCCCAAGATATGGGCAGCTCCTCAATCTCCTGTGCCTTCCATCCACTATCCCCAAATTAGCACCTTGGACAATAGTGGAGAGCCATGGTGAAGAGTATTGGACTTGGGGTAAGGAGACCTGGACTTGAATGTTGCCTTTTACACTGGCTGAGATAGCCTCCCTGGGTGAATATGGGCATCTCATTTAATCTCTCTGAACCTCAATTTCCTCATCTGCAAATTGGGGATCAATAATACTTATGGATCTATTTTATAGGGCTAGAGTAAGGAGAAAATCTTATACAAACTTTGAAGTATTATATAAACAAGACATCATTATTCCTTAAGAGTAGTATAAGCTCCTCCAAGAAAAGGCATATTGGGAGCAGGGAATATTTCATTTTTGTCATTATATTATTAGTGCCAGTCACAGAGCCTAACATATGGTAGAAACAGTTGATCAATATCTCTTGAATTGAATTTCGGCAGACATATCACCTTAGAATTCTGACTACATCCATATTTACATAATCTCTGGAGCCATCTCATCATGTACTTGGGCTGGATTCATACTTTCATCCAGGAAATGTTTCTTTATTGCCTATATCTCTCCTCTGTCACTGCTGTTATCACCTCAGGGCTGGTCACGCCCATTTTACAGATGAGGGAACTGAAGTTCAGAGAGAACAGATGATTTGCTCAAAATAATGTAGTTAATAAATAGTAGATTTGGTCCTCAAAGCTAGATTTTTTGTTTTTGTTTTTACAAGGGAAAAAAACCACTATATTTTCAAAAAATAAAGACAATATAATCATATTATGAGAATAGGTAAATAAACTTTGGAGATATTCTTGATTAAAATATTAAAAACAAACAGAGGCTTTAGAAAGTTACCTGTCCCCAGTAGACCATCTCTTTAGATACCAACACTTAGTTGACTGAAACAGAAAGAAGAAAAATAAAGCCAGTTGTTTTGTTTTTTTTTTAATTCCAGGGAAAGTGCTTTCCCCACTACACTCACTGACTTAAAAAATTCATACCCCATTCCCATAGACATAATCATTCTCCAAAGGTCAGAGAATCAAGAAAGGGGAAAGTCACTATTACATTTAGTTTTTAATAGGGATTTTGAGGGAAAGGCCCAGAGACATTGAACTAGCTCAAAGGCACAAAGCAAATCAGGATTAAAATCCATATGCTGTAAATCCTAGTTCTGTACTCTATCTATTAGCCCTTAGGGTCTTGTACTAATGCCACACTGAAATGGTCACAGGGTTCTTATTTCTAGCATTGCCAAGTCCCCTTTTCTAAATCGATAATACATGTTTGAAATTCTTTATTAAAAAAGATGGCTCTCTGCATTGGGAAGGGATACAGACTGAGTTTGCAGAGGGATCCAGAAGAGATATACAGGCCATATAAATACAAAAGGTGAGCAGCTAGATGTTTCAGTGAATTGAACACTCGGTGTGGAGTCAGGAAACCTGAATTCAAATCAGACCCCAAACACTACCTCTGTGATCCTGGGCAAGTCACTTGACCCTGTTTGCCTTAGTTTCCTCCTTTGTAAAATGAGCTGGAGAAGGAAATGGCAAACTACTAGTATCTTTGCCAAAAAAAAAAAACCCAAACCCAAATAGGGTCAATAAGAGTGAGGCACTACTAAAATGAATTAACAAAAATAAAAAAAGACACCCATAGATTTTATTTGGGAAAAAAAAAACATATTGCATTAAATGTTCCTCTGGTGTATTATTGAGGAAGTTTTTTCTCCTCAACAGAGCTGAATCAGCCTTCAAAAGCTCATGCTTTTTTTGTGCACTGTAATAGAAGATGGGACATAGGCTAGCACAGATGAACTTTTTCTGGTTTATGGGGGGCAATTTCCTGAAAGACTCCCTTGTGACATAACATTATTAGTGAGCCTGTTTTTCTATTGACACAAACCTTATAAAACCCCAGTGAGTCTGCTCCTGTTTTAAAACTGGTGGGAAATTTCTGACCAGAGTCTTTTTAAACTCTGACTCTAATACAGATGGCAAGATATTGTAAGAGGAATGTTGATGGAATTATGAAACCTTAATCACGATTCCTTTTTTGAGGGGTCAGCAGAAGACCAACCTTTACTCATCATAGAAGAAGGACATTCGTCTTTTTTTCAACAGTATTTTATTTTTCCAAATACGTGTAAAGATAGTTTTCAACATTCATTTATGTAAAACTTTGTGTTCTAAAGTTTTCTCTTTCCTTCTCTTCTCTCTTCTCTTCCTAAGACAGCAAGCAATTTAATATAGGTTAAATATGTGCAAGCCTTTTAAACATTTCCATATTTGTCCATATTATCATATGTTGTGCAAGAAAAATCAGACCAAAGGGAAAATATCACGAGAAAGAAAGAAAGAAACAAACAAACAAATAAACAAGTGAAAACATTATGCTTCAATCCACATTTGGTCTCCATGTTCTCTCTCTGGATATGATTGTTATTTTCCATCCCAGGTCTATTGCAATTGCCCTGAATCACTGCACTGTTGAAAAGAGTCAAGTACATTACATTTGATCATCACATATATCTCATTGTTACTGTGTACAATGGTTCTCCTGGTTCTGCTCACTTCACTCAGCATTTATTTATGTACGCTTTTCCAGGCTTTGCTAAAATCATCCTGATGATCATTTCTTATAGAACAATAATATTCCATTACCTTCATATATCATAACTTATTCAGCCATTGTCCAACTAATGGGCATTCATGCAATTTCTAGTTCCTTGTCACTATCAAAATAGCTGTTATGAACATTTTTGCAACCCCAGCAACATGCTTTCGATGTGACTATATCAGCACTAGTTGCTGGAGTTAGCCCACAAATAGCACAGGGTTGAATAAATTGTCAGAAAGAAGTTACAGGGGATTCTTTGCAGGTGCTATATTCTGGACCCTCTTCCATTGCACATTTGCAGATCACAGCCCGAGAGGGAAGAGGAACATTGGAGCTTACAGCCACAGGGAATAAGAATCCAGTCATAGCTCCAGGGTAGAAAAGGATGCTAGTGAGCCTCAGGGAGCAAGAGTCCCAGTTCCAAGGAAGAGAGAAACACCAGCATTTGCAGCTATAGAAGAACAGGGACCTGTTTATAGCTTCAAGGTCAACAGTAATGCCAATATTTGTGGCTGTAGGGGAACAAACACAGAGTACAAGCCGATCATGGGTCAGGAAAGCCATGACCACACCTCTTCTTAGATTGTACCACTTTGGGAGCACTCAAAACTTACAGATCCCAAGAACTAGTTTTGAAAACAGCACAAAAAACCTGAAGCTTGGGACAATTCCCCATACGAGTTAGAAACAGAACCTAATTTTAACATAAGGATAAAAGTCAAGAAATGGTCTCAAAAAATGAGCAAGCAAACAACAACAACAAACCTGATCAAAAACAGTTATGATGATAACAGACACAAACTCAGAAGATAATAATATCAAAAAAACTACAAGCAAATTCTCAAGTTAAAATGCTGTTTGGACACAAGCTCAACAAGAATTCCTAGAAGAGCTCATTAAGAATTTTTAAAAGCAAATAAGAAAGATAGAGGAAAAATTTGGCAAAGAAATGTAAGTTATGTAAGACTATTATGAAAAGAGTCAACAGCTGGTAAAAAAAAGCACAAAAAATACTGAAGGAAAATAATATTTTAAAAAACAGAATTGGCCAAATAGTATGTGAAGCACAAAAATTCCCTGAAGAAAACTCCCTAAAGAGCACAATTGGCCAAATGGAAAAAGAAGCAAAAAATTCACTGAAGAAATTAATTTCTCAAAAATTAGAATTGGACAGGTGAAAGCTAATGATTCCATAAGGCATCAAGAGACAATAAATAAAAATCAAAGAATGAACAAATAAAAGGTTAAAAGTAAAATATTTTATTGGAAAAGCAACTAACCTAGAAAATAAATTGAGGAGAGGTAATTTAAGAATTATTTGACTACCTGAAAAGCAAATGACCAAAAAAAAAATACTCTTCACGTTGTATTTTAAGAAATTATCAATGAAAACTGCCCTCACATCCTAGAACTAGAGGGTAAAATAGATATGAAAAAAATCTGTCAATCACTTCCTGAAAGAGATGCTAAAATGAAAATTTCCAGGAATAGCCAAAATTTAGTTTCTAGATCAAGGAAGAAATATTGCAAGAAGCCAGAATTAAACAATTCCAATATTGTGAGGCCACAGATAGAATCACAAAAGATTTAACAGCTTCCACATTAAAGAATCTGAGGGCTTGGAATATGGTATTCTGGAAAGCAAAGGAGATAGAATTATAATCAAGAATCATTTACTTAGCATGACTAAGTATAATCCTTCAGGGGGGAAAATGGATATTTAATGAAGTAGAAAACTTTCAAGTATTTCTGATGAAAAACCAGAACTGAATAGAAAATTTCACTTTCAAATATAAAACTCAAGAGAATCCTAAAAAGGTAAACATGAAAGAGAAATCATAAAGAAGTCAATAATGTTAAATTGTTTACATTTCTATGTAGGAAGTTGATCATGTAATTCCGTAGAATTTTATCATTATTAGGTTAGTTAAAAGGAGTATAATGTAGAGCTAGGGGATAGGCATGATTTAACTATGATGTGATAATTTCAAAGGAATAAAACTAAGGAATGAAGAAGAAGATTGCACTGGGAGAAGAGAGAGAGAGAGGTGGAATAAGAGAAATTATCTTTAATAAAAAGGAAATAAAGGAAGAGTTTTCATAGTACAAGGGAAGATCATGGGTGAGGCTCAAAACCTTATTTTCATTGAAATTGGTTCAAATAAGGAATAGCATATATTTTTAGTTGGGTAAATAATTTATCTTACCCATTAGGAAATGCGGAGAGAAAGGGAATAAGAGAAGGGGAGTGGTGAGCATGGCTGATTGAAAGAAAAGCAGATTTAGCAAGATAGTGGTCAGAAGTAAAATAGAATTTTTAGGAAGGAAAGGATAAAAGAAGAAAGAGAAAGACAAATGGGAAAATAGTATGGAGGGAAATACACAGTAATCATAACTATGAATGTGAATGGAATGAATTCATTCATAAAATGGAAGTAGATAGCATAATTATTAAAACCCAGAATCAAACCACACATTATTTACAAGAAATACACTTGAAACAGAGGGACACACAGAATAGAAATAAGACAGTGGAGTCGAAATTGTATTGAGGTTTAAAAAAAAGCAGAGGTTAGCAATCATGATCTCAGATTAAACAAAAGCAAAATTAGACCTATTAAAAGAGGCAATCAGGAAAACTACATTTTGCTAAACGGTACCATAAACAATGAAATAATATTAGTGCTAAATATACATACCCAAATCACATAGTGTACAAATTTTTAAAGGAACAATTAAATGAGTTATGGGAGAAAATAGACTAAAATTATATTAGTTGAGCGCCTCATCTTTCCTTTCTCAGAACTAGATACCTTTTTTTAATTATAGCTTTTTATTTACAAGATATATGCATGGGTAATTTTTCAGATTGACAATTGCAAAACCTTCTGTTCCAACTTTTCCCCTCCTTTCCCCCACCCCCTCCCCTAGATGGCTGGTAGACCAAAACATGTTAAATATGTTAAAGTATATATTAAATACAATATATGTATGCATATCCATACAATAGTTTTGCTGCACAAGAAAACTGAGACTTAGACATAAAGTAAAAATAACCTGAGAAAGAAATAAAAAATGCAAGTGGACAAAAACAGAAGGAATGGAAATGCTATATTGTGGTTCATATTCATTTCCCAGAGTTCTTTCACTGGGTGTAGCTGGTTCTCTTCATTATTGAACAAATGGAACTGATTTGGTTCACCTCATTGTTGAAAAGAGCCATATCCATCAGAATTGATCATCATATAGTATTGTTTTTGAAGTATATAATGACCACCTGGGTCCTGTTCATTTCACTCAGAATCAATTCATGCAAGTCTCTCCAGGCCTTTCTGAAATCATCCTGCTGGTCATTTCTTACAGAACAATAATATTCCATAACATTCATATAACCACAACTTATTTATTCAGCCTTTCTACAACTGATGGGCATCCATTCAATTTCCAGTTTCTAGCCACTACAAAAAGGGCTGCCACAAATATTTTTGCACATACAGGTTCCTTTCCCTTATTTAAGATCTCTTTGGGATATAAGCCCAGTAGTAACACTTCTGGATCAAAGGGTATGTACAATTTGATAACTTTTTGAGCATAGTTCCAAACTGCTCTCCAGAATGATTGCATTTGTTCACAATTCCAGCAACAATGCATCAGTGTCCCAGTTTTCCCACATCCCCTCCAACATTCGCCATTATATTTTCCTGTCATCCTAGCCAATCTGACAGGTGTGTAGTGATATCTCAGAGTTATCTTAATTTGCATTTCTCTGATTAATAATGATTTGCAGTATCTTTTCATATGACTAGAAATAGTTTCTTCATCTGAAAATTGTCTGTTCATATCCTTTGACCATTTATCAATTGGAGAATGGCTTGATTACTAAATACATTTTTTGAATAACTTTTTTTCTAAATGACACATAGAAAAACTTTTAACATAAAAAAATGGAGTTCCATATTTTCTCCCTCTTCTCCCTCCCCATCTCTGAGATGCTAAGCAATTTGATATGTTATATATGTATAATATTCCATAGCAGTTCAAAAAAGTCCATATTAGTCATGTTATAAAAGAAAACACAGAACCCTCCCCCTACCCCAATGGAAAGAAAAATAGTTTTCTTTGATCTACATCTGTTCTTTTTGGGGAAGTTGGATAGTATTTGTCATCATGAGTCTCTTGAAATTGCCTCAGATCATTGTACTGTTGAGAATAGCTTAGTCATCATATAGTATTGCTGTTATTATATAATAATGTCTCTTGGTTCTGCTTACTTTGCTCAGCATCAGTTCATTTAAGACCATGTTTTTCTGAAATCATCTTATCGATAATTTCTTATAGCACAATCATAAAGCATAGTTTGTTCAGTCATTCCCCAATTGATGTATATTCCCTCACTTTCCAATTCTTTGCTACCATAAAAAGAGTTGTTATATATATTTTTGTACTACTAAGTCCCCCCCTTTTAAAAAAAATTGGGGTATAAACCCAGTGGTGATATTGATAGATCAAAGGGTATGCACAGTTTTATAGCCTTTTGGTCATAGTTCCAAATTGCTCTCCAGAATGGTTGGATCAAGAACTAGGCAAATCTTACTATAAAATAAACTAGAAAGAAGTAAAGAAGATGAATGGAATTTTAGAAAAGTTAGATATGATAGAACTCTGAAGAAAACTGAATGGGAATAGAGAGGAGCATACCTATTTCTCAGTTCTATATGGTACATTTGTATTAGAGCATAAAAACTTTACAACAAAATGGAGAAAAGAAGAAATATTAAACACATGCTTTTCAGACCACAATGCAATGAAATTATATTCAATAAAGGTCCATAGAAAGAGATTAAACCAAGCCATTCTCCAATTGATAAATGGTCAAAGGACATGAACAGACAATTCTCAGACAAAGAAATTAAAACTATTTCTAGCCATATGAAAATATTCTCCAAATCCTTATTAATCAGAGAAATGCAAATTATGACAACTCTGAGATACCATTATACACCTGTCAGATTGGCTAAAATGACAGGGAAAGATAATGCGGAATGTTGGAGGGGATGTGGGAAAACAGGGACATTGATACATTGTTGGTGGAATTGTGAACACATCCAGCCATTCTGGAGAACAATTTGGAACTATGCTCAAAAAATTATCAAACTGTGCATACCCTTTGATCCAGCAGTGTTTCTACTGGGCTTATACCCCAAAGAGATACTAAAGAAGGAAAAGGGACCTGTATGTGCCAAAATGTTTGTGGCGTCCCTCTTTGTAGTGGCTAGAAGTTGGAAAATGAATGGATGACCATCAATTGGAGAATGGTTGAGTAAATTGTGGTATATGAATGTTATGGAATAGTATTGTTCTGTAAGAAATGACCAGCAGGACGAATACAGAGAGGATTGGCAAGACTTACATGAACTGATGCTAAGTGAAATGAGCAGAACCAGGAGATCATTATTTTTACCTCAACAATGATACTCTATGAGGATGTATTCTGATTGAAGTGGATTTCTTCGACAAAGAGAAGATCTAACTCAGTTTCAGTTGATCAAGGATGGACAGAAGCAGCTACACCCAGAGAAGAACACCAGGAAATGAATGTAAACAGCTTGAATTTTTGTTTTTCTTCCCGGATTATTTATACCTTCTGAATCCAGTTCTCCCTGTGCAATAAGAGAACTGTTCGGTTCTGAACACATATATTGTATCTAGGATATACTGTAACCTATTTAACATGTATAGAACTGCTTGCCATCTGGGGGAGGGGAAAAATCGGAACAGAAGTGAGTGCAAGGGATAATGTAAAAAATTACCCTGGCATGGGTTCTGTCAATAAAAATTTATTTAAATAAAACAAATAAAATTAAAAAAAAAGATTAATAGAAACAGATTAAACATTAATTGGGAAATAAAAATATAAACCTAAAGAATGAATGTATCAAAGAACAAGTCATATAAACAATCAATTATTTCATTAAAGAGAATGGCAATGTTGAGACAACATTTATAATTTATAAGATGCATTATAAAATTAATTTTAATAAAATTTAAGGGAGAGTAATAAAATTGAAAGCAAGAAAGCTATTGTACTGATAAATAAAACTAGGAGCTGGTTTTATGGGGAAAAGTACATAAACCATGAGTTTATTTGATTAAGAAAAAGAAGAAAACCAAATTACCAATATCAAAAGTTAAAGGGATGAAATGACCACCAATGAAAATGAAATTACAATATTATTAGTACCTATTTCGCCCAATTATATGTCAAATAAATCTAATAATGTAAGTAAAATGAATGCATATGTACAAAAATATGTTGCCCAGATTAACAGAATAGAAAATGGAATACTTAAATAACACTATCTTAGAAAAATAAGTTGGATAAATCATAAATTGGTACTCTATGAAAAAAATCCCCAGGACCAGATGGATTAATAAGTGAATTCTACCAAACATTTAAAGAACAATTAGCTCCAAATACTATATAAACTATTTGGAAAAATTGGCAAAGAAGGCGTCCTGTTGAATTCTTTTTGTGACACAAATATGACACTCATACCTAAATCAGGAAGAGCAAAAACAAAGAAAATTATAGATCTATTTCCCTAATAATATTGATTTTGATTGATTTTGATTTTTAAGTTGATTTGATTGATAATGATATTGATAACAAAAATTTTAAAAAATGCTAGCAGTGACATTATGACAATGTAGTAATAAGATCATATGTTATGACTAGGGGAGATTTATGCCAGCAATACAGGGCTGGTTCAATGTTAGGAAAACTTTCAGCTTAATTGACAGAAACAATAAAAATCACATTATTATCTCAGTAGATGCAGAAAAAGCTTTTGACAAAATAGAAGATGCCTTTCTATTTTTAAAAAAGAACTTCAACAGACCTAAACACTAGAAAACCTAGGAATATGAGCTTTCCTCAAAAAGAAGTAATATCTATCAGAAACCATCAGCAAGCATTAAGCTAGAAGACTTCTCAATAAGATCAGGTATAAATAAAGATGCCCATTATCATCATTATTATTCAATATTGTACTAGAAATACTTGCTATTACAATAAGAAAAGAAAAAGAAAGTGAAGGAATTAAAATATAAATAATAAAACAAAACTATCACTCTTTGTAGACCATATGTTGGTATATTTACAGAATTCTAGAGAATCAACTAAAAAACTAGTTCAAATGATCAACAATTTTAGCAAAATAGCAGGATTTAAAATAAACCTACATAAATCATCAGCATTTCCATATATTACTAAGAAGTCCAGCAGGAAGAGATAAAGAGATATTTCATTTAAAATAACTACAGATGTTATAAAATACTTGGGAGTTTATCTGCCAAGACAAAATCAGGAATTATATAAACACAATTACTAAATTATTTCCACAAATAGTTAGATGTAAATAATTGCAGAAATATTTGTTGCTTGTGAATAAGCCAAACCAATATAACAAAACTGACAATTTTACCTAAATTAAGTTGATTATTCAGTACCATACCAATCAAACTATCAAAAATTATTTTATAGAATTAGAAAAAATAAAATTCATCTGGAAATCAAGAATATTATGTTAATCAATGAAAAAATGTGAATGAAGGTGGCTTAGAAGTGTGAGATCTCAAAATATATTCCAAAAATATAATCATTAAAACAATCTGGTACTGGCTAATTATTATTTGATCAAATCTTCTAGAAACCTAGAAAACAGAATAGTAAAAACTAAGAGTAGGCCACCATCTCACAGTGTATACTAAGATAAGGTCAAAATATGATTGTGATTTACACATAAAGGTTGATATAATGAGCAAATTAAGAGTTGATGGAATAGTTCCGTCAGATTTATGGATAAGGGAAGAACTTAGGACCAAAGAAGTTATAAAGAGCATTACAAAATGTAAAATAGATAATGTTGATCATGAAAATTTAAAAAGTTTTTGCCCAAACAAAAACCAATGTAACCAAAATTGTAAGGAAAGCAGAAAAACAGCAGAAAACTTTTGCAACAAATAATTCTGATAAAGGTCTTATTTCTCAAATATATAGAGAACTGAGTCAATTTTTTTAATTAAAGCTTTTTATTTACAAAGCATATGCATGGGTAATTTTTTCAACATTGACCCTTACATAACCTTTTGTTCCAAATTTTCCCCTTCTTTCCCCACTCCCCTAGATGGCAGGTAGTCTAATACATATTAAATATGTTGAAATACATGTTATTTGTATACATATATGTATACATATTTATATAGTTATCTTGTTGCACAAGAAAAAATCAGATCAAGAATGAAGAAAAAGAAAAACTGAGAAAGAAAACAAAATGCAAGCAAATAACAACAGAGAGAGTGAGAATGCTATGTTGTGTTCCACACTCTGTTGCCATGGTTCTCTCTCTAGTTGTAGATGGTTTTCTTCATCACTGCACAAGTGGAACTGGTTTGAATCATCTCAATGTTGAAGAGAGCCACATCTGTCAGAATTGATCATCATATATAGTATTGTTGTTGAAGTGTATAATGATCTCCTGGCTCTGCTCATTTCACTTAGCATCAGTTCATGTAAATCTCTCCAGGCCTTTCTGAAATCATCCTATTGGTCGTTTCTTACAGAACAATAGTATTCTATAGCATTCATATACCATAACTTATTCAGCCATTCTCCAGTTGATGGGGAACTGAGTCAGTTTTATAAAAACACAAACCATACCCCAATTGAAGTGATCAAAGTTTATGAATAGGCAGTCTTCAGACAAAGAAATCAAAACTATCTATAGCCATATGAAAACATGTTCAAATTCACTATTGATTAGACAAATGCAAATTAAAACAACACTGAGGTACCACCTCACATCTATTAGATTAACTAATATGACAAAAAAGGGAAAATATTGGATGTTGGAGAAGATGTGGGAAAATAGGGACACTAATACATTGTTAGTGGAGTTGTGAAATGATCCAACCTTTCTGGAGAGCAATTTGGAATTATGCCCAAAGGAATATAATACTGTGTACACCCTTTGATCTAGCAATTTCGTTGCTAGGTCTATATCTCAAAGACATGCAAAAAGAGGGAAAGAACATATTTATACAGACATTTTTATAGCAGCTCTTTTTGTGGTGGCTAAGGATTGGAAATCAAAGGGATGCCTATCAACTTGGGAATGGCTAAAAAAGCTGTAGTATCTGAGTGTAATAGTTATAAGAAATGACAAGAAGGATGATTTCAGAAAAACCTGGAAAAACTTATATGAACTGATGCATAGTGAAGTGAGCAAAACCAGGAGAATGTTATACACAATAACAGCAAATTATTTGATGAAGAACTGTGAATGACTTAGCTATTCTCAGCAATACAACGATCCAAGACATTCCAATAGATTAATGATAAAGGATATTTTCTGTCTCCAGAAAAAAGAATAGATGTTGTTTGAATAAAGACTAAAACATGCTTTCTTTTTTCACTTTTTTAAATTTGAGTCTTCTTGTACAAAATGACTAAAATGGAAATGCTTTACATAGTTACATATTTATAATCTAAAAAAGGAGTAAAATACTAGATAGTGGACTAGTTTAGGTAATAATATATAGTAGTAAATGGCATTTGATAAATACAAAGGTCCCGAGCTTTTGGGAAATCACTATTTGATGAAAATTGCTGGGAAAATTGGAAAGCTGATTGACAGAAACTAAGTGTAGAATAATATCTCTAGCCATTTGTGAGAAACTATATACCAAGATAAAGTCAAAATGGGCACATGATTTAGACATGAAGGGTGATATCATAAGCAAATTGGGGGAACATGGAAAATTTTACCTGTCAGATCTGTAGATAAGAAAAGGATTTATGAATAAATAAGAGATAAGAGAGCATTACAAGAGGTAAAGTGGATAATATTGGATAATATTGGTTACATTAAATTTAAAAGTTTTTATGCAAGCAAATCCAAAGCTGCCAATATTGGAAGGAAAGCAAGAACTTGGAAAATTTCTCTGATGAATACTTTATATCTTAAATAAATAGAGAACTAAGCCAAATTTATAAGAATACAAATCATTCTCCAATTGATAAATAGAAAAAATATATGAATAGACAGTTTCAAAAGAAGAAATAATTGCTATCTATAGTCATGAAATGCTGGAAATCACTTAATTAGGTTTTGGAGTTTATGACCCTGTCTTCCAATCAGATAGAGCATAGTGATGAGGTACTGTACTAAGGCTTATGAGAGTTTGTATGATGACAAGTTTTTTTTTCTAATTCAGCTTCCTGGAGGCATAGTGTACAAATCATAAAAGTTCTAAAGCAGTGCATGGAAAACATATTTGTACCATCTAGAGAGAGCTTCGGAAAGTGTAAAACTCTACCAATAGAAACTGTTATTATGTAACACTACCTGAGGTCTATACTCAAGTTCCAAAGCTCACAAACCCCCATAGATACTTATTTTTATCAGGACATATCAGATGACCATAGACTAAAAGCAAAGACATTTAACAAAACTAACTAGGCAAAAACAGGGAATCAAATCAGGCATTAAACATTCTCCTACCTATTGCCAAATGAATGCTACTTCTATATTTCCCCTGGGGAGTGCTAGTCTCTGCTACCAGTTAACCACAGTGTCCCCCAACACAATGGAAATGAAATACATTAGTCCCTCATATAAAGCTGCTGGAGAAACTCAAAGGTATCTCTAGGGAACACCAGACTTCTCTCCATAAGAATTAAATCATCACTGAAATGCCAGGCAGACCAGTAGCATTGCTTTTCAGTACTGGAATTGGAAAAGATACTACAGCTCTGAAGACCACTACCTTTTTCTTTCTATCTCTTTCTAACTGACTCATGTACTTGTTTTGATGGAAACTTCCTCACTGGTCTCTTGCATCCTTATCATGGATATTATTGAGGATTTCTCTCCAAAATATTAATCTTTCCTGTCTGTTCTCTTATTAAATGGTAGCTATCCACAGGATAACTAGCAAAAGCAATACTTTCAGGATAGTGCTCCTCTGGCCTGGAAAGGAGAAGGTGTAAAGGTCCAGGGTACTTTTGTCTTTCTAAGATTTTATGAAAAGCAGTTCATGAAATAAGAATGTTTGGTTTGTTTTCCTTGTAATATAATCAGAGGTATAAAAGAATAAAAGACCCTTGGGCACTGTGGGCAGGGGACTCAATATTGATTAGGGGAAGATAATATTATAACCTGATGGGTAACTTGTACATAAAACTAGGCAACCTCCTAATATTCCAGATCACTGAAGAAATTTTTAGGAGACCAAAGCCATTGCTACTCTTTCCCTCATTGAAAAAATGAAAATGGCCATTTCTCCTGCCTTCTTCCTAACTCCTTCACTTTCTCCTTCCTTTCCTTCTTTCTTCGCTTCCTTCCTCCTTTCCTTCCTCTTTCTCTCCTTCCTTTTCTCCTTCCTTCTTTCCCTCTTTTCTCCTTCCTTTCTTCTCTCCTTCCATTATATGTAAAGTTCCATGTTATATATGGAATACTGACACTAATGTCAAGAATATAGCAGAGAAAGAGAATACTTCAGAGGATGAGAGACTATGTGACTTGGTGAATAAAGACGTAGAATTAAAGATAGGAAGATATGAATTTTTGACTCTGACATATGTGACCATAAGAAAGTCACTTCACTTCTCAGCATTCCAGACAACTCTCTATGAGTATAAATTATATATATATATATATATGTATTAAAGCTTTTTATTTACAAAACATATGCATGAGTAATTTTTCAACATTGACTCTTGCAAAAATCTTTTGTTCCAAATTTTCCCCTTCTTCCCCCCACCCCCTTCCCTACATGGCAGATAATCCAATACATGTTAAATATGTTAAAAAATATATTAAATTCAATATATACATATTTATACAGTTATCTTGCTGCACAAAAAAAAAAAAATCGGATCAAGAACGGGAAAAAATGAGAAAGCAAAATGCAAGCAAACAACAACAAAACGAGTGAAAATGCTATGTTGTGGTCCACACTCAGTTCCCACACTCCTCTCTCTGGGTATAGATGCTCTCTTCATCACAAGATTATTGGAACTGATTTGAACCATCTCATTATTGAAAAAAGCTACATATGACTATAAATTATAGATTATTTGCTATTAATGGAGGGAGTAAAGTCACAGAACCAGACCAAGCAGACCAATTTTTCTGGCCATCAAAGAAGTAGAAACAATGAAGAAAATTCCATTTAGAAGCCAAAGAGAATTTATTTGATAGCAAAACTCCAGTCAGAATAATATGGTTTATTATTCTTATTTCTGATTAAGCTATCAGATGATATAAAGTATCAGTTCATGATAAATACTTTCTCCATTTATTAGAAATAATGTAAAGTGCTATCATCTTATAAGGGTCACCCTGTGTTGGCCAGTGACACAATTCTGACATCTTGGGTGTTTGTGTGGGGAGGGGGACACTTAAGCTTGGTCATTGCAGAAAATTTGAGCCCTTGGCTAAGGACCTTGGTCTTGCCAATTCAGGGTGGTGAAATACTTGAAGAAGGAATTAGGTTTCTTGCCAACATGGACACTGTAGCCTCTCTCCTTCCCTGGAGCGTACCACCAGCCTGGGGGGACGGACTATGGAAAATGATCATGCTTCAGGCAACGTCGGAGCCTGGGGAAGGCATTGGATGCATGTGTGTTTTCTCACAGAATTATAAAGCCCGGCCTAGCTCTCAGTGCCAGAGCCTGCCTAGAGTTTCTATGTTTTTCTACTATTCATTAGCGATTACATACCCCCCTGAACACCTGCAAGACCAATTCATAAAGCAAGCATTCATGGACTTTGGCAAGGGCTTCATGGGAACTGCAGGGTACGGGGCGTCAGTCATTGTATCTCCAGATAAAAACCATTCTCTTACCCAGGCTGCTGAAAATAGAAGCAGGCTGCAATTTCAGTTTGACACCGCAGGGTATTAAAAAGAAAAGTGTTACTTCACCTCTTCTCTTTATAAAGTCAGCAAACTGTGGGGCTGTAGTGTTATTGGACAAACCCTCATTGGGGCCCTTTGCAGGACTGAGAATAGGGGAGTGGTGGGCACTGCTCTGATTGTAATACACTACCACCCAGCCAGGACTGCACAGTGCCCCGGCATATTATATTGCACGGTGCTCTGATTTATTGCAGGATAACAGGAAATACTGAACTTGGGTGGCCTCCTGTGTAACTCGGGGTGACAGATTGCTGCTGCCACTTATAAAATTGGTGGTATAATTAATCTGGAAAGGTCAACATAATAATAAATATCCAACAAAAAAATAACATCTTTGTAAAAAAAAATAGGGTTGACCTTTAAAGTGAGTTTTTTTTTTGCATTCATTTTTTCATTTTAAGTGTTTTCTATTAAATGACGAAATAGTAGGAATTGGAGCAGGGAGACTCCTAAAACCACAGCTGGGAGACTATGGTTCTGCTTGCCCAGGGAGAAGAATGTTGCCTACTTCTGAAAGTTTATTTGAGAACCAAAAATGAACTCCATCTTATGGGATAGAAGTACTGAGGCTGGTGGCTCAAAGGAATCTATGTCATCTCATAATGATGTAGTATCTCATAGTATCTCATAATATGAGAATGAATTATCTTTTCAGACAATGGAAAGTTTAGGGTTAGCAATAAGATCCCTTATGTTAGTAGTTCCATCCTATCTAAAACTTGTATTTTCCTCAGCTCCTAGTATAGTTCTTTTGAAACAATAGAGACTTAATAAAAGTTTTTGATTGAATCAGCTTGAATTAAAATGGAAATAAGTCCATCCTCCTACTATTTCTAGATTTTTTTGATGGCCAGAAAAATGGATCCTCTTAGTCTGGAATTATGATTTTATTGATATAGAAAACTCCCTCCAATAATGCAGATAAGCAGCTGAAGGAGGCAGTGTAGTACAGTGGGAAGAACTCTTGGTTATAATAGAAAGCAATCTGATAAATAGGAAAAACCAATTGAATCAGGGTGGGAAAAATTGGTTTCAAATCTCAGCTCCGTCAGTTATTGTCCTATGACCTTGGACATTTTCCCTTAACTCTTTAGTTTCCTCAACTGTAAAAAGGGGGGAATAATAGTATCTACCTCCTAGGCTGGTTGTTAGGATCAAATGAGGTAATAATTGTAATGTGCTCAGCACAATGTCTGACACATAGTAAGTACTATTTACATGTTAGCTATTATCAGTTATTATTCTGTACCTCAGTTTATTTCTCTATAAAATAAGAGGTTAGTCTAAATGATATGTAAAGTCCCCTCTATCTCTATATACTGTGACTATATGATCAGTGAATTTGGATTGCACAGATAATTCCATTTGGGCAATCCTCATAATAGGAGGGTCGTTCTTTTTTTTTTTTTTTATTGCAGGTGAAGAAAGGGAGACACTAACTTTTAACTATTCACTCTCCTTTGCCTGCATAAACACAGCTTCTTGTAAGTATCTCACTAGCTCACACACTCAAAATGGGCCTTGGTATGTTTTATTTGCCCATGAATAAACACACCCTATCACAAACTCATTTAGCTTAGAAAGGACTTTAATGGTACATCTGGCTCCCCTCCATTCTCTTGTGTCAAGGCAAAATGGATTCTATTATTAATATCCTAGAGTAACTATCAGGATGCCCAGAATTAGTGGTTAAATAGACTTTCTTTGGTCCCTAGTTATTGATTCATGCACACATAAGACAGCAAAAAGACAATGTTTGAATGTGAGAAGAGGCAGTCAGGAATTTCATATATTCCATTAGCTTCAAAGCTGAGCAAAAGCTCTGGTGGTCCAGCCAAGAAGAAAGCTCCATAAAGTAATGCTACTTAACATGCCAGCAGAGAATGACAATAATAAAACATCTTATGCCTTGCTGTAGTAAAGCTTTCTGCTTTCAGCACTCAAGCTGCGTCTCTACAGGTAACCTGAAGTGGGAAAGAGTTGAATCCCATTAAGATTCATGCTTTTGTTAGGACTTGGAGTAGAGATCTCTGCAGTTCTATGATTTATCATTCAGATCAAGGGCTATTGAAGGACAGTTATCTAGATCCCAATTGCTGAGATTTACACTTGTCTTTGTAGAAACATCTTCTTCCTCTCCCCACATCCAGCGACCACATGAAAATTTGGTTTTTCATGCTTTTTTGGATGTTTTTATTAATGATCTGGTTATATTTTTGTATGGCTGGCAAATATAATTTCCCAAGGAAAGTTTCTTCCCTTCCCAAGACTAGTCAAACTGTCTATGATTGAGGTAGGTGATGCTCTTTTGAAAACAGGAGCTAAAAAATAAAACAAATAAATGTACATACTTTGATGGATTCATGATCGCATTGACTGGTATGCTGTTTTTACCCATTTATATTATTTTATCCTGTGTAATTTTTGTCAGTGTCATTTTGTATCTATCTGTATTGTATTTGTATCTATCCATACTGAGGGTTTTTTTTTTCCTTGTGCATAATTTCAAGATTGAATGGGGTCTTAGAGATAATCACAATCAATCACTCAAGAAACATTTATTAAGTACCTACTAGGTGTTATGAACTGTGATTTTTTTGCTTTTCTTTGCATCTAGTGTTCAGCACAGTGCCTGGCACATAATAAGTAGCTATTTAATAAATGTTTACTTGACTTCCTGACTGCTAGGGCCTAAAAATATAAATATAAAGAAACAAAACCTATTTTTAAAGATTTTCCCTGTTAATAGGCAAAATAATAAATACAAATATATAAAGAAAAAATAATGAATGCATATAAATCCTTTCAAGGAAGCTAAATACAATTAGTTTGGGAGGGAGGGTATTAAGAGAGGGGGTGAAGTAGATTTGGATTAGAAAAGAAAACAGTCCAATCCATTTATTTTACCAGTGAAGAAATAAAAACCTAAAGTGCTTAAGTGATTTCCCTAAAAATACACAATTAATAAGTATTAGAGTCAGGATAGAAATCTAGATCTTCTGTTTTCAAATCTGATATTCTTTTAAAAAATAATATTTCATAGATACCACTGAAATATTTTGTGTTCCCTCATTCATATCACCTGATCGATCTACCTTTTTTTCTGGTCATACATGTCCTTAAGGATATTATATACCATTTTTTTTGTACACAGGTCATCATTGATAGTATACAGTAACTTATTTATATGTGCTATACCTTTTCTTTGCCCTTGGCATTACCTATAATTATAACTCATGGGATCTCACAATATTCCAAGATTTTCAAACCCTTAAACATTTAGTGTTTTAAAAAATGGACTTTTGCAACAAGGTACAGCTTAAGCTTTGAGCATTGAAAGTAATAGACATTTCCCCAAATATGATTGAATCTGGTGTATTCAATTCTGCACCAAACTCATTGACCATGTATAGGATTTGTTTGGAATTTATGTATTGTTGTTGTTCAGTCATTTTCAATTGTGTGTAATTCTTTGTGATTTCATTTGGGGTTTTCTTGGCAAAAACACTGGAGTGATTTGCCACTGCCTTCTCCAGATCATTTTACAGATGAGGAAACCGAGGCAAACAAGGGGAAGTGACTTGCCCCAAGTCACAACTAGGAAGTATTTGAGGCTGGATTTTAGTTTAGGAACATGAGTTGTCCTAACTCCATGCCAGGCATTCTATTCACTATTTCATCTAGCTGCCCTTTTTATGTACTTATGTATTATTTTAATTGGTTGTCTGTTCAAAATTATGTTATAATCTGGGCAGTTGCTATTCTTTATCAATTTTGTGTTTCCTCTTTGAAGGTTCAGATTAATCTTTATTAATGATTGTGAATGTCATTGAGGAGGCCCTATGCTATTGTAGGGCTCACTGCAATCTGCTTAATGCTATTCTCATCCAAGAGCATTCAGGGAACTTTTCTGTCAATAGGAATTGCATCTTCCATTTTAATTTTGTGCAGAGTATTTTCCATGATGTTGCTAAATGTCTTTAGTGAGCATATATTACATTGTTGGATACCTTGTTTGATATCACTACTTATGGACTATTAGACAGGAGTCTTCGTTCTGTCTATCAAAAATTCCAGTATGATCTTTATATGTATGTGGGAAAGAAGGACCTTGTTAAAAGAGAGGCTTTAAGACTACCCTTTGCTCTTCTAAGTCAAAAACTACTTTGTAATGGTAAAATTTTTATATAGAATTTTTGTATTCTCTATACCTCTTATCTTGGGGCAGCTAGGTGGCACAGTGGATAGAGTGCTGAGAGACTTAGCTTCTTGAGTTCAAATCTGCCCTCAGAGACTTATTAGCTGTGTGACTCTAGGCAAATGATTTAACCCTGTTTACCTTAGTTTTCTCATCTGTAAAATGAAGTGGACAAGAAAATCACAAACCACTCTAGTATCCTTGGTTAAAAAAATCCTAAATAAATAAAAATCCACAAAGAGTGGGGCACTACTAAAATGAATGAACAACAGCAAAATATGCCTCTTGTCTATGATGTAGTAGAAGGAATTTTGGATTTGGAGGTTTATATCCTATCTCTGTTAATTAATAATAGTTAAAATTTATAAAGTATTTGGGACTTTAAAAATATCTCACTTGGTCCTCACTACAACCTTAAGAGGGAGGTGCTATTATTCTTTTTTTTATAGCTTTTAATTTACAAGTTATATGCATGGGTAATTTTACAGCATTGACAATTGCCAAACCTTTTGTTCCAATTTTTCCCCTCCTTCCCCCCCATCCCCTCCCCCTGATGGCAGGTTGACCAATACATGTTAAATATGTTAAAGTATAAATTAAATACAATATAAGTGTACATGTCCTAACAGTTATTTTGCTATACAGAAAGAATCGGACTCTGAAATATTGTAGTATTAGCCTGTGAAGGAAATAAAAAATGTAGGCGGACAAAAATAGAGGAATTGGGAATTCTATGTAATGGTTCATAGTCATCTCCCAGAGTTCTTTCACTGGGTATAGCTGGTTCAATTCATTACTGCTCCATTGGAACTGATTTGGTCCATCTCATTGCTGGAGATGGCCACGTCCATCAGAATTGATCATCATATAGTATTGTTGTTGAAGTATATAATGATCTCCTGGTCCTGCTCATTCATTCAGCATCAGTTCATGTAAGTCTATCCAGGCCTTTCTGAAATCATTCTGCTGGTCCTTTCTTACCGAACAATAATATTCCATAATATTCATATACCACAATTTATTCAGTCATTCTCCAACTGATGGGCATCCACTTAGTTTCCATTTTCTGTCCACTACAAAGAGACCTGCTACAAACATTCATGCACATACAGGTCCCTTTCAAGGTGCTATTATTCTTAACACCTGAATGATGTGGGGCAAGATTTTCAACTTCTCTGGGTCTCAGTTTAAATACCTGAAAAGTGAGAGAATTGGACCAAATGTTCTCTAAGGTCCTCTCCAACACTAAAACCAAGAATCTTATGAACTATACAGTTGTAATGATTTGGTTTGCTATAGAAAATTATCTGTTAAAGCTTACCTTTTCTCTTCTCTTATTTTCATCAAGGATACCTTCCATGAATGCATAGACCATTCTTAGCAATTTATAGAACAGATATATTATTAGCTATAATGGTCTCATATGAATCATCACTACCTTCTTTCTTTCTGTGTTCATACACAAGCAAATCTCGATGATATCTGATCACTGCTAATAGACAATAATTTAGATTCCTTCCAAATCTTGTTTTACTTGAGCAAAAAAATTTTTTTGCCCTGGATTATCTAGTGGATTCCTTTATCTTCCTAATTCTACTTCTTGTTTAAGAGATAGCCATAGCCTTTGAGTTTTGAAAGAAGAATTGGATCCACAAGGGGAAACCATTATCTTCTTGTAGCTCATCCCTTCTTTTATTACAGGCTGGAATAAGCTATGTCAATATGGTTAGTCTAGGTTTTTGTACTCAATGTAGAGGGCCAACATGGATAATTTCTGTTGATAAAAATAACCCCAAACCATGTTTTTCTTTCAATGATCTGGATAATTTAGGCTAAGACATTTGGAGAATAAAAAAGAGCTCCTAAATATTATAAACCATAGTAATAGCTACCCAGAAATATTCTTATATCATCCTCTACTTCCCTTAATGTTTAATAGACTTGGACTAAGAATTCTGAGCTGTTCTATTTGCAACCTCTTGTGGAAGCAAAATATTCCAACCTCCCCCACTTTCTCTTTTTTCCTTTTAAAGAACACAGATCCAACTTTCAGAGAGCTGGGAGGATGCTGGTGCTCGACTTGGAAGATCAGTAGCAAATTTTCCCAAGAGACACAAACAAACACATGCATAACTGGAATATCAATGAGGTCTTTTTAGAGGAGACACATTAAAATGCAAAGCAGGAGATAATGAGATAAGCAGCAAGTTACAGGTTTCTTAATTCCAGCTTGAAGCTAAAGGGAAAAAAAGAAAAAAGAAAAAAAACCCACCAAAGTAGCTTAGCAATGAGATTTGCTGAGCCTGGTATTAAGCCTTCTTGGTGAGTATTTTCACCAGTTATCACAGTGGCACAAATGGAATTGAAAGGGATTGTATGAGGGAGACAGGAAAGGTATTGGGGCCATAAGTAAACAGCTCTGGCTCCTATTTAATGCTTGCTTCCCACCTCCTCCTTTAGCACATCCAAATCAAATGCATGAAATCTCTTCTGTTTCCTGGACACATGGACCATATGTTTGTGGCTTGACATTTCCCTGCTCAGGCCAATAGAGCCACAGAAATTAAACATGAGCAAATGTCTTTGTCTCTCTTGGCATCAGTAATGTAAGGAAGGAAGGCAATAAGCTGGAGATTGGAGTAAAAAATAGGTAAAATGCCCCCTGTTTGGCCCAATTTCCTTAGTCCTAAAATTAGTAGGGAGCTGATTTTAATCTAGAATATTTGGGAATACCCAGAACCAATTCAGATTATTTAAGATTAGTCAGTCTAGCAAAATATGATAATTAAATAAGTGACTGTTATGTGCCAGGCTCTGTCTTTAACATGGGGGATTCAAAAAAAGGCAAAAGACAGTACCTGTTGACAAGGAGCGCATAGTCTAATACATGCAAATAACTTTATACAAATGAGTATCCACACATGCATATATATATATATATATATGCATATATATGTGTGTACATATATATGAGAGAGAGAAGGGAAAAGGAGAGAGTGAGAGAGAAGAGAAGAGGGAGAGGGAAGAAGAGGAAGAGAAAGAGAGACAGAGACAGATATAGACACAGACAGATATAGACAGACACAGAGATACAGAGACAAAGAGAAAAACAAAGATAGAGAGAACAGAGACACAGAGAGAGACAGTCAGACCATTAGACAGAGACAAACACAGACACACAGATAGAGATATGGAGACAGAGAAAAACAGAGACAAAGAAAGAACAGAGATAGAGGCAGAGGGACACAGAGAGAAGACCGAGACAGAGCAATCACAAAAATAATGAATCCATTTGACATTGATTGGGTTTTATTCAGTAGAGATAAAATTTAAAATAACTAATGATAATAACCATTGTCTCAACAAGGTTTGCATATTAACCTCTCAACTGATCAAAATTATTCTGATTATTGCTTAGAATTGTCTTTCTGTGTGGGAATAAAACTGCCTGTTCTAAAACCTGATACACATTTGTACTCTGGGTTCCTTTTTTTCTCTCCCACCTGCTGGGGAGGAGTCCTTAGACTGGTTCCAAAAATAGAATTGTTTCTTAGGAATCTGAGGTGGAAGGTAGAATTAAAGCAGTGGGAAGCCTAGTTCCCTTACTAAAAAGATAGGCAATCCCAAAGCAATGAACCTAGGAAAAACTAGAAGCCCAGGTAAAAGACAGGGATTGATGAAGGTTACCAGTCCCTGTCGCTTCAGTCCGATGATGATGCTTGAATAGCCATAAAGATATCCTGAAAAAGGGGAAATAGTGAAGGATTGGAAAGATTATGAATGTTATAAAATAAGATTGAAATATACAAATTACCACCACATCATATGCTTATTTTTTCATTTCTATATAATGGTGATAGGGGTCCCTATGGGAAGGGACCCTGGGCCTTGGGTTACATATACAAAATACTTTTGAAATAAATTCTGTACACCTGTCAAGGGCATTATTGATGAAAATATAAGAAGGGAATATATTAATTTTTTAAAACATTATTATGTTGCAAAGTATATCTTTATAGTAACATATCAGCAATAAGGAACAGAGAAAACAAAATCCGACTTTAATTATTGTTTGTTGATTATAAAAACATTTGATTCATTAGGACAAAATGTGGCCTTAAAGATTTTCCTCCTCCAAGAAGGCATCTTTTGCGCATATAATATCATTGAAGATAGTTTGAAAGATTCAACAATGAGATTATTTGAAAACCTTGTTAGTGGATCCCACTGTATCACCATAACTGTTCCCAAGACTCTTTCATGAATGAAGAATGGCTTTGTCCAGACAAGCCATATACTTGGTCTATCAGGACTAATATCTTGGACCCACAAAGTGAGCAGGCTAGATTTTATTTGGGAATTCAGGTCTTTGTTTTTTTGATACCCACACATTGCCCTGAAACAGACCTTGATATCTAGTCATCTAGTTAGGAAAGCTCTCAGTACAGTGGTCAAATCATGTATGAATAGTTTGTGGGAGGGAATAGACAAAGAGTTACAGAGGATAAGGAGAAATGGTTGAGTTGAATTCTCTAACAATGGAAAGAGAACTTACATCACAGATCCATCCAAATATTAAACTCTTTGGATCAAGCAAAAGAGATGGAGATAAAGCTTAATTTTGCCCAATTTTCTTCAGCCTGTGATCTTGAGGGCATATCACTATAGCTCATTAACTCTATGCCTTCTCAAATGAATATTTCTAGAAGCAATTCCTTAAGGCTGCACATAGATTTTAAAATTTTTATTATTTATTTATTTTTGATACTTCAAGCATGTTTTGAGTTTCAAATTCTCTCCCTCCCTGGAAGGCCCCTCAGTCACTCATTGAGAAGGCAAGCAATATGATATCAATTATACCTGTGAAATCATGCAAAACATATTTCCATATTAGTCATGTTGGGGGAAAAAAAGCAAGAGAAATAAAGGAAGTGAAAAAAGTTAAACTTCAATTTGTACTCAGAGTTCATTAGTTCTCTCTCGGGAGGTAAACAGCATTTTTCATCTTGAGTCCTTTGGAATTATGGGACTACAGATATTTAGAGGATTATTTTGAAAGGTTGTCTACATTTTTACTGTAAAGTAAAACAGAATGAAGGTCAGTATTTAAAATTGAAACCCAGATAATTTATACCAATAGTAACAGAAAGTTTACATTTTTACTTAGAAATTGTTCTTTAGACTCATCCCTTTTTCTTGACTGGACAACTAGTCTTGGTCATCCTAGGAACCAGTGATCACATATAGTTCAAATTCAGTAAGGAAGTAATTATATCCCTGATTCTAATGACTTTTGGGACCTGGAGAACATCCAGTCAGCTCATGTTCTACAGATGCCTGGCCTCCATTAGCCTCAGATGGTTCCAGAATGGGTGTCCTAATTGAAGTTGGCTTTATCCCACCACATGAACAAGGTGAGGACCCTGGAAAAAATCAGAATGAGAACAAAGGAGGAGTAAGAGAAAACTATTATTTAACTGGACCCCGCTAAGGAAGAAAGGATATTTTCATTTCTTCCAAATGCCACATGTGATTGCCTGTTGGGTGAAGGCTTATCCATAGCTTTCTGACTGAGCCAATAATTCATATCTGATTCAGAAGCTGACTTGGGTAGATTACAGCCCTACAGCTGTTCTTAGTCGAAGTGCTGCTCCTCCCAAAGGGACTCATTGCAGCAACACATTTCATTTATAGAACTCATATGCAGGGGCTAGGGACCCCAAACTATAAATTAGAACCTTGTGTCTATTCCTTTGGTACATTCAATTCCAAATCATTTAGACTTCTCCAAACAAGCTATTTTCACTAGGAAGGAGGGAAAATACACAATTGAAAGGAAACAGATCTTTCATATTCACTCTTCCTGTTTCTGGTAGGAGGTCTTGAAATAAACTTAATAATGCAAATAAATCCCAACGAAATGTTAAGACCTTGGTGAGACATGGTGTGTGTGTGTGTGTGTGTGTGTGTGTGTGCGCATATATGTTTTTGTACAAGGGTTAGAGGAAGGAAGTGAAAAGTATGAGCTTTGATGTAGTTGAAGAAAACCTCACTAAAAAAAAAAATCCTAACCACAGATCCACATAGGCAAAGGCAAATTGAAGGTCAGTGCAATTATATAAAGACCCAAAGAATCCTCTTCGACTGTATTGTGGAAAAATGGACAATACTAGCTTAGTATTAGCCAAATTTCTGTTCTTCACTAACTTCTCTTATTCATCCAATTTTGTTTTAAGTGAGAGTTGAATTATCAACAAGGATATGGAATAACAATTAAAAAAAAGGCTACAACTGCAACCAGATGAGTAAAGCAGGGTGAAGAATTGCAAAGCTCATTTGGATTATTCTTCAGTGCTTCAAAGGGAGCCTTTCTAGTTTGTGTTTCAAGATCACTTAAATAAAAGTCCAATCATAGATTTCCTTGCTTTTCCTAGTACAGGAAGAAACATGATTAATTGACAGTACCAACAATAATAATGAAATACTTTTGCTTGCATAGTTTTAATGACAAACTATTTATTTTATCAAGAATGGTGGGCATTTGAACTCTAACATTATAGTACTAATGTGCTACATGAGGAAGTAGAAATAACATTGAAAACAACAGAAATGGAAAAGCATTCAGAGAAAGACCATGATGGAAGTAAGATCAGTTTTAGAGATATGTGATAGAAGAGAAGATACTAAATACTTGGAAAAATCAGAAAACAAGCATCAAGATACTATATAGTAACCACTAGATATTCAGTACCTCTAATTACCAATGAATCTGCCTATTTTCTCATTTCTACAAAACATTTATAAAAATAATCTACCTACATAATCATGATATCTTTGATGAAAGTGTTAAAGGAACAGGCAGACTTTCATTAAAGATAGCCTATAGTATAACATTTTGCCAGTTAAATAATCAATGGAAACACAAAAAAATCCAAGATTCCACTGTGCTTTTTGTTTGTTGACTATGAAAAAATGTATTCAGTAGAATAAAATACCAATATTAGACTTTCATCTAATAAAGCAACTCCTACCTGTTAAAATTCTATGTTGAAAAATGAGGTAATATGCATAACTCTTTTTAATAACCTTCTTATTGTTAATATCAAAAGTATATCCCATAAATAAAGGAGACACACACTAGCTAAGGTAATTTGCTACTACCATATAAGATGGCAAGCAGAGTACCAATAGCATAAGGATTTACCACTGATGGTCAAGACCTTTATTTTGAGGACTACTTTGTGCTGATTTAATGAAGCCACCAGAACACTGAAGAATCTTTTAGATGAGAACATAATCAGTCATTGGTCAGATTATGTTATGTAGTTGGATGAATAGTATCTATGTTCATCTGCATATGTATTTTGGACATGCATTGTAGATAGACTGCAAGCCCACAATTGAATAGGAGGAAAATACTAGACTTGATTGTATTAGGGAAATTGAACAATGACTACAAACTTCTGTTTCAAACAAAGGCTCATCTTTATATACACCTTATTCTTTTGATATTATAGATTGTGAAATACTCCAAAGAATTAACATTGTGAGTTTCTCCAAAGGACCATGGAGAGGCATATAGGAGTATGAATAAGCTATAGAAGATTACCGCAAAAGCTATGTAAAAATATGATGGTAGATATGAGAAGATGTATAACTGAAAGAGAAGGGCAAGATGGAGAGTTTATGTACTTCACTGCTACACATAGAATATCAAGAGATTTAGTAGAAATTGATGCCATTGACACTTCAATAGCAGTACATTTATTCATCAGCATCACTGATGTGAACCACACATAAAAACACTTTCTCATAATACTATCTGCAAGGAACTATGTTCAATGCTGAAGATGAACCTGATTTCTATAGACTATGTGAAAAGCACTATTCTAAGTCCTGAGAGAGGTACAAAAGAAAAAAAAAAAGACATGAGTCTTGCTTTATGAGAAGTCTCTTTAGGTGGTCTATTTTGGGAGAAACATACACACCAGAAATAGTACACAGCTTAATAATAGGAGAAATGCCAAAATAAGAGAGAAGAGGAGCACATGTACTAGTCTAATTTCTCCCAAACTACCTTATATTCTCTGTGTGTGTGTCTTTCTCTGTCTTTGTCTCTCTCTCCATGTTTTTGTTGTCTCATCCATTAGAGTGTAAGCTCTGCATTTGTATCCTTGGCACTTTGGCATATAGTAGGTATTTAATAAATGCTTATTGATTTATTGATTGAGTAAGGTGGTGATAAGTGTGATTCATGAGGAAGAAGAAAAGGAAGGAATACTGGAGCATTAGTGATGAGGAGTGATAATAGGAGATACATATGAACTGGCTGCAGAGAGTCAGACTCTGGAATACAGAGCATTGCACTGAGTTCGGTTTTTTCCTTTACTACTAGAGATGAGTTATGCTAAACCATGTGAAGGAGTTTTCTGTTCTTGTCCCCATTGTGACTAGTGGTATGAATTAGCAAAGTGATTGGTTGGGATTGATGAGGATGGTTGGGGTTGAGGAAGGTCTGAGACCATGGAATATGGGTTCTGCTTTATGGGAACTTATAGTCTAGTTCGGGAGAAACATACAAAACAAAAACAATGAATAGCTCAGTAATAGGACAAATGCTAAAATAAGGAGCAGGAGTAGATGAATTAGTTATATTTCCAATTCTTCCACAATTAGCTGATTGATCTTAGGCAAATGGCACATGGGTTGTGTAAAATTTTTCACTCTATAGAATTAAGTGACAGGGTGTGAACTGGGGACCTTAGCTTTATTAGTACCATGCTCTAAGCATTTGTTTTATGTCATCTAATTCCTCTGTCTTTTCCCTGTAGCATAGCTCTTACTTATACAGGATCCCTGGTGGACTCGTAGTCAAAGTGGATGGTTCTAAAATGCTGTTAGCTCATAGATAAGGTTAGAGAGCTAGAGTTAGAAGGGACCTTAGAGCAATTATAGTTTGATATCCTTAATTTATAGATAAGGAAACTGAGGCCCCGAGAGGCTAAATGACTTACCCAATGTCCGACAGATAGGAAGTCTCAGAAGTGATATTTCTGGGTCTTCTGTCTCTGTTCTTTTCTCTGCTTGGAATAGTCTTCCTCTTCTTTGCCAGTTCTCATTCTATTTATCTTTTAAGGACTCATTCAAACTCTTCTTTCTCTATGAAGCTTTTCCAGGTTGCTGAAGATCTTAGAAACTACTCCCTCCTCTGAGTCAACCTGGAATATTAGAAAGAACACGACACTTGGAATGAGGAGAACATGATTTTGGGGGTTTCAATTTCTACATCTGCAAAAAAGGAACTGAGGAGATTGAACTTGAAGCCTTCTAACTTTCTTCAAGTCTCATCTTCCACAAAAAGCCTTTCCTAGACCTGCTTAAACAGTTTCTTTTCTCTGAGACTACCCCCAATTTATTCTGTCTATACCTTGTTTACATATCATTTTTTTCATGTGGTTCCCCTTTCCTGACCCTCATTATCCCTTGAGATTAGGGACTGTTTGTTTTTTTGTATTCTCTTTCTTTTCCCAGCAGTCAGCACATGGCACATAGTAGATATTTAATAAAATGCTCGTTGACTGACTGACTGATGGTTTATCAAGTTCCATCCAATTTTAAATGTATAGACATGATGCCATGACTTTGTGGCATTTGTTGTCTGAAATACTAACAAAATACTTGATTGCTTGTGACTTCTTAAGACAACTTGGGGTACTGGAGAGAGCACTGTTCTGAAAGTCAAGGAATATGACTTCTCATTTTTGCTCTCTCACTAACTTACCTAGGAAAAGAAATTTCTTCCTTCTGAGGCTCACTTTTAGACTGGATTTGACTCCTGCTGCTCTGATTCCAAATCCAGCAACCTTTTCCCTTTATTTTACTGCCTCCTGATTCAGGAAATGGAGGTTTTATTTTGCTTGAGTGAATTGTCAAAAGACAGCACCATATTCCCTGGCTAATTGCATATTGCTCTGTTTCCCTTTAGTTGTGTGGACATGTATTTTGGAAGTACTTTGGTTTTGCTTTTATTATTGATCCATCTGGATAAATGCTTCAATCCTCTGAATATTTTCATTGGTAGACCCCAAACCCTAAATCCAGGGGTCCTCAAACCATGGCTCACGGACCAGATGCGACAGCTGAGGACAATTATCCCCCTCACCCAGGGCTATGAAGTTTCTTTATCTAAAGGCCGAGAAAACAAAGTTTTTGTTTTTACTATAGTCCAGCCCTCCAACAGTCTGAGGGACAGTGAACTGGCCCTCTATTTAAAAAGTTTGATGACCCCTGCCTAAATCCCTCTCAATACCAGAGAGGAACTGTTCCTTGTTTCATAGGGAATAAGGGAGAATTAAATCTGATCAAAGAGCAAAGTACTATATTTTGAGAAAATGTGAGAATTAAAAAAAAGTACAGCTGATATCAAGCCTTAGTTCAATCAAAAGTGGAGAACTGGCAGTTATCCAGTGAATCTGGAGTGTATAGCTAGACAAATGGGATTATATAAGACAACCTCTCAGCCTCATGAGTTCTCCCTTGGTTATCTGGGCTATGGGGACTTGACTTATTTATTCGGAATAATCACAAATCTGGAATAGCCTTGGGATTGATCTACTGTGTACATTATCTTCTCTCCCACATCCTAGAATGACCTGTGGCTACCCTAGAGAAGCTGGAGTTACTTGCTAAATTTGACCCAGGTGGACAACATGCTGGATCCTTAATGTTAAAAAAAAAAAGACACCCTCTCTTCTTTCTTCTATAGCAAGTTTCTGAGATTCGGGCAGAAATTTAGATTTGCCATAAAGAAAGATATCTTAACAATGACTATTATCCGAAAGTGGAACTGGCAGCCTTTGCCTCCACTGGAGTTCTTCAAACAAAGAATGATTGACCACTCATTGGTTCTCTTGCCCAGAACATTCTTTTTCAGGTATGGGTTAAAGACTCTGATGTCCTTTCAAATTCTAAGTTCTAGGATTCTTACAGAATTAGCGGAATAAGTACTTAATTTTTCCCATTTGCTTTGCCTTTAGAGGCACAGTCACAGGCAAAACCAAGAGGTAGGAAAAAACAGTGGTGGTGGGGTTTCTTCCTTTTTAAATTTCCCTTTCCAGATGTCATCTATTTAGTTCGTGCAATATTAGCTGGCAACCATATTCCATTTTAGAAGTGTGCAGAGTACTCGAAACCACAGAAATGTTTTTACTTGTAGAACCAAATGTTGAAAAGGGCTTTGGTAATAAAAGTGGAACAACAAGGATATAATTCTTAGAGGGTTTCAACTTTTATGTTTCCAGCGGGTTATCAATCATGGGCAGACACATGTACATATGTATTTGCTAATGATGGTGGTGTGTTCTGTGTGCACATCCAAGGCCATATCTATGCAATACAAAGCAATCTGAAGAATCACCCTAAGCAGTGGCTTCCCCAATCCCACTGTCATTAGGTAGGTTGCTCAATCCTATGGTGCAAGATTATCACAGGCTAACTTTCCAGGAGTACAGTATGTGTCTGAGGGTTTGACAAGAGAGCCACAGATTCCACAAGTGCCCTTAGGGACTCATGCTCCTGGTCTTCTCCTGGAGATGAACTGTGAGAAAAGAGTATCACAAACTGGAGAAATAAACAATATCTAGGCCTCCAAGAATATTAGGACTGCCCTCTCTCACTGCAACAAAGTTGCATTCTGTATCTCTCTTCTCATGAAGTCATTCTATTTCTGTGCATTATGAAAACCAACCTAATTAAATATGAACAGTCATCACCTTGTTCTATTCTGCTTAAACTAAAAGATTGATTATGCTCTCTGGGAGGAAGAAAATACTTTCACATGTATCATACCTGTTTCCTTTCCCCACTGTGGTTCAGTTGTGTTACTCTTTCTGTTGTGCAGACCATCTATGTTATCCTCATGCACCCTTGCCTTCTGTGTTCCTGCTGCGATGGGCAGAGATGAGGCTTCTCTTTGGTGAAACTGGTTAACAAGTACTGGCTCACAAGCTCATCATTTCTATTCTGATCTGCCATTGCTGGTCTGTCTGACCACATTTCCCCCTGCTCTGCCTTAAATCTTAACTCTACTTGCTTCTCTTGTTTTCTTTCACAGAGATAACACCCAGTCCCGATCTCCTCCCCTGCCTCCCCCAGCTCTGCTAGCTCTGTAGGAGAAGCATGGGGGAATCCTCTGGGCTTTCAGTTCTTCCTTTCCATCTTTTTGCACAGCTTCTCTGTCTTGACCCAGCGGCTTCCCATTGGAAGGAAGCTCCTCTGTGGTTAAAAGTACCAGACACTTAGGAAATCCTAGATCATACCTGCATACCAGCACCCATGTCCCATCAAGACTCCATGGCAACTTCCTAGGTGGGAGTATTACAAAAGTAAGCCAAGTTATTAGCTGCTTTGCTCTTGGAAAATATACAGATGATTAAAGTGTTCCATCTGTACTCAAGGCTTGTATCTGTTTCCTGAATACCTCATCCATTTTTTCTTTTTGTCAAGGTAATCTGTAGTATACTTTAAGGACAATATTGCTTCTCTTAGTGTGACAATTCATCTTCATCCAAGTGATCTCTGCTGTGCTGTATCTCTAGTTTCTGAATTTTTCACATGATGTATTTTCTTAGTATATGCTATTACTTTCCTCTTTCACCTATATTGTTTCTTTTAAATAAACTCTTTCTTTCCAGTGCCAAGTCTCTGTAATACTTACAAAGTTCAATTTACCTCTTTGCATTAGAACTCCTAGTTTAGGTTGCTAGTTATTTATATTTTGTACATAGACATTTGAGTTTCCCTCTCCCTCTCCCCCTCCCTCTCTCCTCTGCCCCACCATCTCTCCCTCTCCTCCCTCCGTCTGTCTGTCTGTCTGTCTCTGTCTCTGTCTCTCCCTTTCTTCTTCTCCTCCTCCTCCTCCTTCCTCCCTCCTCCTCCTTCCTTCCTCCTCCTCCTCCTCCTCCTTCTTCCTTCCTTCCTCCTCCTCCTCTTCCTCCTCCTCCTCCTCCTCCTCCTCCTCCTCCTCCTCCTCCTCCTCCTCCTCCTCCTCCTCCTCCTCCTCCTTCTCTTCTTCTTCTTCTTCTTCTTCTCTCTCTCTCTCTCTCTCTCTCTCTCTCTCTCTCTCTCTCTCTCCTCTTTTGGGTATCAATTATGATCCTTCTTTTAATACTGTAACTATTGTGTTTGGCAGCAGTTTTCAAACATTTTGCACTCAAGAACCTTTACTAATCTTAAAAGTCATTGAAGAAACCTTTATATTCTTTTTCTTGGGAGGTGAGGCAATTGGTGTTAAGTCACTTGCCCAGGATCACACACATCTAAGAAGTGTTGAGTTTGTGAGGATGGCTTTGAATCCAGGTCCTCCTGACTCTAGGGCTGGTACTCTATCCACTGTGCCATCTAGCTGACCCAAACTTTTGTATTCTTAAATATTACTGAAGACTCCAAAGGGATTTTGCTTTTCTGTATTCTATCTATTAATATTTACCACATTAGAATGAAAATGGGTGAATTTTAAAACTATATATTTAATTTAAATATCAATAAAACCATTACATGTTAATGTATTTTTATAAAAATAATTAAATTTTCCAAATTAAAAATTAGTAAAAAGAACAGAACTGTTGTATACATATTTTCAACTTTTTACTTTCTGGCTTGAAAATCAGTTGGATTCTCATAAGTGCTGTAATATGTTGTGGTATGTTGTTTTGGTTGAAGTATGTAAAGAAAATATAGCCTTACACAGATCTGTACTTGGAAAAGGAAGAAGAGTTTTAATGTATAAATAACACCTTAAAATAATTATAAGAAGTTTTGACATCACAAATCTCCTGAAAGGCTCTTCAGATCCTTTATGGATCTTAGAACCTCTAATCTATGGTTTCTAACTTAGTGGATCCATACAGGGAATTTTCTCCCTCCCATTTCCTTTTTAGTTTAAAGTTCTTTTGATATAAGATTTGCAAAATATTAGGCAAATACATTCTTTGTAAAGACATCTCCTGATCAGGACCCTATATTTTAAGTTACATCTAAATTCCCTTCTTTTCTTAACTAGTTATTCATTTTCCAAATTTTCTCTGTTCTGCATCCCTTTCTTTTGATGACAATCTGGAATGAAAATGTCATCTATAATCCTATGAATTTTAGAATTTTTCTTCCAGATTTTGTAATCTTTCTAGATTACTTTTTGGAAGAATCATCTGTGCTGACATAAGTCATCAGAAAGGCATAGTAGTCACCCATTTAGTAAGCCTTGTGTAATAAATTTCCAGTTTCAATTATGTTAAATCAGGGTCCTTTAAAAAATAAACTTCCAAGGGATCTCCTAGTGTTAAGTACATGTAATTCTAGGTCAGTATGTTAGACTTATTTTTTTTGATGAAATGATCTAGACTTTAAAAGTTCTCAAGTTCATAGTATTTCTGCCCTTAGAAGTGTAGTTATAAAAAATAAATATATGATGATGTACTCAGTTAAGAGTATAGGTTTGAAGTTTTGGGTCCCAGTCCTATAGGATCTCTCTTATAGAGATCACTCTTTCTAGTATGGCTTTCGGAGAGTCTCCATTCCCTCCTACCTTGAACACTAGGATGTAAGAAAATGCAGACAGCGTCAACTACAGGTATTCATGAAAAATAATGTTAAATAAATCATATGTAGCCTTTTGTAGAATGAAAGGGCATAATTAGGATCAAATGCCACTTGTACCTCCACTTACATGGGGGACTGGGGGAAATACTGCTACCTTCCTCTTGCAATTTTTCTTTCTAAGTTCCAGTGACCTGAGTGAGCAACTTCAATGACAGAGTCTTATACCTTCATTTTCCCCTTTAATTCCCACAATTTTTGCAACCCACCCAAGACTTACTAGAAGATTGTTATATATTTGTATATGTATGTTTATACATATACATATACATGTGAAATACCCACTTAGTAGTCTCCAATGCTTTCTCTTATGTCTTCATTTGCAGGACTAGGCATTGTTCAGGCTGTTGACTTTGAGTCTTTCTAGGATCTGCATTTGGCAAAGAAGGAAAATTTTAACTATGTTTAGTATACATTTGATACTCTCATTGCTTTTGTATTTATGTTGTATTATTCTGTGGCTCATTATACTTCTGTCCCCTTTCTCAGATACCAGAATTGTGCTAGATTTGTGATAACTCAGTCAAGCATCCCTAACTAAAAAGGGTGAAGGGCCTTTGAAAAAGACAAAAACATATCCTTACTACTTCAGGCAATCAGTGAATCAGTAAGCATTTAAATGTCTACTAGGTGCCAGGTGCTAGGTGCTAGGTGCGGTGCTAAGTGCTGAAGATACAAAGAAAGACAAAAGACAATTCCTTATAAAGAATATATTTGCCTAATATTTTGCAAGTTTAATCTCAAAAAAGCTTTAAACTGAAAAGGAAGTGGGAAGAAGAAAATTTCCCATATGGATCCACTAAATTAGAAACTATAGATTTGAGGTTCTAAGACCCCTAAAGGATCTTAAGAGCCTTTAGGAGATTTGTGACTTCAAAACTTCTCATAATAATTCTAAGGGGTTATTTGTACATTGAAACTGAGAAGGCAACACACATATATAAATAGATATACACAATTATATATCATATATTATATTAATTCTATAATTCTAATATATCACATATAATATAGATAATATAGATAATAACATAATATACACATATTATATATATATATACATGTCTATTTGTCTATGTATCTATCTGTCTACTGAGAGAAATAGCCTATCCTGACACTAAAATATTTAAGACACAAAAAGCTATCACTTTGTCAGAATCAGTCATGTTACCTTCCTCCTTCCTCCTCCTCTCCATTCCTAAGGACCCTTTTCCTAATCCCAAACCTAAATGAACACAATGTTTCTTCACTGGAAAATATCCATTTTTGAGAAATATTCAATGCTAAATACTTACTAGGAAAAATATATATATTTAATGAAAACTTGAAAATGTTTTTAATGAAAATACATTTAATGAAAATAAAACTGTAAGAAAAAGTATGCCTCTACTGAAAAACTTTAAAAGGACTTTCCCATCATAGCTAAATTCATGCATTTTCTTCCAAATAAAATTTTCCTCTCAATCCTTTACACATGCCATATGGCTTCCTTCCTCTATGGTTTTGTCCCTCTTCATTATCATTTCCCGATCCTCCTTTCCTCACACACATTTAGAATGCTTTCTTTCCTTCCCTCTATTCTCCAAGTTCTATCCATCAAAAAACTCAGCTCAAGTTACCTCCATCAAGTCCTTGATCATTCTAGTTCATATTGATACATATTATTAGAATGTCTATTTCACTTTTTATACTCTTAGATTTGGAATTTGAAGAAACTCCTTCACTTTTTAGCTGAAGAAAAATGAGACCCAATGACTTAAGTGACTTACCCAGTCATGCAATAAGGATATGATGCCCCTTGAATAAGAATTCAGGTTTTCTAAATCCACATGCCACATTCTTAAATGAGATAATATATGCAAAATGCTTTGCAAATCTTAAAGCACTATATATGTGCTAGTAGTAACAGTAATAAAATAGTTATTATCATTTTGTTTCCTGTCTGTTCTTCCCACTCAAGTCCTTTCATAACATCAAGTTATTTCTTCTCTTTACTAAGCACTATTTAATTTTGCCTCTTTGTGTATCCCCTGAGCTTAGAACAGGACCTGGAACGTACTAGGTGCTAAATATGTAGTGAATTGAATGGAAGAGATCAGAGATCATTTAATTCAACTAACTCATTTTTAGAGATAAGGAAAGTGAGTCCAGAGAAGAAAAGTAATTTTATGAAGATCTGACGGATAGTAAACTTCATAGCTGTTATTAGAGCTCTGATTCCCAATCCAGTGATATGTCCACTATATCATTAATCTTTTTTTATACAAACCTTCTTCCAGTGCCTTTGGGACAGAGATCATTTTGGTTTCTCTAATGCAAAGCCATTGGGGTTCGGGCTCTGAGAAATCCTTCCAAGTTGGAAGAATATTGACTGTAGACCCAGTGATGTACTGTTGTCTGAGGTCCAAAACAGCTAAATTTGGAGAGGCCTGTGACCACATAATGAAACTTTCTGGCCAGAGCAACTCATTAAATCATCTTCTGAGGCCTGGAGAGGTTGTGAAACTCCTTGGTGAAGGGAGTGCCTACACCAATGACATCACAGTTCTTTTGACATATTAATATATGAAAATCTGTGGTTGGACCTCTTTTGGAAATGTAACTAATAGTTGGAGAAATACTGCCTTTCTGACTATATGACAATCTTATTACTACCATAGCTGAGACAAATTTGGTCTCAACTTATTATAACAGTATGTATCTTATTGGCTAAGTATATATCTGTGATATTATTATTGATTGCATTAATTTTATCATTAGCAACAATGATAATAATTATTATTCTGCCAACTTGTTTTTTTTTAATTGCCCCTTTGCTTTAGAAAATAGCTTATGAGGAGAGAGTAAAGATTTTTGGCTAGGTGGGTTTTTCACTATTCTTTATAGTTGGCTAGAACAGCAGCATCTGCTTTTCCTCAGCCAAGGTGACATGCTTTGGGCAGCTGAGTGGTCTGGGAAACAGCAAGTTTAGCAGTTTGAGGAGTCCATTTTCTAAGGCTTTTAGGGAAAAAGTATTGACTTTCAAAGGGAAGCAGCCTTAAGAATGGAAGGGAAATTTGGGTCTGTGTTTTGCTGCTGATCACACAAAATTCTACACTGAAGTATCCCAAATTAAAGATATGTTTATCTTTTATTATTTAAATTGACTCTCATGCAGATGTTTTCACTTGTTCCCCTTCCCTCCCATATTTCAATACTTTAAGGATCTGGGATTTTGTCTTTGGGGCTTCCACTTCCTTCTCCTTCCAACACTCATCCCAATACTTCTATCATATGATAGGTCACTTCCACGAGTTGCTAGGATAAAAAAAAAATCATCTTATGGTCAAACTCATGTTAGTTGAACTGGTCCTCAGATAATAAGCTATTGTTGATGAGCTTGTGCTTGCAGCCTTTCCTGCCTGGTAGTCTTTGCCAGAACCTAACTAAGCCTTTTGATTTAGTCTTCAGACAAGCCAGGATCAGCTCTATATCATGATGATGTGTCAATGAAAGATTGCAATGGATAAGTTTTTTTTTTTTTTTTCATGTAGGGGCCAATGTCTGGGGGAGAAGTTTGGGCAATGAAGCTATACTCACAACAATTTAGACCATCAACAATCAGCTTTGGAAATAATTGGGCTAACCTCAGAGATTTCCCATTTTACTTCAGTAAAATGCAATATCGTTGAGGGTAGAGACTCTTTTTAGTCTTTTCATTGATCTCCAATGCCTACCACCTTTTCTTTTGGACTGGCTCTATTGTTTAATGGCATAGGAAAGTCCTAGTAGCTAATAATAGTCTTAGAAATTTGTTTATTGGCACTAAGAGATTAGGTGTTATGCCCAGGTTAACATAGCCTCTGTAGTTGGCACGAGACTTTAACCCAGGTATTTTTGATTCTTGGCAAGCCCTCTATTTACTACCCTGGTACATATTAGTCATTTATATAAGGTGACTAAAGTAGAATGGAATAGACAAAAATAGGAAAGGAGGGGAGAGGAAAGAAGAGAAGGGAAGTAAAAAAAATGAAGGATAGATTAGGGAAAGTAAGAGAAAGGAAAGAAAAGGAAGTAAAAGTAAAATGAGGGGAAGACAAAGGAAGATGGGGAAGGGAAAGAAGATAAAAGAGTGCGAGAGGAGGAGAAATCAGGAGAAGGAAGGGCAAGGGAGGGGAAAGAAGAGAAGGGAAGAAGAGGCAATTCAATCAAATCTCAACAGCCCCAAATTTTTCTTTCTATAGTTCAGAAAGATAAAGCCTAAAGAGGTCATGTATCAGGCCAAAATTACAAAATGAATTAATGGGCAGAATATGCCTTGTATTTCCCAGTACAGTTCAATTTCCAGGACAGTTAAAATACTTGTATATATATATCTTCCCTTTTATATATATATATATATACATATATATATCTCTTTGTAAGTCAAAGTACTAAATCAACACTTTTTATTCCAAACTTCTGCCACTAAAACACTGCCAGAAGAATCTAGTAAGTGCTGAAACTTCAGGTTTCTAAATTATGAACAACAGCTTTCCTACTGTGGTATCAGAGTTCAGTTTCTTGATCTATAGGATGAGATAATACTTGAAAGTGTCTTCTAGCTCTGAAATTTCATTATCCCTTAATTGAGAGGAGGGGACAGGATAAGACTAGACTGTTGGAAAGTGGCAAATGAGAGCAGTTAGCCTATCTGTATTAACTTCTTCAGCCATAAAGAGAACAAATTTCCATGTTTGAGGTTCTCTTCTTGTCATTTTAATATTTCTCTATTGTTTAATGTTCCTTTGTGGTACAGTGAACAGGGTAATCAATGTAGAATCAGAGATCCTGAGTTTTGAACTTAGCTCTTTCACTTATTTTATCTTAAATAAGTCATTTGCCTTTCCTGGGTTTCATTTTCCTGATCTCTAAAAGATTTGGACTAAATGGTCTTTAAGGCCATTTTTACCTTTAGTTTTATAAGTCCTAATACCTTACATTTATATGTGGAGAAGCTCAATTGCTTGTTGTAAAAATAACTAATTTCCTCCTCCCAAAGACCAGTGATTTTGTGTAATGATTTATTAATGTTTATTTATATATCAGTTAAGAATATATTCTGAATATATTTGGGGAAAACCTATACTAGAAATAGTGTGGTAATTTTGTCAAAAATGGGATTGGGTGGGGATATATCTTTTCATCTGTGTTTTCGAACTTTTTCAGTGGATGGTGTTTGAAATGGGCTTCTCTGACCTCTATTATTTATGAAGATATCATAGTGTGGTCCAAAAAAGGAGGCACTAAAACAAAAAGTTGTAGGGGCCAATTTTGTATTGGTCTCCGAGGACTGAACCGGATGCCCCAGAAGATATTTTTCCACCTCTAATTCCCATGATTTACCATGAACATTCATGGACTGTCAGGGTGAATGATTGGGTTTCATTAAGTCTAGTGTAACTAATGCCTTTTTAGTTCAGAATGTGTTCTCTGTATGTATTACTCCTAAATCTGGTGCCACAAAACTTTTTAGAAAAAAAGAAGAAATGTGATGTAGCATATAGATAGGCAAAGTTGGTATAGGGAAGACTCAAGTTTACATCATACTCCTGGAACTTACTAGCATTATGGTCATAGATAAAAAACTACTACTTTCTCTGACTGCTATTTCCTCTGAAAGATGAGGATAATCATATAATTTTCCATTTCATTTTGTATGATTATCAGCAAACATTTCTCATGATACTTCTGACATAAAAGCCTATTTAAAAAATAAATTTGTATTGATATCTTTTCTAAGAGTTGTTTTGATGTTCAAATGATCCAATAAATTGAAAGGGCTATGTAAACTTTAAAGCCTACATAAATGTCAGTTATCATTATGTTAAAACAGCTCTTAGAGAATTTGTCTAAGCAAAATATTAAGTTTTGGAAATTGTTACAGTCTCTGAGTTGAAACCTCAAGATCTGCCAAGCAAAGTGAATTGGCCACCTGGAATAAATATGCATATCACTTGTGGCATGAGATTGAGAGGCATGAGAGGAAGGAGAGAAAAGCCCTTTGAATGTTTGAGGAGGGAAATGGCTGTATTTGTCTTAATTATCCAAATGGTTGACATTGGTCACATTTGACAAATTTTTGCAAATTTCTTTATTTTCTTTGGGCAATTTAACTAGCAATTGAGACAGTTATCTAGAGTATTCAGCTGATCTGCATATGCTTTGTACACATTATTATATATACGTATACATACGTATAGAAAAAATTAAGATATAGAATGCACACATAAACATGTAAGAACATGTCACAAAATTTAAAAGTGCCTATTATAACATACATATAACATTCATGTGGAATGTATCCATCAAAACAATATATATGTACATGCACACATATATCTATCTTGAATAGACATATCTATCATCTACTTACCTACTTACTTATCTACCTATCTACTTATCTACCTGCCCTTATCTGTTTATCCATCCACATGTGTATTTCTCTACTTTATCTGGATAAATTACCTTATATTCTCCATCATCTCCCTAGCCCCTTTAATTTTCCAGTGGAGTTTTGGCTGTGATCTTTGTTGATTTTTTTTGCCCCAGAGGAGGAAGGGCAGGGAGGTGATATAAAACTAATATTTTCATGTGGAATAACTAATCTAGTTTAATCCTTTGGCTGCCAACCTCCCAATTCTCAGAGTCAATCAGAAAATCTCCTCATCCTTTTCTCCTTGTTTATTCCAAATGTTATGGACTAAAAGATTCTGGAAGAGTTATTTAGGTCTTGACTTTCTTTTTATTATACTTCTTAGCAAGACCAGGTCATAAATCACTTGAGGAAGAACAGATATGGAAAAGGAATATTTAAAATGAGTTATGATGTAAAAAGAGATTACCTACTATTATGTCGTATCAAAGGCAGACACTAACAAGCAGAATGTAATTCACAATGCTTAACCAGTATGACTTTAATTGCAACAGTCATTAAGCTAACAGGATCATTAAAGGCATTAAAGGAGGTAGTCCAGGAGCTATCAGGAATGAAATAAGTCTCCCCCTCCCCACTCGCCCCACTTTACCTATTTAACTTAATTTGAACTTTGCCTGAGTTTCTTAGTATAGCTACATCCCTCCTCCCACCCCCCTTTAACACTAGGTTACTGTGACTGTAGCAAGAACACCCACAATGGCTGAGCTTATGCTGACCATCATCAACCAAAGGTAAGCAGAGAGTTTGTGAAATTCTAAAGACTTTGTTGTTGTCACTTGGCCATGATTGTCTGCATGGGATCAAGGATCTTCAAGTTCCTAACATTTTCATAGTAGTGCTAGATGAAACAAGTGACCCTGATAAAACCTTTGTTAGCCCTCTTTCCTTTGAAATTCTTTTATATTGAAATTCCTTTATATTATTTTGCACATTCTTTGAACTGATTTAGTGATAGTCATGTGTTTGCCTCAGTAGAATGCAAACTTTTTGAAAGAAGGACCAATTTTTGCTTTTGCCTTCTGAATTCCCAGTGCCTATTGCAGTGCCTCACACACAAGAGGAACTCAATATATGTTTATTGAATTGAATTGAATTGTCAGAAATAGCCTGTATTTAAGTTCCAAATTCACCAAAATACAATTAGCCCTGCATTTCTCTTTGAGCTTGAGGTCTTGGCCAATTCTGCACAGCTGAAGGATATCTATGAAGGTGTGGTACAGAAAAACTTAAAACAACAATACTGTATTTGGTGTCAGGACTGGTTTCAAAACCTAGCTCGATTTCCTACTATAAATGGAAATCATTTAATCTTTCCGTGCCTCCGGAAAATTCTGTAAAATTAAAATTAGAACAAATGACTCTCTAAGGTCCCTTTTAGTTCAATCATTTATTGTCTGCTATGTACCACAGACAAAAATCAAATTCTTGCCTTCAGAAGGTTTAAATACAATTATGAGAGAAGACATACATACATTATATACAAATATATATAATATCTACACAGATAAACACATATGTAAAAATATAGACAAAATAAGTACATGGTATTTTTTTTCCTAGGGATGAGGTACTAGTAGCTAAGATGGGTAGGGAAAGAGATCATGTCTAGCAGGGGTCCTCAAACTTTTAAAATAGGGGGCCAGTTCACTGTCCCTCAGACTGTTGGAGGGCCAGACTATAGTAAAAACAAAAACTTTGTTTTGTGGGCTTTTAAATAAAGAAACTTCATAGCCCTGGGTGAGGGGGATAAACGTCCTCAGCTGCCAAATCTGGCCTGCGGGCTGTAGTTGGAGGACCCCTGAAGGTTTCATGTAAGTGACAATTGCATTAATTTTTAAAGGTCCTATAATGATTTTCTCCAAGAGACTTTTAAACTGCTGGAAAAGGATTACCATCACCCTCTCTCCATCATGCATTGCTGGTTATAGTGGAAAGGAATTGAATCTTTAGATTCACAGCTTATCCATGGTCAGTGATCTCATATTACTATAGACTTCCTCCACCCTCCCCATACTGCTTCTTTTAAGCCCAGTGTTCGCTAAGATTTTCTAAGGCATTTAATTATTTAATGATGGAAGTAAAAATATAGTTATGCTTACATTTTTTCCTCTCATGGAATTTTCTCAGGCTTTAGGGGAGCATATAAAAAGCCTATATTTCTCTTCATCAAGAGAAATCTTTGTTAATTGAAAGGGAAATGCTATTGACTCAGTTATGATCTGGGGAAAAATGTGCTCATGTCCTTTACGTGAGGTTTTCTTACCACACCTAAGTTCTACTCATGAGGCCCTGCAAAGTCTAACAGTACCTTTGCTTTTGGAATTTCTGATGTAGTTGAACCATCTGAATTAGAATAAGACTAAGTGAAATCCTCTTTGAGAGTAAGAAATAGTCTATCTGATTGTGGATCAAAGTATAGTATTTTTACCTTTGTTTGCTTTTTCTTTCTCATGTTTTTTTCCCCTTTTGGTCTGATTTTTCTTGTACAACATTACAAATACAGAAATTTGTTTAAAAGGATTGTACATGTTTAACCTATATCAGATTGCTTGCTGTTTTGGGGAGGGAGGACGCAAGGGAGGAAGGGAGAAAAATTGGGACACAAAGTTTTATGGAAATGAATGCTGAAAACTATCTTTATATATATTTGGAAAAATACTGTTGAGAAAAAATATAAAATAAGAAAGAAATAGTGTCTATAAGTCAAAGGAGGATAGAGATTTAAGCAATTTCCTTTTGTTAGGTTCATTAAACCATTATAACACAGAGATCTACTCCTTTATCTTAAAAAAAAGTTTTATTGATCTTTTTTTTACATGATAGCTATTTTCCCATCTACTTTGGTATCTTTCCTTGTTAAAAAAGAAAATAACAATAGCAGAATTTACCATCATAGTGAACAATATACACCAAAGCTTCTTGAACTGTGGTAATGATCCCATATGGCATTATGTAACTGAATGTGGGGGCCTCAAAAAATTTAGTAGCAGAAAAAGGTATCAAATATTCTGCCAAGATTTAATTCCTTATGTAAAAAATAAACACATTCATTTCATTAGTATACAAATTTACTTTTGTTTTTAAAAATATTAAAATTACATATAACTAAAGAATTGTTTTAAAATATTTTTTATTGATTTACTATCAGAAAGTGTTTCATTTGTATACCTATCTCATATACTTATATACCTGGGATCATGCAAAAATTTCTTGGGAGAAAATAGATCACAAGTAGAAAAATTTTAAGAGAAAAATTTAAGAAAATTAAGAAAAAAATTTGCATGGTATACACAGAATCTGCCCCTGTAAACCTCCTCTTTGGGGAGAAGAGAAGCATATTTCATCAATTCTCTGATCATTGCAATTTGAAATGTAGTCAGTAAGCATATATTAAAGTCCTCCAGAACTCCCTGAGGACAACTAGGTGGTACAGTCTATAGAGTGCCAGGCTTGAAATTCATCTTCTTGAGTTAAAATCTGACCTAAAACACAAGCTGTGGGACCATGGTAAAATCACTTAATGTTGTTTGCCTGAGTTTCCCCACTTGTAAAATAAGCTGGAGAAAGAAATGGCAAACTACTTTAATATCTTCACCAAGAAAATCCTAACAGGGATCATGAGGAGCCAGAGACCAACAACAAAGAATATCTGAAATGACAAAAGGTAGTTTCACAGACAAACCCATTTCACCATAACTATTCTTGGTCAACAGGAATTTAAAAGTTTCAATTTTTGGGAGAGTTTTGTTAATTAGACTTCAGGGAGGACTAAATGTTGCATTCTTCCCCCCAAGCTACATTAACTCAGGCAAAGTGGATTGAGGTAAATTTTTGGATAATTCATAGGGAGTGGGGAGGAACTAGAAGAAATAAAGCTAAAATTCCTTGCCTCCCTTTTTGTCCTATACTGAGAAATTGCCAAATCGATAGAAAGGCTTATTTGACATTGGCTAATTTAACAAGACAGGGAGAGAGATGGTAGGACACAGAACAAAATAGTATCTGTTATTATTTTTTGCCTTTAGTTCTTGTATTGTTTAGGTAGAAAGAAAGGCTGAATGATGACAAGGAATGGCCAAAGGGAGAGATTGGGAGGACTGGAGAGCTCTTCCACCCCTCACTCCTTCCTCTTACTACCAGTTCTTCACTATCCCTCTTCTGTTATCATTGAACAACCTCTCTTTTTTTGGATTTTCAATCCAGTATTTTAATTTTTCCTATCCAAATCCCAAAGGTTGTAATCTGTGGGGCCTTAGCTCATACTCATTTCTACTTCAAGGAGTTGTACTTAGCCCAAAGTCCTCTTCTCTATTTCACACTCTGCCCTTATGCATGAGGACTTCCGTATTCTCTTTGGTGTCCTATGGAATATTCTGACCTCCCAATTCAACTTCATGAGCTTCCACGATCTCTTGGTTTTTTTCCTAATTAGCCTCTTCTTTTGCTGTCATGATAATCTCTGCCATCTTCAAGGGCACTGGAATTCTGTCCTCTGATCATAGGCTTCTACTTTTAGGATCTATAAGGGCACTTTATATGATCTGATGGGGCATTTGGAGGTTGTCAGGTCTAACTCCCTACTTTAACATGAGGAAACCTAAAGAGCTAAAATGATTTTCTCAAAGTAACATGTGTAGTAAGTGACAGAGCTACTGTTTGAAGCCCAGAATTTCTGATTTCAAATTCATTGCTTCCCCCAACATTTTGTCTACTGCTTCTCTCCCGCCCTCCTTCTCCTCCTTCTCCCTCCCTCTCGGTCTCTGCCTCTCTCTCTCTCTCTCTCTCTCTCTCTCTCTCTCTCTCTCTCTCTCTTCCTCTTTTTCTGTCTCTTTCCCTCTCTTTTTGTCTCTCTGTGTCTTTTTTCTCTCTTTTCCCCCTCCTTTTAAATTTATGGATTCCCCTCAACTCTGGATCTCCCCGCCAGCATCCATCTTTTTACTTCTCCTCCCAAGGTGCTGAATCCTGTTGGAGAAAATCACAAAACCATGCTGACTAAGTTCACCAAGAATTCATGTTATCTCATAGCAAGCTGGCCCTCAGACTGTCTACATAGGAAACCTTATATGTTTAATGGAATGATTCCCTCTCACTCTCACCACAGAACTGGTTGCAATATATAAATAGATAAGTACATAAGAGATAATTTAAATGGAACACTAACAAAGGAGGGAGAATAGGGGAACTAGGAAGGCTTTTATAGGAGGTGACACCTGAACCCTGAAAGAAGTTAAGGACTGTTTTTTTCTTCATATATTCAATGGAAACATTGGATTCCAAAGGGTTTCCCACATATAACTTTCTTTCTAGTGGTCTTCTTCTCAGTCTCTGTCCATCAGAGTCTGAGTCTCAACCTAAATGCTACCTCTTCCATGAAGTTTTCTCTGATTTTTCTGCCATTTTTAGTGTTTTCTTTCTGTATTAATTTTTCTCTATGAGTAGAAAATGAATTCTTGAGAGCATGAATTATTTCATTTTTATCTTTGACCTGTGTCAGACACAGGTGCCTTGAACACAGTAGGAATCTAAAAATGTTTATTGAATTAAGTAGAATATAGGTTTCTCAAGAGAATCTTGGAGTTTGTTATCCTCCTGAAGAGTCTGGCTATATATTTGTGGTATAGGAGCCTTTTGGTTTCCAAGCTCACAGAGTGGCACTCAGAACATATTGCCAGCCAAAAAGAGCAGAAATTATTTGAGGATCATTGAATGGTTTTCTCTTGTAGAAAATGTAAACCAAATCATGAAAGATCGTTTCTTTCAATTCTATACCATTAACCTCTTACAACACACGAACACATGTTTACCATCTGAATATCTTCCAGCCAAGTCCAGCCCCAGATTCTGCCGAAAAGTGGTGAAAAGAGTATTCAAAAGATGAATAGAAGCACTTGCTCTCACTCATTCACTCCCCCTTGATCCCTCCCTCCAATGGAATGATATTCCCCTTCTGATTCTAAGTCTGTTGAATTACAGAGGCAAAAAAAAATTAATAAGCTGGAGACAATTTCTGATTTTCAACAGGCTTTCATTTTTATCCCAAAGTGGCATAGTGTCTAAGGATGCTTTTTTAAATGGGGAGGTGACCCCTAGAATCAAGTCCCCTGAAAATCTTACTTTCAGCATTAGCCTCAAAGTAAAGAGTCTGGTTTTGAACTCAGAAATCATCACTGGTTTGCTGTGGGTTTCAGGACACTTTTCTAAATATGGAAATGATAGACTAGTGTGAACTAGAAAGGTGCTTAGGGCTCACCTAGATTGCCCATATCATTTTGTATGCAAGGATGCAAAGGTCTAGAGCAGTGATTTGTTCAAGGACAATATTCTTTGATGTAATAATGAAATAATAGCATCAACTAACCCTTGTAGAGTTAAGAGGATAAATGAAAATGACTTTTGAAAATCCCTTCAAGTGAAGATAAACTATATTTAAAGTCAACTCTGGGCTCAGTAGATGGGGCTGAAGTGAAGATTCATCTTCCTGAGTTCAAATCTGGTCTCAGAGAATTGTGTGCCACTTTAACCTGTTTGCCTCAGTTTCCTCATCTGTAAAATCATTTGGAAAAGGAAATGGAAAGCCTTCTGGTATGTTTGCCAAGAAACTCTGAATGGAATCACTAAGAGTTGGATACAATTGAAAACAATTGAACAAGAATAAAAATTTCTTTGCCATGTTCCTTTAAGAAAGATCCTGGATTCAGACCAATATGAACTATATATATTTATGTTTCACACACAAACACATACACACACACACATATTCAGCAAAAACTAATTCTCATGTGGGATAATGTACCTCTCAAATCTGGGCCTTTTCAATGGTTTTGCTCCATTCCTGGAACTCTCTTGCTCTCTGTCTGATATTCAAACTCTTTTTGATCAGGCTGTACTTTTCAGAAAATATATAGCATTGATGTAGCCTTGGAGAACCTAAGATCCTCCAAATCACTGAATTTTGGACTTGACTTAATAAATATCTGACATTTTAAGGAGTGCAAAGCACTTTTCATACACTATTTCCCTTATAGTCCTTATATAGTCCTATATACCCAACTTTGTGGGGTAGATGCTTTGGGTACTAGAAGTATTTTTTTCTGTAATTTACAGATGAGGAAACTGAAATTTACAAAAATGAAGTGATTGCTTCTGACAATACAGCTATTAAGTGTAGGAATTAGGATATGAACCCAGATTTCTACTGACTCCAAATTCAGCACTCTGGACTTTGAATGAGAAGGACAATTTGAGTCTTTTGAAACTTACCAACTCACATGATCAGGAAAAGGTCCCTTTCCCTTTTTAAACCTCAGTTTCCTCATTTGTAAAGTGAGGGAAAATTCTTGATAAAACCTGAGAATTAAAGATATGATTATTTTATTAGAAATGATCCTGATACTCTGACCAAGGCAATGACCTCACACCATAATGGAGAGATGGGAGGAAAACTTTAGCAGAAAGAGTAGAATTATTATGGATCCTGGATTTGGAAAGAAAGAGAAAAACCATGAAGAATTAAATTGGTTATTTATCTTTTTCAACAAAAGGAAGCTGGAAAAGGAAACCAAGGAATCTCAATAAACAGTTTCCTTGCTTGATCTTGTTCTGAAGAGAAGAAACCCAGCCAGAGAAAAGAAAAGGGAAAGGGGGAGGCAATCCAAACAAAGTATCTTCTCCAGGAATCCAATATATTAGACCTTCTGTGGGGGGTAAGGAATAGGGGGAAGGAGAGACCAGGGAGGAAATTAAATAATAGCCTGAAATTCCCAGGTGTGGATAGAAATGAGAAACAGCAATGCCTTTCAGGAAAAGAATTAAGGAATGTGTTCTTTTGGGGCTTGGGGGTGTGAAGAATGAAGGTGGTAGTAGTACACTGTGGATAGAGAGGGGACATATCTAAATAGAAAGTACAGGATTGCTTCTTGGCTTTTGGATTAAGGTCAATTGTAATCCTAATATACTGGATGTAGCAGTAGTTAAGGTCTGGGTGGAGACTGGGTAGAAAAACAGGACTGTGAACCAGTGGAAGGAGTCACTGGGAACAAATTTAAAGTAACCCAAGCCCAAGCCATTTAGCAGAGACAAGAAAGATAGGCAGGGCAGAGAATAAAAGAACAGAATTTCAGAATGCCAAGGGCCATGAGATCATTTAGTTCTACCCATTTTGCACATAGCTAATTAGTGTCAGTGAGTGCTAGAACCCAAATCTCCTTATTCCTAGTCCTATCCCATTATTTTAATTTTGACAATAAGTTTTATTTATACTTTTTTGTTTTTATGTCACTGTTATTTCTAAATTTATATAGTTCCTATAAGTTTTATTTATACTTTTTTGTTTTTATGTCACTGTTATTTCTAAATTTATATAGTTCCTATCTTGTCTACCATTTAATGAATTTTCTTTTATAATAAATAAAAAGTTGAGTAAAACCTACTGTCACAGTAATACCACCTGATCATATATTCACCATTTTATACCCAGAGTCCCCCACTTATTTACTTAAAGGAATAAAGCACATTTCCCCATCTCTTCTTTAGGCCCAGGATCAACCATTACTTTTCATTTATTCTGTTGAACATTTTCTTAGTTTTGTTTATTTCTCTCTCTGTTAGTTCATACAAATTTTCCCATGTTTCTCAGAAATCCTCATGATCATCATTTCTTACCATGCAATAGATACTATTCCATGCTATTCATAAACTATAATTAGTTCACATTCCTTAATGGAAGGACAGCCATTGTTTCTAGTTTCTTACGTGAGCAACAACAACAAAAAAGGTGTTATGATTATTTAGTGTAGAAAGGTTCTCTCTATATTTGATTTACTTCCAATTCTTTCATTTTAGAGAGGAGGAAACAAAATGGAGTGCAGTGGAATCAAAAGATTTGCACATAGCTAATTAGTATCAGAGTGAGCATTAGAACCTGAATCTCCTTATTCCTTGTCCTTTTCATATAGGACAAAATCTGTCCTATAGGATAAATCTGTCATTTTCTTCTCAATAAAGGAGTAATCCTCCAAGGTAAATCTGTGGTCCAACATAGCTGTCATCTTTTTTTGGGGGGGGATCTCCGAATAACTAGTTACAACTGATTATAGTCAATCCTTTTGTGTGTTAAAATACCAGTGATACATTGTTAGAAGTCTTTGGGCTTTAAATTTAGCTATTTTCAGTCTGCAAATTCTCAGCCCTGGCTAGCCTCCATTGCGATATTTCTCTGTGCTCTTATGCTGCACTGGAGAAAGCCACTGATTTAAGCTGATTTCATTCATAAAATTAGAGTGTACAGCCTCCTCTCAGTCCTTATTGCTACTTAGAAACCCTTGCATTTCACTCATTAAAGAATTGTAGTGATTCTTTTTAGCCATTTTCTCTTTCCTTAAGCCCTTATTGCCTTGACTGTCTCTAGTATCTTGCTCCATTTGTTACAGCCGCTCTCACGCATCTTCCTTCTTATTATATCTCTGGCTATCCCTCTGTCTGTGTTCCTGTCTCTTTGTCCGTCTGTCTCTCACTTTCCTTCCCTATCCCCCAGCTCCTTTTTTATCTTTCCATAAATACATTTAAATTCTCCCCCTCCATCCTAAAAAAAAAAAGTCTTGATCTCTCTCTCTATTTATTCCATGCTTCTGTTAAACATCTTGAAAAAGTTGTATATTCATATGCATCTACTTTCTCTCCTCATGTCCTTGCAGTCTTGTCACTAGTTGTGGTCACTAGTTCATTTGAATGAACATTTATTAAACAATGACTTGTGCAAGACATTATGCTGGGCAAGGCATTAACACAAACTCTCCAGGAATCTGTGGTCTCATTGATTTAGATATCCTCTTTAATGATACACATTGTAAAATATCTATACCTGTGCATCCTATGTGACTCTGACCTATATCTTCACATAAATCTTCCATGCAAGAGCCACTCAACGTACAAGAGTCTTTCCTTGATTTTTCCTGAGATTAAAAGGCATAGTACTCTAGTTGTTCACCTGTCATTCCTCCCTATAGCCATGAGAATGGTTCATTTTTTCTTCTGAGAATACTGTTCCTTGATGACATCTTTTATTCCTCTTTATTCTACACTCCTAACTCCCCAGATTTTCTCTACTCTGAATGCCACCTGGAGGTTCATGCTACCGCTGGATTTTTCACACCAGAAACTTCTTTCACTTCTATGTTCTTTTCTTCTGATTGGCCAGTTCTTCCCAGAACTTCCATTTTAAACCAGCCATGTCTTCATTTTACTCTAGGTTGTACTGCTGCCTCTCTGGATTTTTCTCTACCATACCCTAATAAGAGTATCCTCTCCCCTTTTCAAACTTCCTTTCATGTGTTATCTTCCCTCATTAGAATGTATGTTTTGTGAAGGCTTGCATTTGTTATCCCCAAGACTTAGTACACTGCCTAGCACATAAAAAGTGTTTAATAAATACTTGTTCCTCCTTTTCTCAATTAGGAAAAGACTTAACAAATTATAGTATGTAAATATAATGTATTATTCCTGTATTGAGAAACAATGACTATGAGAGAAGCCAGGGAAGATTTAGATGAACTGAGTCAAAACAAAGTAGAAGCAGAAAACAATATATATAATAATTACAACAAAGCAGTGAGAAAGAACAATGACAAAAGAATCAAAACTGAATGCTTGGAAATTATAATGAACAAAATTGAATTCCAAGAAAAAAAAGATGAGAAGGGACATTTTCCTGATTTTTTAAATAAAGTTATGTGTGTGGGGGATTATAGTTTATGGGTGTGGAACACTGCATATAATGCCAGCCTTTGGGGATATATTGATTAATTTTTCTGAAATATTACCAGATCCATCCCTGCTTTTTTAGCTATAAAGGATAGCTTTGTGAGAAAGAAATAATACTAGTAAATATAGGAGATATAAAAAAATTCACAAAAGATATAATTTATTTTTAAAATGTTGTATCTTTCTAGGAGAAACTTGAGGTCATTAAATTAACTTTTCCATTTCCTGAATGGAGTTCAGTCTGCTCTCCTGTATAACTTTGCACTTAACCCACTGTCTATTTGTGCTGTGAGTTTAAGATATAGATTCTGATCAACAAGTACTATATTCATCCAAATGCATGCCATTATCTGGGCAATAGATATCCACTTAGTCTTTTTTTGTGAATGCTAAGTCCAAACTCTTTTAAGGCATTCTGTAGATGACTTCCAAGAGGTTCTTCAGTATTCTAGAATTTGATTCAAATAGCATCGTGTCTTCCACAAACATTTGGAGCATCTTAGAAGACTCACCATCCAGAGAGACTATGGACTGAATTTCCTCTCTTATTATGATGAGTACCTTTGGTGAGTATATGTCTGTTTTCTTTGTTTTATCTATCTTAACAATACCAACAATCCTCTCTTTTTTGGATACTTTGTTCTCAGTTACCAAAACACTATAATCTTTTGTTTTCCTACCTAACCATTTTTATTGTGTTTCTTTCATTTTTTTTTTCATTTTTTCCCTAATCCCTTAAATCGGGTCTGATTTAATCCACCAAAGTTTGTCTTTGGCCCTACTATCTTTTTTTGTTTCCTATTTTTTCTTCCCTGGTCATCTGAGATAATCTCATAGTTTCAACTATTGCCCCTCTTTCTCCATGTCTATCTTTTTGCCCAAACCTGCATATACTAATGTCTCCAGGACATATTCACTGCCACATCAAAGTTAACATGTTTAAAACAAAGATTATTCTTCCCCCTCCAATTTTGCTCTTCTTTGTGACCACCATTTCTGAAGGTGGTACCATTTTCTCAATCTCTTGGTTTAAAACTTTAGTATTTTCTCTGATTCCAGTCTCTTCTTCTCCCACACAAATAGTTTCCAAATCCTATTTGATCCTATCTTTGTAATACTCTAAAAATCATCCATTTCTCTCTATTCCTATTATGACTATCTTAGCATAAGCTTTAATTAACACTAGCCTAGAGTATCACAATAACATATTCACTTTTTCCATCTCCCCAATTCATCTTGCATACCATTGCCAGATCTGTCTTTGCAAATCTTGTGCCAGTCCTTCCCCTCACATGTGGGAGTCCATCCCACGCCCTATGATACTAATAACTTTAGATTCAAGATATTCTTTAGGTCGACAACCACTCAAAACAATGAACTCCCATCTAGTTGTTTCAGTACTGACATTGCTTTTCTCTCAGTAGGCACATTCCCTACTGAATGCAGCATCTCAATTAAATATATTTCTTTACTGGTCCCAGCTGGTCCAATGGTGACAACTGGGAAATTAGTATCCCCTGGTATATGGTGATGGCTGTGCATGAAGACTCTCTCTGTTGGCATATTATTTGTTCGTCCTTTAGTCTCAGATGAGCATTGGCTTGAAATTATAGTCTATAGTTCTACTTCTTTGTTGTTATCTCCTGAATTCATCCCTTCAGCTCCACCCAAGGCATCTCAGCTTCAGTTGGTTAGGGTATAGGGGCCATAACCTCTCCTTGATCAGGGAGGGCAGATAGCTCTTTAATAATAACTCTCATATCCAGCTAATAAACTCTTTGGGGAGACAATCTCTAGGCTATCATTAAATCTTTTCTTTTCTATATCTAAGTCTCAGAAGTGATCAAAAACATTCTATTATAGATAACTAACTTAGGGTTAGATACTCATATAATTCTAAAATCCTTTCTTTTCAGCATGTAAATGAGTTTTTCCATCTTTTTCCATCTTTGGGGATGGGGATCTTCCAGATCCCCATAGATCTATTTACAGCTAGCCTTTGTGCATGTCTTAAATATAATATGTAGCTTATAATCAATAATATGTAAGACAACAAGGTATATTATAATCTAAGGGCAAATCTCAATGGGATACAGAATATATAACTCTATATGGTCATCAGATGAGAAAAAGAGATAGCTTTAGACCTCATAGAAGCTAAGCCATGGCTCTTGAGTACAAAGTCCCTGAGGTCTCTCATGGGGATTACCATAAATTAGGCATCTCCACGCGCATTATACTCTATCTAGGTACTATCTATATGTTGCTTATGATGTATGCTTACAGATGATTCCAGATAATTTACCAAGACTACAGATTCCTATGATAGTGGGGAGTGAAGGGATGGAGGGAGAGTGAGGTATGAGAATATAGGGAGATTGTAAAAACTGGCCAAAATATAGCACCAGAACAGTCAGGTTTTTCTGGGCTTGTAAGACTTTACACTACAGTGATTGTAAGGACTGAGGATACAGAATATCTTGCTTAGCTATTTTCAAGTTACAATTGTATTCATTAGTCTCAATAGAGTCTTCTTTAACCCATGCTGGGGTTAGGTGTTTGTGGGTGATTCATCTGTATAACCCTGAGAAAGTTCCTTAGTCATTCAGTACAGTAAGCAATTCTCTCTTTTTTATTAAAGCTTTTTATTTTCAAAACATATTCATGGATAATTTTTCAACACTGACCCTTGCAAAACTTTTTGTTCCAAATTTTCCTCTCCTTCCTCCCACTCCTTCCTATAAATGGCAAGTAATCCGATATATGTTAAACATATTAAAATATATGTTAAATCCAATATATGTATACATATTTATGTAATTATCTTGTTGCACAAGAAAAATCAGATCAAAAAGGAAAAAAAATGAGTAAGAAAAAAATGAACAGAAACAAAAAAGTGAAAATGCCATGTTGTGGTCCACACTCAGTTCCCACAGTCCTCTCCCTGGGTGTAGATGGCTCTCTTCATCACAAGATCATTGGAAGTGGGTTGAATTATCTCATTGTTGAAAAGAAGCACATCCATCAGAATTGATCATCATAAAATCTTGTTGTTGCTGTGCATAATGACCTCCTGGTTCTGCTCATTTCACTTTGCATCAGTTCATGTAAGTCTCTCCAAGCCTCTCTGTATTCATCCTGCTGGTCATTTCTTACAGAACAATAATATTCCATAACATTCACATACCATAATTTCTTCAGCCATTCTCCAGCAGATGGGCATCCATTCAATTTCCAGTTTCTAAGCAATTCTCTAAAACTAGAGAGGGCCAACCTGCGTTGGTAGAGAAATTGGTCTTATCTAGGAAATTCCTTTATCAATGAAATCAAGGGTTTAAATTCTATCCTCATCACAGAATCCTGTCTCTTTGTCTCTCAATCCAGTGCTTCTCTATTAAAGTCACACTAAACCTAAAGAAGGGGGAGGCACAGAAGAAAACCTTTTCAAAGGGGGTGAGAGGTGAGAAAGATCCAGATGTGTGAGAGAATATTCTAAATAGGGATAAGTGTGGGAGGTGCTCTACATTAATGTTCTTGGTACTCCATCTAGATGGCAGAGTGAGGATACTGACCTTCTTGCAACTGATATTAAAAAGGGAAAGAGAAAAAGCTGGAGAAAAGGTCTAGAAACTGGATATTCCTATTTCAAAATCTTTCTGAGCACTGGTCCTGATTATAAATTTTAAAATGGAACAAACTATGTAAACCCTAATGAAGAGCCTCCAAAGTACCAAGCTGCCAAGTGGAATTCCTAGAAGCTTTGAACTCTGCTTCTCTTGCTCTGTACCCTAACAGAGACTACCTCACTGGCCACTAGGCAAATTCGGCACTGCCTTGCGAGATATCTCCATCCTGAGATATTCACTGTTTCCTTAAAGGTATGCAGTTAGGCACATGGTATCATAAAGGGCACAGTGGATGGAGTGCTAGACCTGGAATCAGGTGACCCGAATTCAAATCAGGATTCAGTCATTTATTAATTGTGTGACCTTGGATGGATCACCTAACCCTATTTGCCTCAGTTCTTCATCTATAAAATGAGTTGAAGAAGGAAATGTCAAACCACTCCAGTATCTTTGCCATAAAGAGTTGGACATAACTTAACAAAACAACAACAAAAAATGGGGTCATAAGATCTGGGGTTGAATCCAGACCTTACTATATATATATATATATACATGTATATATATGTATATATACATATATATACACACACAAATATATGTATATATATATATAATATATATACTATAGTGATTATACCTGATTAGGTAAGTTACCTTCTTGTGTTATCTATGTGCATCAATTTCCTCATTTGTAAAACTTACTCAGCTAGACATGGCTATGGGTAATGTTCTGAAAATTTCAAATAGGTTAGTGAATCTGGATCATAAAGTGTGTGAAGAAGAGCAGAATATGATGTCAGAAGGCTAGAAAGGTAGGAAATGGATATTTTTCGAAAATAAATGCTTTAAATGCTAGACAGAGGATTTAATAATTGATGGCAATAGAGAACTACTGGAACTCACTGAACAGGGCAGTGTATGATCAAACCTACACTTTTGAAAAATCACCTTGACAGCTGAGCAGAGGTGGGATTTGGGAGTGTGCAGGGGAGAGACAAGAAGACCAATTACTCCATAGTCCAGGCCTGAAATGATGAGGCCTGAATTAGAGTTATGATTGTATGAGGGGGAGAAGGATTCAGCTATGAGAGTGGATATGAAGATGGAAAAACAATTAAGGGGTGGATGGGATCTGTGGGGTGACTGAGAGTAAGGAGTCAAGAATCAAGGATGATACTAAGAGTGTGGACCTTGGGGATTGGGAGGATAATCGGTGCTCTTGACAGTAATAGGGGAAGGATTTTGGAGGACAAAAATAATGATGTTGATTTTGAACAAATTATGTTTGAGATGCCTATGGTATCTCTATTTCATTGTATCAAAGAGGCAGCTGGATATTCATCATTGTTATTTTTGAGTTGTTTCAGTTGTGTTTTCCTGACAAAGCTGCTGTGGAGGTTTGCCATTTTCTTCTCTAGTTCATTTTGTAGATGAGGAAACTGAGGCACACAGAGTTAAGTGGCTTACAAGATCACATGCTAGTAAGTATCTGAGGCCAGTTTTCCCAGATTCAGGAAGATGAGTCTTTCTGACTTCAGGCCCGGCACTGTATCCATGGTGTCCCTAGCTGACTCTGGAGCTATAGATGCATGACCATAACTTAGCAGAAACTGGGGTTGAATGTATTTTTATCCCTTCTATATCCTGGGACTTAGGGATATGGTACCCCCATAATCTGGAAAATGCATGTAAAATTTTTTGGCCCTACTTTCATATTAGAGAAGCCTGAATTTTTCTTTTTCTTTCATAGGATGTTTCCAGCATATTATTGTAAAATTTGGGTTATATATTGTCTTCTTCTGGCCTTTGCATGTCATCTGCAGCTTCTGCAAAACTCCTCCACAATTCCCAATTAATTTGTTATGCCGACCTGCAATGTATCAAAACCTTGATAGGGAAAAATTTCAATGTAGAAAGGATAACTGTATTGATCTGGGAATTGTCTGCTAAAGTTCTTGCCTGCTCCTGATCACAATCTTAAGTTCCTAGATATGCAAATCATCCTGCTGCTTGATAGCATCCCTGCCCTCATAATGTTTATGATCTAAATCTTCATGATTTAGCATCAAGGACTTGCCTAGATTTCAGTCTGCATGCCTTGCTCAATATGGTCCCTTTCATTAAACACAGCTTTAACCCACCAGTTACCTTCCTCTGGGCTTCCCCACAGTCTCTCCACACACCCATTTATCACTGCCCAGCTCGGCAGTTGTCCCCCTTCCCCCCAGCCCCCCAGTGGAGATTGGCTGTTCCTTGAACTCTCAGTATTGGTTCGATTTCCTCTAGTGGTACCACATGCTGCTATGCAAACATAACACGGGGTCCAGACGAACAAAGGAACATGTGTGTTGTGAACCATCCCCCTATCACGGGAGTCAGAGTTCAGCCAGGAGAAGGGTAGGCTGCATGCTATAATTTTTCATTGCAGTTTAAACATGGTAAGGCCTCCAGGGAGGGGAAGGCAAGGTAAGGGGGTTGGGGAAAGGGGAAGAGAGAGAGAGAGAGAGAGAGAGAGAGAGAGAGAGAGAGAGAGAGAGAGATAAAGAGAGACAGAGACAGAGAGAGATGGAGAGAAAGAGAAAGAGAGGAAGGAGAGGGAGAGAGACACACAGACACAGAGAGACACAGAGAGACACACAGAAAGAAAGACAGAGAGACATACAGATAGGGGAGAGAGAAGGAGGGAGGGGGAGAGAGACAGAGAAAGACAAAGACAGACAAACAGACAGAGAGAGAGACAGAGACAGAGAGAGATAGAGAGAAAGAGAATCAGAGAGAGAAGGGAGAGAGGAGACAGAGACAGAGACAGAGAGACAGAGAGAGAAATAAGAGGAGGGAGAGAGAGACACACACAGAAACACAGAGAGACACACAGAGAGAAAGACAAAGAGACATACAGAGAGGGGAGAGAGAGAAAGAGAAGGAGGGGGAAGAGAGAGAGACAAAGACACATAGAAAGAGAGTAAGATAGAGAGAGAAGAGACAGAGATAGAGACAGAGACAGAGAGACAGAGAGAAAAAGGGAAGGAGGGAGAGGAGAGAGGAGGGGAAGAAGGGAGAAAGGGAAGGAGAGAGAGAGAAGAAAAGTCAGTCTCTTCAAGATTGCCCTGGAAATAGCATATGAATGAATACTGCAGAATCTATCTCCCCCCAAGATGCTAAGATTTCATTTCACCTCTGACAAGCTTCATGGGGACATGCTCTTAAAAGATCATTCTTTCTGAGAGTAGACAGAGGGAGGGGGGCTGGGACTATATACAGTTGTCAAAATGTTTCAGATAGGAGACCAGGCACATCTGGAAACACCAATCTAGGACTGGTGGGGTTATGGAGAGAGCCTGAAACACAACAATGTAATGGTGAACAGTAATTGCATTAGGATTAGTTATCTCCTCTGTCTCTGTTCATTAGCAAAAATGCCTCCATCCAAGGAGGAGGGGCTGGAGAGAACTGGATTTAACAGACTATGATAATAGGATGGTTTCACCTGATTCATTGTCCCTGACCTCCCCTCCGTTTCCTGAGTTTTGCTAAAGTTTTTTTTTTTTTTTTAAGCAAAATCTTGACTCTAATGAAAATGGGAGTAGGGAAGAGGCAGACAGTTCAGTTATCCAAAGGAAGGCACCATTTTGAATTCACCAACTAAAGGTGAGCTTGAATTCCTTGGTCCTTTTCTGACTAACAAGTTCAATATAAGAGCAACTCACATTGCTGTGGGTTTCAAGGTCATGGGATCATGTTGTTAGTGGTCCTTGAGTCTAACTCTTTTGTTGAGGTTTGAGGGGAATTCCCAAAATCTTGGGGCTCTAGACTGTTGTCAAGTGACTTGTCTTAAAAGAGTTTTAAGGCTTGGACCTATCTCCCAAGTCAAAGGGTGAAGTTTATTATAATTGTACTGCCAATTATAGTGGATTAAATTCCAAAAGAAGTTAGCAAAGAACTAGGAGTAGGAAGGTAAATTCATAGGGAAAAGTGGGAGGGACAAGGTGTTTTATGTCAGTGACATGCTAACTTTATGGCTTAGAGATGGAGTTGAAGAATGGTCTGGTTCTGACTTGGTGCGCAGATGCAGTACCTATAGTTTTCTGGGCAGAGCTCATGGGGGGAACCTTCTGGAGATGTATTTTCAGACCTGAAACATCACCAGGTCAAATGACAGACACTCAATTTTGTTCTGTGCCTGGGTTAACTTTAAGTACCTCATTATTGTTGCTCATTAGTTTCAGAAACTCTGTTATCATTGAGCAACAGGCTGTTTTCTGACAGCCAGCAATATTTGTGGGTTTGGCATCCTGGTCATACAAAGTAAACAGGGGCAGAATGGCCTTGGGTGATTGCTACATCCTTCCTAAGCTTAACCACATCACTTACATTTCACAGATGAGGAAACTGAGTCATGGAGAGGTCCACACAGTTAATATTTCTATGGTGGGACTTAAATCTCACAACCACCCTGTGAGGATAATGATGTAGATATTATTCTTCTCATCTTTCAAATGAGAAAATTGAGGCTGAAAGAGATTTATTTTCAGTCATTCAGCTAGTAAGAACCAATGTTGAAATTCAGACCCATTTTTCTCCAATTTCAAATCCACATCCCTTTCCACTGCAGTCTGCTAACTCCCTTGAGACTCCCCTTCCTGCCTCATGCTGAGGACTAAGGTGAAGTGGAGAGCTGGCAATCATCCACTGAATCCAAGCTTTATAATCAATCAGTTTAGGACATACTTGGAGTCATTTTCCCACTCAGCTCTAGGCAGTCAGATAGGTATGACCAAGGGGAGAGGTGGAGAAAGAGGTGAGAGATCATCATTACCCTTGCTTTATCCATCACCAAAATGGGGGCAAACCCCCTTGTATTCTCAGAGGGAGATAATTAAGGTTCCCTTAACCCATTCTGAAAGGGCTAGCACAAGTGCAAAGCTGTATCATAATTAAGAAATGTATCAAGCCCCATGCAAGACTAATTGCTGTGAAAATTTGATTGAGGCCTGTAAGGACAAGATTTCCCTTAATGGGCTACATCGCAAGGGGCTATTTAATATTCTTCAGGGATCTTCCCCTATTCACATCACAGCTTCAGAGATCTCATTGCAACCCATTAAGCATAGCGCTCAGTTCTTCAGAGGAAATGCACCCTGGCTCTCCTTAAATCATTATTTTCAAAATGGAAGAATTGCTCAGAGTTTGGGGTTCAGCCTTAGAAATGTCACAGAGTTTTATTTGTTTCCATTTCATATAATGAATTGTCCCCCAAAATGACGAAATAACTAAAATTCCAAGTACCACATATTACATCAGCTTTGCCAAATATGGAATTAGGCTATTATAAGAGTAAGATTTCAAAGCCACAAATGTTAGAGATTTGGGGCACTTAGGATTCCCACAGAAACCACCCAGCCAGGGAGAACATGGTGCAGATGGACAAATTTGGGACTGGATTTGAGGGAGGCTGGAAGGTCCTGGGAATATAGACTATGTTCCTCACAGTGGTATCTTAATGAGCTTCTGAATATTCAAGCTCTGGGGCTATTTCAGTGTAGCCCAAGAAGATTGAGACTACCAGATACAAGCTCCCTCAGACTTACAGAATATTGGACCTGGAGGTATCTTTAAAGATCATCTTGTTCAAACCTTTCATTTGACAGATGAGAAAATTGAGACCCAAAGAAATAGATATTCACTAGAAATCATATATCTAATAAGTATCAGAATCAAAATTCAAATCCAATGTTTCCTCCTCCCTTAAAAAAATTCTTTTCCCTTTCTCATGTCCTCTGTAACTTAACCTGTGTTGATTTATCTGTCAGATTACTGCAAGTAACCTGAGTGCCAAGGGCCCATCACCTCTGGCACAGGTACATCAGGGAATCTCAGGAGGTGTTTCTAAGGAGACAGCAGTGGCAGTAATTCTTGTGACAACACCTTTACCGCCCAGCTCTTTGGAGTGTCTAAAATCACTAACTGGTTTGAAGGACCAGAAGCATCTCCCCAGAGACAGAGAACACAGAGGAACACAAATTCACAGGCAGAATCATCCAGGTAAACATATTCCCCAGAGCCACATTTCTCTGCTCCCTGGGGCTTTCTCTTGCTAGTCATGGAATAAGAACCAGTTTAACCCTGGATTAAAATTTGTGCTCTCCCTCTTTTTAATGGCTGCCTATGGGAGAGGGGAAGTGAGGTGGCACTTTTATTAGGGATGTTGGCAGTGGGTCATAGCCTCCCTGCCCAGCAGATCATTGTTCTGTGATAACACACTCTTCTCTCTTCCTTTTGTCTCAGAGGAAGAAATAGCCTTCCCATTCCCAAGTTTATTCTTTCCACTAGTGCCCTCAGTTTCAAACTCTTTGGCCTCCTCTGGGATGTAGCTTTTTCAGTCTCCCTCTCTCACTTTACCATCTTTATCATCTTCAGTTTCTCTCTTTTTATGGCTCCTTCTTGACAGGCTTCCTTTATTTTGAAAAAGAAAACATTCATTTGACCCCCTCTTACCATCAACTGACTAATGACTTGTCATTTTACTACCAGGTATTTTAAAAGAGTGATTGACATGGATGGCTTCTATTTCTTTAACTGCCTGCAATTCCAGCTCTGCCTTCCTAGGACTAATGAAACTTTAGAAGTTCCTAATAACCTTCTGACTGCCAGACCTAGTGATCTTTGCTTAGTTGTCATTATCCTTCCCCTAATTGTTACTTTGGGGGCTATTGATCAACGTCTTGAACGTTGCTCCCCATTTGGTTTCCAAGATATAACTCAATTCTGATTTTCTTCTTGCTTCCCTGTCAGTTCCATCTCTGTCACATCTGTCTTTCTCTTGACATTGTTGACCATCCCCTCCTGGGCACAGTTTCCTTAGCTGAAAAACAAGAATCTTCACCTCCTAGAGTTGTAAGGATCAAACAAGATAATATTTGTAAAAAAAAAAAAAACACTACAATGCTTGGTACATAGTAGGTGCTTTACAAATGCTTCCTCTTTTGCTCTTTTTTCACCTCTAGATTATATGTCCAAGGTCTCTTTCCTAAGCATTCTGTTTCTTTTTCTTTCTTGCATTGTTTTTGTAGTTGCATCAGTCCCCATCTAGTCAACTTTCAGTTCTAGGCTGAAGTTTTTCAAATCTGTATGTCCAATTCTCATTTCTTTCCTGAGCTACTACCCCACATTTGAATATGGCTCCTTGCCATCTTGACCCAAATATCCCAAAGGCATCTCAAATTCAACTTGTGCAAAAGCAAGTTCATTATGTTTTTTTTTTCGAATCTTGTCACACTAACTGTCCTATTTCTAAATGCTTCCAGTTACTTTGGTTCTCATTCTAAGGGTCTTATTGGGTTCTTCCACATCTCTGGCTTCCCGTATACCATTTTTATTGATTTTTCAATATCTCATATATTTGTTCCCTTCATATCACAACTGCACTAATCTAGCCTCTCATTACATTTCACCTTGACTATTTCAATAGCTTCCCTAATTGTCCTCTTTGCTTCAACTCTCTCCCCTCTCTAATTTATCTTTCACACTAGTTGATAATAAAATGATCTTAAAGCACAGGTCTGACTATGTCACACACACACACACTTTTCAAAAGGCTCCAATGACTCCCTATTGTTTCTTTTAAAAAAAATTAAATTCTTTTCTTTTTTAAACGTTGAGTTACATATTCTCTCTCTCCCTCCCAGCTCTCCCCCTATCCTTGAGAAGGTAAACAAAATATCAATTATACATGTGAAATCATGCAAAACATATCTCTTTATTAGCCATATCACAATAAGAAACAAAATGAGAAAATTATACTTCAATTTACACTCAGTTTATAAGTTCTTTCTCTGAAGAGGAGATAATATTTTTTCATCATGAGTCCTTTGGAATTATGTAGGATTATTTTATTGATCAGAGCAATCAAGTCTTTCATAATTGATCATCATGACAACTTTGCTGTTACTATGCACAATGATATTCTAGTTCTGCTTTCTTCACTTTGAATCAATTCATATCCAATGATTTTCTGACACCATCCCCCCTCATAATTTCTTAAAGCACAATAGTACTCCATCACAAACATATGTTACAACTTTTCTATCCATTTCCCACTTGATGAGCATCCCCTCAATGTCCAATTCTTTGTCATTATAAAAAGGGCTACAATAAATATTTTTGTACATGTAAGTCCTTTTCCTTTTCCTTTGATCTCTTTGGAGTACAGATCCAATAGTAGTATTGCTGGTTCAAAACATATGCATAGTTTTATAGTTCTTTGGACAGGTTGTTCTACAGAATTATTGGGTCATTTTACTACTTCACCAACAATTCATCATTGTACCTATTTTTCCCTCATCCCCTCAAACATTGGTCATTTTTGATAATTGTAAAGTGGTACTTCAGAGTTGTTTTAATTTGCCTTTCTCTAATCAATAGTAATTTAAGGAATTTTTTTTATATAACTAGCTTTAACTTCTTTTCCTGAAAATTGTCTATTCATATCCTTCAACTGGGCAATGACTTTTATTTTTTAGAAATTTGACTCAGTTGCCTAAAAATGAGGCCTTATCAGAGAAACTTGCTGTAAATATCTTTAAAGTACTTCATTGTTATTACCTTTTAGCAAAATATAGTTTCCCTTATTGTTTCTTTTAATTAGGTCTATTCTTGCTTTTGTTTTGTCTGAGATCATGATTGTTACCCCTCCTTCTTCACTTCAATTGAAGCAAAACAGACTGCTCTAGTCTTCATTTCAACTCTCTTTGTGTGTGTGTATGTATGTATGTGTGTGTTTTTCTGTCTTTTGTATACAACATATTGTTGGATTCTAGTTTCCAATCCATTCTGCCTGTTCTGTGGGTTAGCTCTTCCCATTCACATTCCCATTCACATCTTCATATTCACAGTTATGATAACTAACTATGCATTTCCCTTCATCCCGTTTTTCTCTATTTATCCTTCTCTCTCTTTTTATTTTGTCTCTTCTCAATAGTCCATCTTGCTTCTGATCACTGCCTCCCTAATCCAACCTTCCCCATCATTCCTTTTCCCTCCTCTCTCTATTGGGTAAAATATATTTTTATACTCAACTTAGTGTGTGTGTGTGTGTGTGTGTGTGTGTGTGTGCATATATATTCTCTCAACAAATTTCAATGAGTCAAGTTCAAGCATTGACTCCCCATTTCTCCTGCTCTAAAAAAGCTTTTCTTTGTATCCCTCCTTTATGTCAGAAAATTTGCCCCATTCTACCTCTTCTTTCCCTTTTTTTCCCAGTGTATCTTGCCTCTCCTCTCCTCTCCTCTCCTCTCCTCTCCTCTCCTCTCCTCTCCTCTTCTCTCTTCTCCTCTCCTCTCTTCTCCTCTCCTCTCTTCTCCTCTCCTCTCTTTTCCTCTCCTCTCTTCTCCTCTCCTCTCTTCTCCTCTCCTTTCCTTTCCTTTTTTCTCTCCTTTCCTTTCCTTTCCTTTCCTTTCCTTTCCTTTCCTTTCCTTTCCTTTCCTTTTCCTTTCCTTTCCTTTCCTTTCCTTTCTTTCCTTTTCCTTTCCTTTCCCTTTCCTTTCCTTTCCTTTCCTTTCCTTTCCTTTCCTTTCCTTTCCTTTCCTTTCCTTTCCTTTCCTTTCCTTTCCTTTCCTTTCCTTTCCTTTCCTTTCCTTTCCTTTCCTTTCCTTTCCTTTCCTTTCCTTTCCTTTCCTGTCTTTTCCTTTCCTTTTTCCTGTCCTTTCCTTTCCTTTCCCTTTTCCTTTTCCTTTCCTTTTTTGCAAATCATCCCAACATAATTGATCCACACCCATGCCCTGTAACTATGCAGACTCCTTTTAACTCCTAATAATGGTAAAGTTCTTAGGAGTTACATATACCATCTTTCCATATAGGAATATAAAGAGTTTCATTTTTAAGTTTCTTATGATTACCTTTTCTTCATGTTTATTTCATTGTTGTTCTCATTTGTCTTCTGTTGGTGTGTGAAATTTTCTATTCAGTTCTGATCTTTTCATCAGGAATGCTTGAAATCCCTCTATTTCATTAAATATCCACTTTACCCCCTGAAGGATTATGCTCAGTTTTTCTAAATAGGTTATTCTTAATTGTAATCCTAGATCCTCTGTTTTCTGGAATATTAGATTCTAAGTCCTCTAATCCTTTAATGTGAAAGCTGCTAAATTTCATGTGATGCTATGATTCTGCAATATTTGAACTATTTCTTTCTGAATGATTGTAATTTTTCTCTGGAATTTGGCTATATTATTTCTGAAGTTTTCATTTTGGAATCTCTTTTAGGAGGTGATTAGGGAATTTTTTCCAATTTCTATTTTATGCTATGGATCTGAGATAGTAAAATTTAATAAATGCCTAGGTATAGATTGGTTATATTTAATTATATTTAATACTTTTGTGACTTAAGCAAATCACTTGTAAAATGATGAGGTGGGATGAGATAACCTTTAAAGTTTTTTTGTTTTTGTTTTTGTTTTTAATTCTAAAGGTATGATGCTGCCCTCTAAATGATGTATCCTTTGTTTCTTTCTCTCAACATTTTCACTCTTTAAGAGCTTACACTCTTCCTTCAAACATTTTAAAACAAATCTACCTTTTTAATTTCTCATTTATAGCTTTATTCTAATCAATGCTAAAACCCTTGAAGTTATCTTTGACATCCTATTCTTCCTTGTCCTGTTCCTCTTCCTACCCTATTCTCATTCTCATAATTTATCAGTAATCGCATCTTATTATTCTTTCTCATTTTCCCAAATCAGTCCCTTCTTTTGACTTTCCCAGTGCCACCATTCTGGTTTCACTTATTAAGTTATCAAGAAAGCACATCAGATGGACGCTCTGGGTGAACTTATGGTAGATCATACACAGTGGTTGGATAAGATAAGCAGACAGGAAAGGTTTCTGATCTTCCTCTTTGGAGAGAACTTCCAAATCAATGAGCTTATATATCCATCTCATTTTTATTAGGAGTTTCCATTCCAACCTTTTAAATTATAAGTAGAACTTTCTAATATACCATTTTGGGGATAACCCCATGGATTACGGGAATACAGATTTAGAAATGCAAGAGACCTTAGAGATCATCTAATCCACCTGTCTTGTTTTTCAGATACACAAACTGAGTCTCAGATAGGTCATAAATTAAATTCCTCAACTGGGAGATGAAAGAAAATGAAAACAGTAATCTCTATTAATTGAGAAAATACATAATGACACAAATCTGTTCTGGATTCAGCAGAATTTAAAAATTAATTTGTATTTTACTAATACAGTTCCACATATTTGAAAATAGTAACACACATATTGGGAGGTATAGTATTTATTCTGTGCATAATATTTTGTATATATATTAATATTTATATATATATGTATACACATATACTTTGAGTCATAAAGTGATTTAGCTGGCATTTTTTTTTGGGGGGGGGGAGTTGGCTCCTTTCAATGAATGGCAATCTGGTTATATTCAGTCAGTATTACATGTCTCCAAAGTTCCAGGCATGATATTAGGATAAATTTATGGTTTGTTATTAGTCAATGTTTGATTTGTATACCTATATACCTGGGATTATACAAAAATTTCTTGGGTGAAAAAGAGTCTCAAGTGGAAAAAATTTAAGAAGCTCTGGACTTGATGACTTCTAAGCTCCTTCTGTCTCTAATCTGTGACCTATCTAAAGAGAGGGAAGCTTGGCGGTTGGTGGGCCGGTTACCTTATGCCTTGGGTGGTCTGTTCCAATTGGCAGCTGCCAGGTGAGGGAGTTACAGGCTGAGGGCAGCAGAGGCTACTGGGAAGCCCCCTTGCACATGACGGAGGTCAGCCCAAGGTGATGTCCAGTGGAACCAGACGGGGTGGAACCCAGAGCTGAGTCACCGTTGAAGCAGGCAGTGGCATTTTGATTAGGGAGATCAGAATCTTTCCCTGGGAGCCCAAAGACCCAGGCAGGATGTGGGGAAGCTGGGCCAATAAACAAATGGAATTGTGGTGGGCAGAAAATGTGGGGGGTTGAAAATGGTAATTTCAGTGCTAGGATCAGTTGGGCAGAAGCTTGTCTGGGGTCAAAGACAGCCTGGAAGCGGTTACACTGAGAGATAACTGGGCCAGGGTAATTGGGACTCCATCCTAGGAGATTAAATTTTAAAGGAGGGCACTGAAAAAATTTTCAGTCCTTTAGCAACATAGAAACAACTGAGCTTAGCATTTAGTTGGAAACAGGAAGCTCCTAGTACCCTAAGTTCTCTGCTACATCTTCCCCAGACTAATTGAGTGTACATTTTGTCTATTTGCCCAGGACAGGTTTTATACCTCTTTCCCCCAGGCAAAAAAAATTTCCTAGCATCTAAGACACATCACAATCTGGCCCTAGCCTCCTTTCCCTTCTGAAATTCTCTCTACTTTCCCCATAACCATTTTGTTCCAGGAATGTTACCATTATTGCCATCTTCCAAACATAACTTATTTATTGTTTTGTCCAGTTGCCTTAGCTTATACCATTTTATTGGCCTAGACTGACTTTCCTTTCTCTCCATTATAATCTTCAATTATCAAAATGGTACCCATTCTTTTTTTAAATTTTATTTTTAATCTATGGAATAAAACAAACATTTCTATAACATTAAATATAATGCAATAACAATGATAATACGTGAAACTATAAATCTATTATGCACAACTTGATATTTCTTTCAAATAGAGAACAAAATTATCATGTAAAATTCTTTTTTTCTTCCCTCCTCCTTCCCCCTAAAGATGACTACCATTAACATATATATGTATATAAATGTATAGAGGTATATGTGTACACATATATGTAAAATTATTTTATACATACTTCTAATTATCAGATCTTTCTCTTTAGTGTCTTTCTTTACATGTCCTTTAGAGTTAATTTGGGTATTTATAATAGACAAAATATCTTGTTACTCAAAGTTGTTCTTAAAACAATATTTCTGTTATTATATACATTTTCTTTGTTCTGTTCATTTTACGCAAATCTATCCATGTTTTTTTTTAAAGAGCAGAAAGCTCATCATTTCTTACAGTATTCCATCACAATCATATACCACAACTTGTTCAGTCATTCTAATCAATTCTCCCATTGATGGGCATCCCTATAATTTCCATTTCTTTGCCACCACAAAGAGAGCTGCTGTATGCTATAAACATACAGGTTCTTTTCCTTTTTCCCTAATCATCTTTGGAAATAGATCAAGTAGTGATATTGCTGGGTCAAAGGGTCTACATAGTTTACTAAGTCTTTGGGTACAAAACCAGATTGCTCTACATTGGTGGATCATTTCACAATTTTACCAATAATGAATAATGTCCCAATTTTTCCACATTCTCTGTAGCATTTGTCCTTATTTTTCAAATCTCACTTCCTTTGTGAAATCTTTCCTATTCTTCAAGCAAACCCACAATGCTTTGTCCCTTCTTTGAGCTCCCACAATACTCATTTTATGATTATTGATATATATCCTATATAATTTTGTAATATAGTTATTGGCATACATATATACATATACACATTCATTATAATTATATATAATTTAAATATATTATATAATTGATATCACATTCATATCAATTGATAACCAATAATTATAAAATGAATGTTTAAATAATTGAGAAATGATTATATAAAATAATGTAATTAAATAATAATTGAATGCTTAATAGAATTATATTAATATTAATGAAATATATAAAGATTATATATATCTTTGACTTCATATTCCCAAGGAAATGGTTCCCCAATCCCACCTCCAATTTACCTTTCCAAGGCTTTAGTAAATTAATTAAAGTAATAACTAAGTGAACAAATTAATTAAAATTATGTTATTTATTTAAATATTATTTATTAATAAATTAAAATTTTATTTATATATTGACATTGTCCATATTTTATCAAAAAGAAAATGTAGATTCTTTGGTTTGCAGATCTTCTCTAGAAGTGAGAGTCCTTTCCAGGAACTTCTCAACAGGGCATGAATGGGATGAATATTTCCCAGGCAACTCGTTTCATAATCTTGGGCAGATGGGTCCCAGGCTGTCTGGCAATCAGGCAGATCCTGTTTTCCTAGGAAAAGGGCTCATTTCAGGACCATGCTTTTTGGCAGGGCATAGATGGGATGGATTTAATTTCTCGATTATACTAATTTTCAGTTCTTGAAGGGTGATAAAAACATCTTAGACTTTCTTAAATTCTTCATTCCAATAAACATTTGATGGATGAACGTTTTCCACTCACTTATCTTCCCAAGGGCAGGTTAAACCATATTAGCCCAACCTCCAAATCAATAAATTCCTGTGATGCCTTTTTTTACCTATAGAATCAGCTATAAAGACTTCCTTTTGGGGTTTAAAATCCTTCACAATATGACTCCTTTCTATATTTCCAATCATACTTTACTTCCCTCTTTTTGTATTCTACAATCTAGTTATACTGTCTTTCTTAGTGTTCCTTGAACATTACACTCCTGAGGACTCCATGCCTTGTTGTTCCCTAAGCCTAAAAAGCTCTCTCTCCTCACCACCATTGCTTAGAATTCCTATATTCCTTCAAGATTTGAACTCAGATCGCACTTTCTACAAGAGACTTTTGCCAAATCCCTTCCATATTCCCCAGCTACTAATGCCTTCCTCTTTCAGATTATCTTCCATTTATTTTGCATATATTTTATATGTTATCTCTCAAATTAGAATGTAATCTTCTTGAGGACAGGGATTGTTTTGTTTGCTTGTTTTGGCCATTTTTTGTATCCCTATTGTTTAGCACAGTGCTTAGAACATAATAAGTGCTTACTAAATGCTTATTCACTCAATAAATAACTGATTGGTAAAGTAAGCTGCAGAACTGAGCGATTAATTTTTCTAAAGTCTCCTTCCCTAAACCAGGAGATCATTCTACACAGCAACAGATTATATGCAGATCAATTCTGTCAGACATGGCTCTTTTCAACAATGAGGTGATTCAGGCCAGTTCCAATGATCTTATGATGAAGAGAGCCACAGAGAGAGGACTATGGGCACTAAGTGTGGATCACAGCATAGTATTTTCACTCTTTTTGTTGTTTGCTTGCATTTTGTTTTCTTTCTCCTTTTTTTCCCTTTTTATCTGATTTTACTTGTGCAGCATAATAATAGTGGAAATAAGTATAGAAGAATTGCACATGTTTAACATATATTGGATTACTTGCCATCTAAGGGAGGGGGTGGGGAGAAGGGAGAAAATTTGGAACACAAGGTTTTTCAGGGGTCAATGTTGAAAAATTAACCATTTAACATGTATTGGTCAACCTGCCATCGGGGGAGGGGAGGGGGGGGAAGGAGGGGAGAAATTGGAACAAAAGGTTTGGCAATTGTCAATGCTGTAAAATTACCCATGCATATATCTTGTAAATAAAAAGCTATAATAAAAAAAGAAAAAAAGGAAAAAATATCTATGCATATGTTTTGAAAATGAAAAGTTTTTAATAAAAAAAGTTTCACTGCCTTTATAACAGTCTACCCTGATTTCTCTGATTCTTTCGGGGAGTACAATTCAATTTGATTCAACAAGCAATATTAGACAGCTGTGCTGGACACATATTCTACTAAGTGAAACAACATGTACATATAAGATGAAATGGAAAAAATATGGTAAATATAAAGTATTTTTTAGTAGAGGACAATGGCATAGAACACTAATGAATGGAGGATCAGGAAGGGCTTCAAGTAGGATATGGTATTTGGATTAGACTTTGAGTGGAAGGAGCAAGAATTCCAGGAGAGGGGAGGAGGCATTGGGAAACAACCTAAGCAAATGTATAGTAATAGGAAATGATATTTCCAGGAGTGGATTTAGAATCAGAAGATTTGGTTCTGCTCCTTTCCACTTGATCTTGCTTAAATTTTCTCTTAGACCTTACTTTCCTTTTCTGTAAAATGAGGGGGAATCTAGAATCTAGCTTCTACATGGTCTCTGAGGATCTTCACAATCCTATAAAATGAATGAATCAAAAATTATTTATTAAGCCTTTATTGTGTGCCAAGAAGGACAAAAAGCAAGACAGCCTCTAACCTCGAGGAGCTTACATGCTAATAGGGAAAGACAATACACATGGGAGAATCTTGGCCTGGGAAGGGTGTTTGAGCTGGGGATTCAAAGGGAAGATAATTGGAACCAAAGAGCAATTAAATGACACATTTCCAGGAATGATGGTGTTGATTTGAATAATGTTCTCAAACTTGTTGGAGAGGCAGGAGGAAGGCAGAAAAACTTGGAGAAACATAACTGGTCTGGATCTAGGCCAAATAGTTTAAATGTTCACCAATCAAAAGTTCAAGTTCCCAAGGTGGGGAGCTGGAATGATCAGATTGTTTAAAGAATGACCTAAACCCTATAATCTAATACAAGAAACTTTGATCAAGTATCTATTATGGGCTAGGAATATTGCTAGTGATGCAATGAATAAAAAGATAGTTCATGTTCTCATGGAGCTCATAGTCTAAAGGGAGTAGACAAGCCAAAAAAAGATGGCAGCAAAGGGTGGAGGGAGAATGAAGGAAGGGTATACTGGGGGATATCTTGTTCCATAGCATCGAAACCAGAAAGGACAGCTGTTGCAAAGGGTCCAGCTTCTGTCCTCTATAAGGGAAGGCATTGGGAAGAGTTTAGCACTCCATCCGTTAGTCCTCCAGAAGAAAGAGGACTCTGAGGGAAGTTGAGTCAATTAAGGTTTGAATTAATAACTTGGGTACTTCTGGAAGAGGGAAATGTTTGCTGGCCATAAGAAAGGAATTCTTTTCCTGCCCTCTGACTGGGGATGCCCCGGAGAAGAGATTTTTCCTTTATAAGAAAAGGGAATCCTTCAGAGAAGCTCTCTAGACCCCTAAATGATTTCTTCCTGGCTCCAATTCAGATTGATGAAAAATTTGCCACTGGGAAGCAGCCAGAGACTCATGAAAAAATCCTTTCTATAGCTATTGAGAATGTTGTGTGATGTGTGTGTACATATGTGTTGTATATATTTGGGGACTTGTGCTACAAGTCTAATCAGTAGCTATCAAAGTGCTTTTAACAAATATTGACAGAAAGATGCTTCATAAGGGTTCAGACAATTAAGGAAATCTTAATTGAAATCTTCCACATGGTAATAATATATGATATCCATGGGTTTACTCTATTGAAGAGACACAAGTTCTTTAAAGCTATGAATAATTTATATTCATCTATTTTATAGAAAGAAAAACTGAGAAGTGGGAGAGCAGTGACTTACCAGTGCCAATCAGTGAGTTAGCTAATCCAAAGCTTCCTATTATCTGAAATGTGATGAATTCTACAATGTAGATGGAGAAAGTTTGTGAAATCTTAAAATGTTAGAAATTGAAGGACCCCTTGAGATCATCTAGGCCAAGTTGTGACCTTCTTAAGTTGTGGATCGTGACTCCATATGGGGTCACATAATTCAATGTGGGAGTCATAAAATTATGATTATGATATTAAAATTATCAGGAAATATTTATATATCTATATACCCAGGGATGACAAAAATTTCCCAGGTGAAAAGTGGTTGTTCATGGAAAAAGATAAAGAAGTTCCTAGATCAGTCCCTTCATTTTACAAATAAAGAAACTGAAGATCAGGGAATCTAAATAACTTGCTTAAGGTCACACTGCTAGTTTGTGTAAAAATTAGGGTTAGAATTTTGGTTTGTCTTCTGATTATCTATCTAGTGTCCTACACTAATTTTCATGATGCCTCCCTTAAAATGTGGTGTTTAGAATCATCCAGGGTTGCTACTTCCTCCCCTCAATTCTAGCCCATTCTACCCTCATCTCCCAGTTTCCCTAGAATGAGTACATCACAAGACTAATGACCCATTGTTCTCTTGGTCATCTATTTTACCTCTTCCTCTACTTTGACACTTTCTACATTTAGACTATTAGCTAAAACTCATAAACAGCTATGGTTCACTGCATCTTTTGATATGATCTCAGTATGATCTGAAAGTCCAGGGGAACTTGACCTTATTTGAATTTACACAGGCCTCTCGGGAAAAAAAAAATCCAAAGTGTCAGAAGGGGCCACATTGGTTATTCAGCTGAGTTTTACTTTGATCTACTTCAGTCCTTCTTAAATTACTTCCTCAGGATGGGGAATTAGAGATTGGTCATGTGATTTTACATTAACAATACAAATGGCATCTTTGTGGTTATTCAAAGAATTTAGAGAGAAAAAAGAGAGATCCAGGTTGTATTAAAGAAAACTTTTCTGACTATATTATATGATGATAGAATAGGTAACTGAAATTTCTCTCTTCAATGCTCCTAGAGCAAGGTTTTTAATGTGGATTTTCTCTGAATTTGTTTTAAAAATATTTTAATAATTTTCTGTTGACATAATGGCCTACCTTTATAATTCTCCATAAAAACTGTGGCTTGAGTTCCATATGTATAAAATTCTTCTATTTGATGGAAATTTTCCTTCACTGATTACTTAATGGAGTAGAACTGGTAGGAGCTTGAGAGAAAAAAAGATCGTAGTCTTGTAGCTCCAGAAAGAAGACACCAGGTGCTAGATTCTCATCAGTTTCCTGAAGAAAGAATAAGATTAACTTCTTCCCAGAGTCTTTCTTTCCTTCCAGGTACCCAAAGAAAAATGAGAACCACATCTTTCTGGAAGTCAGAAGATCAGAATCTCTCTTCATTTTAGCTTCTGTCAATTCTGTCCCCCATGCATTGAGGAATTAACTTCCATCAATGAAGACAATCTTATGCAAGTTGGTTTTGGATTTCATAGGTATTTTATTTTATGCATTAAAAATATTCTGAGAAGCCCATAAGCTTCTTTAGAGTGTCAGGGAAGTCCATGACACAAAAATGAATGCATGCTCTAGAGAATGGAATGGAGTAAAAGCATTTAGGTTAATTCCTTCTGAAAAAACAGAAGAATAAAGTGATCAATCAGCAAAATCAATTATAATAATATATTAAGCCCCTTGTATCTGCTAGGTACTTGCTAAGTGCTTAGACCCTGCCCTCAAGGAACTTACAGTCTATCTGGATAAGATGCCCTCTGAGATAATCTTGGCATTTATGATATTTTTACTTCTTAAATCCCAGAACATGTTCTTTGCTTGCTGGACAAGATTGTAAAATCAGTAAAGCATTTGCTTGGAGCTTGCATATTTCTGGAGGACATTTTGGATTTTTTGGGACAAACCCTCATTTTATTAATAAGTAAATTGAAGCTTACAGAGAGAGTAAAAGAGCTACTTATCTAAAGTCACATAGCCAATAAGCAGCAGAATCTGGATTAGAATCTGGAGCTATTTCAATTATATCACACTGACATCTCTGTCTACATTTGGTTCAGGAAAGGGAGGGAGGTGGACATTACTTAAACGTGTCTTTTTCTTTACAGAACGAAGTGAAAATGATAAATTTGTACCTTGAAGATTTTCTGCTGTGGCCCCATTTTATGCCCATTATACTCTGTATTCTAAAGTTTTCATCTTCTTTTAGTGGAGTCTAAGTGAAAGAAGCATTTATTAAGCATCTACTACATACCAAGCATTGTGCTAAGCGTTTTATGAATATTATTTTTTCTCACAACAATCCTGGGAGATTGGTGTTGTTATTATCCCCATTTTATAGTTGGAAAAATGGAGGCAGACAGAGGTTAAATGACTTACCCAGAGTCACATAGCTAGTTAGTGTCTAAGATTGACTTGAACTCAGTTCTTCTCAACTCCAAGTCCAGTGCTCTATTCATTGTGTCACCTATCTGCCTCTCATGCTCCCTCTTCTAGCACAATTTTCTACCTTCTCCACGTTTCATTCCTTTCAACTCCTTTAATAATAATAGTATTCATATAGCACTTTAAACTTTGCAAAGCATTAGGAAAACTAACTCATTTTATCCTCACAAGAACCTTAAAATGTAGGTACTACTTTCATTCCTGTTTTACAAATAAGGAAACTGAGGTGAACAGAACTTAAATCCTCTGTATCCCTTCATTAAGATTAATTTTTTTAGCCTCAAAGTTGATAATACTTGGGTTCAATGCTTTTAATGCCTACTCATTATATGACTTTGGGTAAGACACTTAACCTTGCTCAATGGGCAACTTTTTGGATTATAAGTTATAAAGAATGTACTTATATGCATTGGGAGAGTTTCCTCATATGAAACTCCCTATATGAATAAAATCATAGATAGTTCCTATTTTCTGCTTTGAGAATTTCAATTCTGGAAGTTTCCAGGTATAGAGGAATGCAATATGGAAGTTGCCTTCCTTTAGAGCAATATTCTTTTCTTTGAATCTGCGAGTTTATCTTTTAGATAAATTTGATAACTGTATGCCAATATAATTGGCTTGCTCTGTAATCTAAAGTATTTTATTGTATGCATTTGAAATCATTATTCTGAGAAATGGGTAGTCTTAAGACTTCCTGCAGGGTAAAAATCACCTTGCTTTGATACTATTTTTTTTTACTTTCTTTTAGGTATTTTTCTTTTATTCAAGTCTTTTGGGACAAAGTTACTAATATGGAAATGTTTTCCATGATTGCACATATATGACCTATATCTCATTGCTTGCTGTTTCAGGAAGAGGGGGAAGAGTAGAATTTGAAACTCAAAACTTAAAAAAAAAACACATATTTAAAAATTGTTTTAACATGTAATTAGGGAGGAAAGAACCTCTGTTTTAAAGAGATACTGTAGGGGTGTGGTAAGATAGAGGGAGAAGGTTAAAAGATGGTCAGTCATATGACCAAACTCAAGATCCAAAAAACCAGGAGTTCCTCTTCCACTTCACCTGTTTTTTAATCTGCTGTTTCTATCCTTGTCGGTCTACCATACTACCACCCCATCCCGTTATAAATTCCTTAAACATGATTCCAAGAACTGGTCACAAAACACCAGATATGGTGTAACCAGTACAATAGGACGGTCCTTTGTTTTGTAGTTATGCTTGCTTCTATTAATTCTGGCTAAGATCCCCAAAGAGGCAGTGTGCCATAATGTATAGAGAGAGAGCTGGTCTTGGAAGCAGGAAGACCTGGGTGGAGAAGGAAATGGCAAAACACTCCAGCATATTTGCCAAGAAAACCCCAAAAGGAGTCATGAAGAGTTGGACAGGACTGAAAAATGACTGAACAACATTAACTGTTTTGACCCCCTTGATACACCTTTCACCATTATTGAGCTTTTAGTCTACTATCTCCTTATGGTTTTTTTTTTACATAAATTTTGTCTACAGCTTCCTTATTCTCAACTTGGGCTGGAGAGCCTGTAGACAAAGGGATGTAGTTCAAATCTTCCTTCTGATGTTTTTCCTTTCGTGTCATTGCTTGGGTCCTGATACCCAAGATAAATAGCAATCGTTTCTGTTTAAGGTAGAACCTTAAAAAACCTGAGGATCTTCCCCTCCCAGATTTATTTATTTATTTAGATTTTTTTTTGTTCTTCTTTTGACTTTGGGCAAGACACTTAACCTTGCTCAATAGGCAACTTTTTAGATTATAAATTGCAGAGAATGTCCTTACATGCATTGGTATAGTTTTCTCATAGAAACTCCCATAAAAGACCATTCTTTGCCTCAATTGCTACCTATCTGTAATTACTGAACCGGTATGGCCTTGGTCACACTGAGACCTGTTAAAGACCTTAGCTTAGAAAGGTCAAGGTTTCCCACAGCATCTCCAGTCAGCCTGACCTGTATCTGGCCACCGAACTGAGGTGGTTCTGGAGGAAAAAGTGAACCTCTGTGACTTTGAACACTTTTCCCTCACTTAAATCCAATCCAATGATCTCCCTAATATGGTCCTTTTAGTGAAAGTCTTAGTAAATTTAGTGAATTTACTTTACTAAAAAGTAAATTTAGTGAAAGGATAAATAGCAACCTAAGTGACCTTGAGCCTTAGTTCCCTAACCTGTAAAAGAAAGGAATTGGCTTAGAGTCATTTAGGTTGCCTTCCAGCTTGAAATCTATGAACTTATAAATTCATTTTATTATTATTATTACTTTTTGGTGAGGAAACAAGCTCAAATCCTGAGTCTGCCTTTTGTTAGCTTTTTGAACTTCAGTTTCTTACAGTTGGACTGAATGGCTTCTAAAGCTCATTCCAGTTCTAAATCTCCTGCTACTTGTAACTTAGAGCTTTAGAAAGCCACTGATGACTCAGAGAGATTAGATGCTTTCTCCAAGGTCACCTGTGTCCCATGTGTCAGAGGCAGGATGTGACTTGGGTTTTTCTGAATTGCATGTTGTCCATCTCTCCACCATTCCATGTCGCCCTCTCACTGATATAGTTATCCTATTAAATAAAGAAAGGAGTTTAGTCTGCCATGACTTCTTGATGAACTTGTAATGGCTTAAAGCCCATGAGTGTTTCATAAACATTTGTTGAAATTTGTCTACAGGGCACTGCTAAGAAAAGCCACTGGCATTCCTATAGTAATTTTACTTTCAAAGCATGGCCTGAACACAAAAGCCCTAGAATTTTTTGGGGGGCGGCGGGGAATAGGGAATCTGTGGCTAAGTGATACCAACTGACTTACCCAGGACCAGACTCAGTGATGGAAATATTGGCTCTCCGATGTCCAGGTCAGTTCTCCTTCCACTGAACCACACTGCTATGTGTAGTTTGGACAGCAAGAGGATCTCTCCTTTTATCCAGCATGGTCCTGATTTGGGAAGGAGCTGCTACAGCTTAATCAAGATCTCTCTTCCAAGCCTTCTGGCTTGTGCCAGATTTACAAAATGGATCTGATGGAAACCGTATGTAGCAAAGAAAAAGGAAAAAAAAATAGAAAAGTCAGACGATCACAGCATCCCCATCCAATGGATAAACATCATGGACAGGCATGCAGGGAGCTCAGGTTCACTTTGCCAACTTTTTTTGACCTAAAGTTTGGAAGCAGTATTCTTTTTCCACTGAGCAGTAAACTATTTTCATTCCTCCTACAGCAAATGACTCCTTGCAGGGTGATAATTTGATCTCAACCTTTCTTTTAGGAAATGAGAGTTTCTCATTCTTTCCTATAAAAGAATAAGGGCTACAAAAATAAAAAAAAAAGTTTTTTTTGCCTTCCTTCTTTCCATCCTTCTTTCCATGCTTCCTTCTGTGATATCTTCCATGTTTTCTTTTTTCTTGCTTGCTTCACTCCCTCTTTTTCCTATTTCCTTCTTTTCCTTCAAGCTTCTTTTCATTGTTCTTTCTTTCCTTGTTCCTTTCCTTCTTTTCCTCCCTCCCTTTTCCCCCTTACTTCCATCCTTCCCTTCGTTCCTAGTATTTTGTCTTTTACTTTTTTCCTTCTTTCTTTTTTGCCTTTTACTTTCTTTCTCTTCTTTCTCCCTTCCTTCCTTCTTTTTTGTCTCTTCCCTTATATATTTTTTCTTTTCCTTTCTCTTCATCCTTCTTTTCTCTGTCTGCCCAGTTTTCTTCCTGGGTATTCAGGACATTTTAGAGCTTTTCCTTTTTATAAGTTTTGGGCTTGGCCCCTTCTCTGTATTCTATTTCTCCCTCAGCTGTAATCTTACTCTTCTATTTATAATTCTTTAACAAGATGAATCTTCTCTCTGTATTTCTTTCCTATTTGCCAACCCCCCTCCACATCCTAGGATTTGAGACACAGTGGGGTGGATGGGGGAGGAAGAACTCTCAATAATCTCTTTAATTACTCAGAGGATTCCCATAAAACAGCAGAGGGAAGCACTATCAGGTCCTGGATCACATCAGGGCTGCTGCAAAGTAGCATCAAGACCACCGGGGAGATGCTTTGAGGACAAAACAAAGTGGAACAATTCCTTTCAATCCTCTGGGGATGCTCCATTAGACTGTGGAAATAGACAGGAAGGAAAGTAGTCCCCTACCCATGGCTCTACCCTTGTAATGAACTCTCCCTAGGCCCAGTTTGCTACTTCAGAAATCCTCAGCACTTGCTTGCACAGAGACCATTGTTTCACCCTGCAACTTAGATTCATAGACTTATAGAATGTTGGAGCAGGAAGTAATTGGAAAGAATATGGAGTTCACTCCTCTCATTTCTCAGAGAAGGTAGTTAGTGGAAGAGAATAGAGTCCAGTATCTGATTCCCAGTTCTCTTTCTTTCTTTCTTTCTTTTTTGAGTTTTGTGATTTTATTATTATTATTTTTTAATTTAATAGCCTTTTATTTACAGGTTATATGTATGGGTAACTTTATAGTATTAACAATTGCCAAACCTCTTGTTCCAATTTTTCATCTCTTACCCTCCACCCCTTCCCCCAGATGGCAGGATGACCAGTAGATGTTAAATATATTAAAATATAAATTAGATACACAATAAGCATACATGACCAAACTGTTATTTTGCTGTACAAAAAGAATCAGACTCTGAAATATTGTACAATTAGCTTGTGAAGGAAATCAAAAATGCAGGTGGGCATAAATATAGGTATTGAGAATTCAATGTAATGATTTTTAGTCATCTCCCAGAGTTCTATCCCCGAGCGTAGCTAGTTCAGTTCATTACTGCTCCATTGGAAATGATTTGGTTGATCTCATTGCTGAGGATGGCCAGGTCCATCAGACCCAGTTCTCTTTCTACTCTTCACCTCTACCTTTAAAATAATTTTTAGTTTTCTTTAGAGATATAGTTTAATCAATTATATACTTCTTTATGACTTTTCCTTCTTTTGGATTCTTTTTGGTTAGTTCTTGCCAAGTCTCATTCCATAGGGACATGTGACTGATTAATTTAATTACAAGAATCAATAAGCTGGTAAACAAGGAACATGACTGATATGTATTAAGCCATACCTTGAAATAATTACACTATGTTTTGTCTCCAGCAACTGGATCTCCTAAGTATATAGTAAATATGAAGTATATATTACAGTCTCTTAGAGAATAAGCTCTATGAGGGCAGGAACAATGTCTCATTTAAACTATATATCTTCCCCAAGGCCTACTACAATGTCCTGTACATTATAGAAACTTAATAAATATTTATGGACGTGGCTATAGCAGACATGACCCACAAGGAGTTATATCATGATAGGGTCATATTTACATATATTCTATACAAAGTGGATTGGGAATGTAGGAGGACTCAGATGAGGTCCTGGAAACAGCAACAGAAGGGAAGGAGATGGTGTCAAATGGAAGCACTAAGTTACATAAATACCTGGAAGAGATCCTGTGTTGAAGGTCATTGCATTTATAGAAAAAGGGGTAGATCTCAGACAGAAAGACACTGATTATACACATTGACTGAAGGGAGGCTTGTAAGAGAGGGCCTGCTTCTGTGTGCTCCCTACAGGGATATAGCCTGAGGCAGATGGGGAAGCTAAATCAGCACCAGAGCAACACAATGCTGAAAAGGAGAGAATGGGGAATCAGAGTCAAAGATTGGAGGAAGCAAGGAGCAATAATGAACAGAACTGTGACATGGAGAGGCAAACCTCGTCCTAAACCTTCCATGGTGTTGTGAGCTCTGCAGACTGGGAAGGTTCTGAGAGGGAAGATTAACTCTAACTATCTCAAGCCATGCAGGGGACCACCACAAACCAAAAGGATGGTATGTGTTCTCTAAAATATTTAAGACTTTTCTTGACCATCTGTGGCCTCAGGCATGAATTCTATGTTTAATAATTTGTTGATGCTTTTGTGTGTGCTGAAGGCCTTTTTGAGAAAGTGAAAAAGAGAAGAAAACCAAAAAATCTACCCCAAACCATCAAATAATGAAGTTGTCAGGGTTTCCTTAGATGGGAGAGCATGATCCTGAGAGAAACAACTTTTAAACTAAACCTTGGTCTGCATGTTAGAGAGTACTTCTTTATACAGGGATTACATAAGGAAAAGTGTTAAGTGAATAGATATCTGAATTCCATGGCATAATTGTTCCTGTTTCCTATCATAATCACCTTAGTAATTCTCGCAGGTCTTCAAATGTAAGATTTATAAGTCTTTTCCATGTAACATATACAATATCGATCTCTTTATTGCATCCCATTTGAATTTCATGTAACATAATTCATCATTATTTTAACCAGTAAAAATTCAATCGCATTCCTACAAAGAACCAGGTAGAGAGAAGATTTCATGAATGGTTTTTTAAGGTTATCACTCTCCAAGCTTCTCCATATGCTTTCTTTTCTGTGTACTTTGATGTATGTCCTGGGGATCTCTGAGAAAATGCCTGTGTAGCTGAAATATGAACTAATATATTGAAAGTATTTCACTTGATTCTCAACTTAACTCTCCCTTGCAACATTAAGAAATTGCTTAGAAAATGGAAATTATCCAGTTTATTTATGTATGGAAGAGATATAAAGAATAGTATCAAAAATAGGATGGAGTCCTCAAAATAAATTCCTAATCTTCAAGGAACTGATTATCTACTACAAGATAAGATAGTTCACAACTGTAGGATAAGCTATATGATTATCATAATTAATATGAAATAAATAAATTGTTATAGTGTACAAAAGAAAAGTCAATTCTGACTAGTACAATCAGGGATGATTTCATGGAGAGATAAAATTTGAGATGGATAAAAATGGATAGATTTGGATAGTCAGAGATGGTTAGGTTAAGAAGGGAGAAGGCATTCCAAGCATCAACTATGACATAAACACTTTAGAGAACTAAAGAACAAATTAGAGATTATCTTGTCAGAATGTCATCCTACATCCTACTAAGACCCAAAATTTAAACAATTTATCCAAGATAACAATGGCAGCAAAGCTAAGATTTTAACTCAGGTGCTCAGACTCCAAACCTTGGTACAGTCTTCACTAATACTACATCATCAGTGTCAGTAAAAAAAACACAATATATGTTTGGAGAATGGTGACTCAAATTTGATTAAAACACAGAATATCTGGAAGGCAAGATTGAAAAGAAAGTTTTATAGAAACTAGTTGATGTAGTGAGTAGAGTGCTAGATGTATAGTCAGAAAGACCTGAGTTCAAATTCAGTCTCAGACACTTATTAGCTATGTAATGCTCTGCCATCTGGAAAACAAGAAAAATTATAGCACCCACTTTCTTGTTGTGAGGATCAAATGAGCAAATATTTGTAAAGTGCTTTATAAACCATAAAGTGCTATATAAATGCCAACTGTTATTGTTAAGTAAAACTGAGAATGACTGAGTAATTTGGACTATTCAAAAAATAAAAGGGAAGTTTGGTGCCCTGAAAAGAGAATTGAACTTGAAATTAAAGGACCTGTGTTTGAATTCTGACCCTTCCAATTGCTAGCTATGCTACTTTGGGCAAGTCACTTAATCTCCCAGAATTTGAAATTTGTAAGGGCCCACAGACTCCAGCTGGTGTGATTCATATATAGAAGGAACCCTCAGAATCATATCTTTGATAGGTGGTTATCCTTTTTTTTTTATTTGACAACTCCAAGGTTTTCCTTAAAAGTGGGTAATCTGCCACTTTTCAAGGTAACCTATTGTACTTTTGGATAGAGCTATTAGGAACTATTTCTGATATCCAACCTATTTTTTTCCTTCTCAATTTCAACTCATCACATCTCATTCTGTTCCTTGACATAAAAAAGAACTGACAATTCCTCCTCCATGTGACAGCCTTTCAAATATTTGAAGACAGCAATCATGATCCTCCTTAGTTTTTTCTTTTTCAGTCTAAATATGCCCAATTACTTCAAACTTTTTATGTATCAATTTTCTCATTGTAACATGTATTGGTTAGACCTAGTTGTTTTTAAAATTCTTTCCAGTTCCAAACTATGATCATATGAATTCAGCTTATAAACAAGAGGGTAATACAATTAGAGGGATGCTTTAAGAAGATTTATCTGATGTATTGAATAGATAGAATGGTAGATAGAGTGGAAGCAAGGGAACTAGATAGAAGACAATTGCAGTACTTCAGGCACAATTACAAGTACCTAAAGTTTGGAACAGGAGAGGGAGACTGGTACTGGGGAGTAACATTAACAGAAATAGGATATTCAAGAGCTAAAGTTGGTTGATTTGGGATATGTTGAGATTGAAATGGTGGTGGAAGGATGTATATTGGATAAAAATGATCAGAGTTGGAGATAAAAATTTTGGAGCCATCCATAGGGAAATGGTAGTTGAAAATATGGAATAAAATGAAGTTATGAGAGAGTGAATGTAAAAAAAATCAAAGGAGATAACAAATTCTCTGAAAAACCCATAATCAGAAGGCAGAATCAGGAGTCAGAAGAAGCAAGGAAGGACATATAGAAAGGAATTAGCAGTGGTCAAGAATTGTACCAGTTGATGCTCCTGTATCTAGGTAATAAGAGAGAAGGGCTGATAATTGGAAGACACTTTGACTCCTCCTCCCACATTGCCAAATCCTATCATCAATCACCAAGTTCTACCTCTTCCTTCATATTGTCTTTTCAGTCCATCCTGTACTGTCATTATCACAGCTGCCACTCTATTTCAAGGTCTTTCTTCATATTATGTCTGAACTACTGCAATAATATTCTCACTGATTTACACCTTTGGGAACAGGGGATGATTTACTGTCCACCAAAAGCTTTCAGGCGATAATTACTTTAAAAGAACTCCTGGTTACCCTAGGTCTGAAGATGGATAACACAGAAAGGTCTGGATTATAATAAAAACTGACGTTTATTTAGTGCTTTCAAGTTTACAAAGTACTTTCCACTTAATATCGCTTTTAAACCTTATAACATTCCTGTGAGGTAAAATTCTGCAAGGATTATTATTCCTACTTTATAGCTCAGAAAAGTTAAGTGACTTCCCTTTGGTAAAACAAACCCTCAAACAAAAATAAAAACTAGCATAAGAGGTACAAGCTAAACTAGGTTTTCCTGCCTCTAAGTCTAGCAGTCTCTTTTAGGTCATGTTGCCTTAATTGTGGTATAACAGAAAGACTGGAGGGATTTCCAAATTTTAGTGATATGCCAGATATTGAAGAGAAAAAATAGAAATGTAGAGCCTTTGCTGTCATCATTTTTCACTCCAGCTTTGTTATTTTATTAGTGTGGACAACTCCTAATAAATAGATTCCTTTTACTTATCATCATTTATAATATTTGAAGGTGCTCTGACATTTTGAGAGCATAGGCAATTTGCCCAAGGTTCAAACCCTAATAAATAAGAATTGTGCAATTTTTTGGAACATAATTGTTTTCATGTTGTATCTCCTTTAAATGATAAGTCCCTTAAATAGGGATTATCTTTTGCCTTTCTTTCTATCTATATCTCCTAAGAAAATAAATGATTAATAAATGTTTACTAATTAACTAAAAATATACAGCCATTGCTTAAAGGTGAGGAAAATTCCATTATCTTCAAGGTACTTCTTTAAAATGTAGCTTCTTGAATAGAGGATCTGTTTTATTTTTATAGTCTCCATTGCACAGCACAACATCTAGCATGTAGTAGGTATTTAATGCATGCTTGTTGAATTTAAAACTCTAATTATTAGAAAGCTTAATGTTCCTTTTTGTAACTCCTTCCATTGCTTTATTTCTGATTCTAGAGCCAAGTCAAACAAGTTTCTTCCACATAACAGACTTTCAAGTAGTTGAAGACAACTATAACATTCTGGAGTTACACCCAACCTCTTCTCTACACTAAACATCCTCAATTCCTTCACTCAATCTTCAGATGTAAAAATTGCAAATTTTCTTTCACCATTCTGATTTCCTTTCTCTGGACTTTTCTTCACTTTCTTACTGTCCTTCATAAAATGTGGTGTCCATAACCAAGCATACTACTCTAGATATAGTTTGACCAGGGCATTATACAGTGGAGCTCACTTTACTCTTTACAAAAGAAAAAACACTATCTCTGTGTTTACTATGTTCATAACAGCTTATTAGTCATTCCTTATATATCCCTTTCTGTTATCTGTTTATCTATTTGTTCATTAAACTCTGTATTTGTGGGTATAATGTCTGTATTTATTTTTATTTTTACATTTGTAATGCCCCTCCCAGGAGTCCCCTGGAAGACTAACTGCTACCAAGAGTTTGTGGGTACCCAGTAAGCCCATTTGAAAACCAAAATTTTATAATCTCCCACTATTGTGATTATTTTAATAGTAAGCTAATTGACAAAATTAATATAAGGAAAAGACATTTACTAAGGTAGTATAGTAGGAACAATAGCTACAAAATGTTCCCCTTAACCCACAAATACACATAGCATATTTGGAAATGAACTGTTATTATAATAGTAGTAGAAAGGGTGAGCCTATACAAAGAGTACCACATCAGGTAGGCAGATGTGACTAGGACATCTCACATCTTGCCAATGAAGATTTCTAATATTCTCTTCTTGAGTGAGGGTCTCTCTGGGTTCAGCTGAGCTCCTTGATCATGCTCCTCTCTAAGTTCAGTTCCTGACCTCTAACTAATTTTCTCATAAATTTGTTTCTGGCTCTTTTCTCTACTGCCAGGGGTCATATGTCTCAGAATTGCTTCCAAACTGGATTCAAACTAGGCAAGTATCTTCACTATCTAACTGGCATTTGGTGGATTAAGAGGAGAGATAAATCCCCTCTCTCCTCTTGTTCCCCTCTAGTAGAAGCAACAGGAGAAAGGCAAAAAGCAACTCCTTCCCAAGAGCTGGGTTCTTCCTTTGTGACTTTCTCTAGATTCCCAGGAGCCACATTTTATTGAAGCTGCTTCTTAATACAGCTATTTCTGGCACTGGAAAATTAATTTTTATAGGCTACCTGAAGTCAAATCAGTCTTGAGTAAACTATATCAAGCTACCTTTTTAATTCCTTCAAAGAAGATTGATTAAAACATTAATACATGTGATTTTTTTTCTTCTTACCTGCCCCTTCTGTGAATTCATCAATTGGGTTAGAGGAAAAATCAATTGATAAGGGGTGTGTGTGGGGGTCCTCTCTAATATCAAGCTACTTTTTAAATTCCTTCAAAAAACATTAATTAAAACATTAATACATGTGATTTTTTTTCCTCTTATCTGCCCCTTCTGTGAATTCATCAATTGGGTTGGAGGAAAAATCAGTTGATAAGGGGTGTGTCAGGGTTCTGTGTGTGTGTGTGTGTGGTTATAGTTATAGTTATGTGTATAGTTATAGAGGCTGTATTGTATTGTATCGTAAAAACCAGCCTTCAAATCAGGAAATTACTCCCTGGTAATTTTCCAACACCATAAGTTATAAAGAGTTATCAGTCCACATTGGTATTTGAAGTTTCTATGGTGGGAATTCCCTACACCTGTGTCTATGTTTAGACCCATAGGTAGATCTAAACCCACACCTATTCTCTCAACCAAAAACATGTTGTAGTTGGTATAAAAATGGTTCTTCTGGTTCTGCTTGTGCTTTTAAAATATTCTTTTTAGATGGAATTTCAGAATTTCATTATATATAAATATTATAGCTTCTTTAGCCACTTATCAACTATTGGACATGTGGGTTATTTTTAGTTCATTGTAATGACAAATGAAATATGGATACATATGAATATGCATATTTGTGTGTACTTCCATACATATATACACATATATATATATGAATAGATAATTTTTCCCTTTTATGATAACACTCAGTATAAATGGGGATTATAATGTTAAATAATTATTTGGGGATTAATAAGTCCTAAGTAAATATTATTATGTTAAATAATTATTTAATTATTATTTTTAAAAGTACCCATTCTGAAATCTTTTAAGATTATCAAGTGAAACCCTTTCATTTTATAGGAGAACAAGTTGAGATTTGCTCCAAATCAAACTGGTAGTAAGTGTCAAAACTGTTGAGCTATGCTCTCTGGCCCCCAATCCAACTCTGCTTTTACCACTTTATCACAACCTCTTCTGTGTATTCCCAGATTTTAATCCATAAAGAATCGACAAAGTTTCAATTCCATTGGCTGCGTAAATTTACTTGGTGTTTCCTTCTTAATCCTGTAAGAAGTAAGTTCTTATTACTCTATTTTTTTTTTTCGCCAATTTGATGTGAAGTAAGTATGAACTGGTAGCTCATGGTAATTTTAACTTCCATTTCTGTGGTTATTGGAACATTTTGAACTATTGTTCATTATAATTTAGCTGTTCATATCCTTTGATCATTGATTTAAAGAGGACAGGGCACTGCCCTTGCCTTTAGGTACATAGATCAATGACTGTGGGTACAGGAAGTAATCATTTATTTCTTCAACACTGTAGAAGATAAACTGTTATCTCATATTTTCTTTATTTTTTCCCATTTCAAAATTATCTTGATTATAATGTTTTTATTCTTATGGAACATTTTTATTTAATCAACTCACCTACCATGTTCCCATTTTGTTTAATAGGTAAAAATGTATTTGTCCTACATAACTATGATAAATATTATTTCCTTTTTCCTATTTTTAAAGTTCTTTATTAATTTTATACTTAAGCTAGAATTTACTGTTGTATATGCTATTGGATGAGGGTCTAAATTGAGTTTTTGTCCTATTGCTAGCCAGCATCCCTAATTATATTTATTAAATAGGAAATATTTTCTCTAGTTTTTATTGTTCATAGCTATATCAAATATTAACTTCTTTTATACATTTGATTTTATTTCTGAGGTCTCTATTATCTTCTTATGGTCAAATTTTCCATTTTGTTTTTGGTTGGTACTTTATAGTTTCAAGATATATATTATAATAGTAATTTTTTTTTCACAATTGAACATGTATAACTTATAACAAATTACTTCTTCAGAGAGGGGGGAGATGAGGGAGAGAAAATTTGGAACTCAAAATTTTTAAAAATGAATGTTAAAAATTGCCTTTATATGTAACTAAGTGGGAAATATTAAATATTACCATAAGATGAACAACAATATCTCTATATGAATATTTAGATAGGTCAGTTTAGTTTCATTTGATATGTGCCCTGCATCCTCCAAAAATTAATCCCAGAAATTCTTGCTTAATTGTTTCTCCATATAAATTTTGTTTCTGTGTCAGAGGCATTGTGATTTTGTAAACAAATGGCTGAGTTTGGAGTAAAGAAGATCCAGGTACAAGTTTTGCCTCTGACTTATGTTATCTGTATGACTACACAAAAATCATTTCAATTAGAGATTAAAGAATTGATTAAGCACTTTGTGTGCTGTGTGTTGTGTTGGGAACAGAAAAAGATTTTCCTGTCTATAATCAGTCATTACTTAAAATAATTCAGACTATTCATTAGAAGACTAAATATTGAAGCTGAAGCTTAAAGGTGGAACTCATTGGAAAAGATCCTGGTTTTGGGAAAGATTGAAGGTAAAAGGAAAAAGGGATGGTGGAGAATGAGATGGATAGATAGTGTCATAGAAGTGAGGAACATGAGCTTGAATGGTCTTTGAGAGATAGTAAGAGATGGAAGAGCCTGGTGTATGATGAATAAAAGAACATTACTACCCAAAACAGCACCATTGGATGAGGGCAGAAACACCTTTTATCTTCCTTTACCTAACCCACTGCTTTCCACATAGTTGATACATTTATAATTGGTTGAATAAATTCTTACAGAGGAGCTGTTTGACATACAAAACCTTCACAATCTGGCTCCAACCTACCTTTGTAAACTTATATATTTACACTCTATAACTTCCCAAATTGGCCTTCGTAGTGTCCCACAGGATCTCCCACTGCATCTCGCACCAGCTCCCTCATATCTGGAAACCGCAGTATCTTCACTTGTGCCTCTTAGAATCCTTAGCTTCCTTCATGGTTCTGTCCTAGTGTCACCTTGTATATGAAGCTTTTCCCAATTTTTCTTCCTGCCCTTCCCCCCAGATGTTATAGGGTGATGGTAGAAACAATAGAATAGAAATAATGATGCTTTCCTGAGTTAATTAGCTAATATTGGCTAGCATATCAGATGTGGAGTAAGGAGGACTAAAGTTCAAATCTGGCCTCAGACACTTACTAGCTTTGTGACTCTGGATGAGTCACTTAATCTCAGTCTATCTGTAAAGTGGGTTTGATAATAGTACCTACCTCCAAGGATTATTGGGAGGGTCTAATAAGATAATAATTGTAAAGTGCTTAGTTGTAGTGCCCAGGACATGGTAAGCCTTATATAAATGCTAGCTATGTTACCACTGAATTGGATAATACTATGATAAAATGTATTTATTTAGTCCAAATACACTATTTCGGTGATTTGGAATCTTCTAGTATTTCATAACTCTTTCTGCTGATATTGACCATCACCTTATTTTTAATTCACCTTTAAAATTATCTTAAATTTTTTTGTAAAATTTTAAGTATAGATGTTATTGTTTCTAAAAGAGTATACCCTCCTGTTTAGTTTCTTTCTTCTTTGTCTTAGTACACTCAGGTGTCTAGTACAGTACCTGCCACATAGTAGGGCCATATAATTGGTGGTTCAATAGATAGAGTGCTGGACTTGATGTTTATACTGAATTCATATCTAACTTTAGACTTGCTAGCTATGTGACTTTGGGTAAATCACCTTCATTTACCTTAGTTTCCTCATCTGTAAAATGGGGATAATAATAATAATACCTAATTTTTAGGGTTTTTGTGAGGATAAAATATTATTTATAAAATTATATATAAATTCAAATTATTACTATTGTTTTTATTTATTTATACACTTATTAATACAAGCCATTAGTTAATAAATGCTTATCAAGTGACTGATTAAATGGACAGCTATCCCAGTAATGAGAAGTCTGCCTTTTCCATTCCTTGTCCTAGAATTATTGCTTTAATATTTGGTTTAGATTCCTTTCTGCTACAGCTATATCCTTGCTTTTTGTGACCATCTTTAGTCAGAACCCTAATTTTTTAGGTAGTATAGTATGAAAGGACCAAATGGAGTGAAACCTGATAGTATTTTTGTTCAAAGCAACTCATGTTAGTGATTGATGTACCCATCCTATTGAAATTACAGATCCTGCAAAAACTAAAGTATATAAGATTGTTTCCCAGCCTCCATCCAGCTGCAATTACATTAGCCTTACAATACAGTGACCATTACACTCCCTTACTCAATAAACTCTAATGATTACTCTTTGTCTTTGTTATGAAGGAATTTGGTATTATATGTATTTTTTTGTATTTTATATTAAGTATTTATTTTGAGCAAAGCACTGTATTAAGGGTTGGAGATACAAATGGAAAAATAAGACAGCTTCTGCTCCCAAGAAGCTCACCTTCTAATGGAGGAGACAGTACATGCACAAGACTTCAACTGCATTCAATTAGAAAGATTCCATGATATTTATTATTATTATTTATTTTTTCTGAGGCAATTGGGGTTAAATGGCTTGCCCAGGGTCACACAGCTAGGAAGTGTTAAGTGTCTGAGGTCAGATTTGAATTCAGGTCCTCCTGACTTCAAGGCTGGTGCTCTATTCACTGCATCACCTAGCTGCCCCAGTTCCATGATATTTAAAGTATAGAAGTGATGTCATCAAAGTCCAGGCACAACACAAAAGTCAGGATGACTAGGGATGGCCCAGAATTCAGTGAATACTTCAGCCGCCTCCACAGCTGCTAGAACAAAATATTCTCATTTACCTATTCTGCCTGGGAAAGTCTTCACCTGCTTGGGATACACAGTGGATGGATTAGAGGTACATCTTCTGAGATGATTTTACTAGAGTGTAGATACTGAGCATTCTATACTTCTCCCCATATCAGTCACCATTTACAGTTAGCATCTGTCTTGTATAAGTAATTAGTACTCCATTATGAATCTAACTACTTAATTTCAATTAGCTTTTATAAAGGATATTAACCTAGCACGAAAAAAGCACAAAAAATATCTTCGACTTGTGTGTGTATGTTTGTTATTTTATTTTGTATTTATTTTAGCTCAAGAGTTAACCCAAAAGTCTTTCCTCCTCAACTCATTAAGCAGAGAGAAAACAGTCTATTCTAAAATAGAGAACCAGTCCCTTTCTTTTAGTGTTGTCATGAATTTCTGGAAATGTGTTCTCTGGACTCTGCAGGTGAGAACAAGTCTCTCCCTAGCCAGACTCTCCCCCTTCACCCCTTATACAAATCTATAGTACATATTGTCTTCCTTGATAAAATGTGAACATCCTGAGGGCAGCGACTGTTTCCCAGTATCCAAGCATAGTGCCTAACAAATAGAATCTAAAGTTCAGAGCTAGCAGGGATATCAGAGGCTATTTAGACTAAACATTCCTTTTTTTTTTTTTTAACAGATGAGGAAACTGTGGAAACTTATTGCAGTGGCAATAAGTGAGTTTTTCAGCCACATCTATGATTTGAAAATCAATGATCATTCCACTGTCCCACAGCCTCTCTATTGTAAGTACTTAGTAAATACCTGTTGATTAATTGATTGATCACTTACTTCCAAAAGGATTTGAGTCTCCTGAGATAAGGCCAATAAAAACAGGAACCCATACAAACAGAATTTTATCCCAAATAGTGAATATCTATATGTATATATATATGTATATATATATACATATATATGTATATATATATACACACACATGCATATATACATATATATATATGCATGTATGTGTATGTATGTGTGTTTGTAGGGACCCAGGAACAACCAGAGAGATTCAGCTCTAGTTGAGGGAGATTTCCCAAAGGAGGGGAGTCTTTAGCGGGATTTTGAAAGTAGAGGTAGCTGGTTAGACAGAGAAAAATGTGGGAAGCCTTTCCCAATAGAAACAAGACCAGACGCCAAGAGCCTGGATTGAGAGCCGGAGACAGGAAGTTGTCTTGGCTGAGGCTAAAAGCGAGTTCCTGGCTTTGGGGACCAATGCAGAGCGATCCCATGCCACACTCCCCCTTATTCTAGGCTGGGCCACACTGCCCTCAGGTCTGGAGTCATCATGCCAATTGTCTGGGATCCTTCCTTGGAATTTTCCCTTTGTGGTCTGATTTCCCTTTATTCTGAAAACTCCTATGCTCGGTGGGGCTGCCAGGTTCCCTGTGTTAACACCACAGTTTCGCACACAGACGTAAACAGATCAAAGGAATCACATTAAAATCCATTTTTATTTTTTAATGGAAAATCTGTATAGGATAATCGAGCAGGTCTGTTGCAGCAAACCACAGATTTTTCAGTTTCCATCAAATGGCAAATTGCTTAATGTCAATTGGCATTGAGTGGACTGATTTGTACCCAATTAGCACAGTCTAGTTTTGAGAAGAGGAAAGCATTTCCATTAAGCTTGATTAGTTCCCTCCAATATCTTCCTACGTGGAGTTGAAAGCACCCTGAAGATCTTCTCCTCTCTCTGATGAATCCTTAGCCTTCTCAAGATTGGGGTTGGAGGGCAAGGAGGAGGTAATGTTATTATGAGCGCTATTCTTCCATCATTTGTAAACAAGAAGCTTAGGAGCATAGTTGCAGAGCTCAAAGAGAACTTAGGTTAAAATACTTGTCTAAGACCCCAAAGGCAATAAGCAGCAGAGGTGCATCTTTAATTTATTCAGAGCACTGGTTTTCCCTTTAGTAAATGACAATTTCATCCACAGTGCCACATTATTAGCCAGAAAGAGTTAAATAACTCCTTAAACATTGCATCCACATGGCCCTTGGAAATTCTGGTTGATGAGCTATTAGGCTGAATTATTGGACCAAGTCACTCTGTGATTTGCTTTGGAAGACTCCTGCTGGAGATCACCAGGACCAAAATAGTGCTGGGAATGACAAGTCAGATGTGTGAAGACCACAGCAACTCTGCCAGTGCTGGGAAACCCCTGTCGCTGAGAATCAGTGACAGAGACACTAACAAATCTTCCAGACACTGGCAACCTGGAGAGCCCCGATGCAAAGCATTTCTGCTAAATCCACGCTCCAGAGGCTCCCCAAATGAAAGAAATCTGCATGAGCCCATACTGGCCAATAGAAGCAGGATGAGAGAAGATAGAAGCCTCATTTTCACATCCATAGATGCTATGCTCCCTTTGGTTAGTAATTTACATTTATATAGACTCTTTCAGGCTCTAGTCTCCAAAATGGCGCTATTGGTTTATATGTGTAGAATGAATCTTTCTATAAACAGCTTTGTATATATAAATGCAATCTTCCCATCTGTATTTAAATATATGTGACTAATTTTAAATATAGACCATTTTTTAAAGCCACATACCATTTGCATGAATTTCTCTTGGTGAAAAAGTATTAGGATAAGAACGATTTGGAAGAGTTATAGGAAGATGACTTGAAACTGAAACTATTTTAATCTTACATTTATTCTATTTTTCTATCTTTCTCTATCATCTATTTGTCATCTATCTATCTACTTATTCTTTCTCTATCCCTCCTCTCTCTCCTGTCTTTCTCTATCATCTATTTATTTATTATGCTTCTATCTGATAGGAAGCCATTCATCCATTCAACAATTTTATGAGAGCTTACTGTATAGAAGAGCCCAGTGAAGCTGCAGAAAAGAGGAAATTTTCTGATCATCTCAACAAATAAGTTTCCTTGTGATTCCCTTGGCAGAAAGTTAGTCCTTATGTGATTGAGATGCAACATCACTAGTCTGGGCATCAAAGGACATGAGACATTTATTGCCTTTGTGAGATGTACAAGTCACTAAATTTCTTGTTTTTAAAATGGGGCAGTGGTACTAGCAGTTAATCACTTCAGAGATTTGATTGATTGAATAAAAAATAATTTATTAAATACAATACAGCAGGCATCATGTTAAGCACTGAAGATACAAATACAAATGCAAAGATAAAGCTTTAAAGAGCTTAAATTCTAAATTGAGGAAGATAATACCTGCCCCCATACTTGGCATATTGTAAACATTTGATACATGATTTTTCATTCATTTATTCTCACAAATTTTCCTTAGTTCACCTCAATAAGAACCTATTAATTACCAAACATAGCACAGTCCCCAGGTTGCTGGGGGAAAACTAGGGAACTGCAGAGATAATGGTCAAATTGCTTTGAGAAGTCATAGGGCTGATTAGTAAGACCATAGGATAATTGTTTGATATATCATTTTTAGTATCAATGACATCAATTTGAATATTTGTGGAGGGTGGAAGGGAGGATCTGTGACAAAATAGACAGAAAGAAGATGGCCCAATGAAGTATGAAATGTGTTTGTGGAAGGCTAAATAAGAATGAATCATATGCCACAGGAGGGCATGAGCATCAGACTAGAAGTTCCATAAGTGAGATGGTTTAGTCATCCATAGCATACTTTGGTCTCTTGTCAAATAGGTGTCTGAAAGAAGGATACCTTGGTTGGTAGAAAGATGACTGGTGTCTCTGTGCTTGATGGAGATAATATGTTTGGAGAATCTGCTTGATGAGTTAGGCTGAATAGAAGCTCCCCTTAGAAGTTGCATCACTCTTTGAAATGTGAAACATGGCTGGGCCAGCTAGATATAGTAGGCCAGTGGTTCTTCATGTTGTTAAAAAAAACTATTGAGGATCTATTCAAAGAGTTTTTGTTCACATGGGTTATATTTATAGCTATTTATTATATTAGAAATAAAATAATAATTTTGAATTTGGAGACCCTATGAAAGGATTTCAGAGACCCCAACAATTCTTTGGACTACACTTTGAAGACCATTGTAGTAGGCTATGAGACATAGTCACTAATCAGGAGAGCAGGATTCTCAGAATTGCTGTGAGAAATGTACTTTGTAAACTTCAGTGGGAGATGGTTTTGTACATTCTTTGGTAAGACTAGGTACTTTTTTGTAGGTTCGTTCTAGTATCTCCAGAAATGTGGGTTTAGAGCTTTGATATTCTTTATTAGATAAGTCTTTCTGGTTGATCCTATTTTAGTCTTGTAGAAGAGTACTGGTACTGAAGTCAACAAAATTGAGCATGTTAGCAACTTGGCACTAGCTGTGTGACCTCCTGTAACTGTCTAGCTTATAGACATTAAGCTCTCTTTGCTCTAGTTTACTTGCCTATAAAACAAGGATAATAATATAGACTACCTATCTCATGGTATTTTTGTGAGAATACGACAAAATTTAAAGGCCAATTATTATTTTTCCTATTGCAGTCCTGTAGTCTGTTTGGCCAGATTCTGTGTTCAAACAAGATGTTATCTGAACCAATATGCCAGCCTTCACCACTTACCTCTATTGGTTCATTTTCTTGTTAAGCATCTCTTAAAAGTTCACAGGCAATCTAGAGGTTATGAAAACCTCAGATAATACTTATATTATAGAAATAATCTTTATAACTACCATTTTCCTTCCTCTCCTCCCCTCCTTCCTCCTTACTAGTTTCACCAGTAGGGTAATAGAGAGAGAGTGAGAGAAGAGGTTCAACATATCTGCAGACACCCATGGAAATGTTTATTTGCATTTTTATGCTATGTATCTGAAAAGTAAGGAAGGAAAGAAAGAAGGGAAGGAGGGAGGGAGACAGGTAGGGGAGAAGAAAAGGAAGAAAGGAGGAAGGGGAAAAAAGGAGGAAAGAAGGGAGAGGAAGAAAAGAAGGAAGTAGGGAAGGGGGGAAGGAAGGGAGGAAGAAAGGGAAGAGAAAGGAGGCAAAGAAGGAATATGGAAGCTGCTAAATCTTGTGTGATCCTGACTGTGACTCTATGATATTTACATTGTTTGTTTCTGGTGACTTATAATGTTTTCTCTTTGACCTGGAAGCTCTGGAATTAGGCTATAAAATTCCTGGAAATTTTAATTTTGGGGGATCCTTTTATAGGAAGTAATTCTTTCAATTATTTCCATTTCTATTGTACCCGTTGAATCTAAGATATCAGGGTAGTTTTTCCTTTATAATTTCTTGAAATATGATGCTCTTTTTAAAAAAAATCATGATTTTCAGGAAGTTCAATAATTCTTAAATGCTTTCTCCCTATTCTATTTTCTGAGTCAGTTGTTTTTTCAACAAGATATTTCACATTTTCTTCTATTTTTACTTTATTTTATTGTTTCTTGAAATCTCATGGAGTCAATTTCACTTGTCCAATTTTAATTTTTAAGGCACTATTTTCCCCAATGAGTTTTTATATGACTTTTTATAATATTGGCCAACTCTAGTTTTTATGGAGTTCTTTTCTTCAGTGAATTTTTTGTGCTTCTTTTGTGATTAGGCCAATTCTGTTTTTTAACTGTTATTTTCTTTAGCACTTTTTTTTGGCTTGCCTCTTTTACCAAACTGTTAATTTTCATTTCATACTTTTTCTGTTACTCTCATTTCTTTCCCTATTTTCCCTTTACCAATCTTTGAAGAACGGTTTCTGACTTTGGGTTCAATTAATATTTCTTTGAGGCTTTGCTTGTTATTTTCTAAGATTATGTTTTTGTCTTCCCTGTCATTGTAGTACCTTTTTATAGTCAACTTGTCTTCTAACTTTGTCTTTTATCTATCTTGCCATTGCAGCTGCTTTTTATGATCAGGTTCTTTCATGTTTCTTATTTTCCCAGACTATTTCTTCACCATGAACTTTGTGCTAAAGTTGGACAAGGTGAACTGACACTGTGTTAAGCTTCAGGCTTTTTTGTGCTGCTGTTTTCCAAGTTAGTTTTGATGATCTACAAATTTTTGGTGCTTCCAAGGTGGCTTCCAAGGAGAGGGGTGGTCACTGTTCTCCTGATCCATAATATGGTATGTGACCCAAAAGAGGCTCTTGTTCCCTGCAGCTACAAATTATAGTGCTCCTTTGGGCCCTGGAACTAGGACTGAGGTCACTGCATCCTTGTGATTGCTCACTCTACCCTGGAACTGCAACCCGGACCTGCTCATGTGCAATAGATTTGTTAGTCAGAACCAGCTGCATTTAGTGCTAGCTCTTTCTGACTGCTTGTCTGACAACCTTACTGTCTCTTAGCTGAGATCCTAAAGTTGCTATTGTAACTGCCTCCAAGGCCCATCACTAGTGTTCCTATCATGTTTTGGGCCAACCTTTTAAATTGTCTTAAGTGGGTAAGCATTTCCCTCGGGCATTTTGTTAGTTCTGTTGCTTCAAAATTTGGTTTTAAGCATTATTTTAAAATTGTTTGGAGGGGAATATTGGGAGAGTTTAGCTGGGTTCCAGCTTGTACTTGCCATCCTGGCTTTGCTGGAATCATTGATCTTAATAACTGCATGATCCAGGCAAGTCACTTAACTTTGCTGAGTTTGTTTTCTTATCTAAAAATGGGGTTAGTAATATCTACATATCTACATGATAGTATTGGGAGGCTCAAATGAATTCATATACATATAAATGTTTTAAAAACTTTGTCAGCCAGTCAACAATCATCTGTTCTCTAGTCTTCATCACCAAAGGATTTCTTCTAACAATGCATTCATACTAAAATTGAAAAAGCAAAACATGGCAAAATGATTTCTAGTGGTAAACCCATAAAGCATTAACACCAGCCCACCCCACTCCCTCTTTACAATAAAATAGACCTGAGGGGCAAAAAAAAACTCCTTTCTCCCTATCCAACTAGAAAAGTTATATCTCCCACCTTAATTGGAAATAAGGGGAAAAATAGTGTTTTTGAGAACTACAAGGTAACCTCATAGATCCTCAGAAATGAAAAAGAACTTAGGGATCATCTTATCTAAACTCCTTCATTCATTCATTGTTGGTCCTTCCTTCTTGAAGATGATCATAAGATCAGGAAAATAATGTCATGACTTGCAAGTGAATTGGATGTAAAGGAGAAAGGGCTGTGCAAAGTAACCAGCCTCCTTCTCTCCTCTCAAGCCATCTGGGTCCAGTAGCAAATCAATCAATCAAAAAGATCAAGATGACCAGTGATGGCCTTGGATGCAGTGGGAGACCTTGTTCTTTTTAAAATAAGGTCTTTCCCAGTTTGACTGAAGCAATGTCCATGCAGTGATCAAGACTAGATGAGAAATGAAGTAAAAATAGTATCTTTTACCCATTTAAAAATCATTCTGGGAGGGAAAGAACCTCAGGATTTCTGGCCCAAACAGAAACAATTGCTACATATATTCACCTTGATGGTGGCCTTGAGCCATCAGAGCTCAAAGAAATGATAGTTAGGCTGGGACCTATTGTTGGCCAATCAACTAGAGCCAGAGTGATATGGATTTTTAAGGCATTGTCCTTAAAAGAAAACTAGTCCATAAACCCTAAGATATCTTCGAAATTTCAGTGATTAAGATCAATATTCCTTTGGGCAAAGCACCTGCAGGTAAGGAGTGGACAGGGGCAAATGAGGGAGAGAAAGAAAGGAGGAAAGAAGGGAAGGAAGAAAGGAACAAAGGAAAGAAAGAAAGAAGGAAGGAGGAAAGGAGAAAGGAGGGAAGCAAGGAAGAAAAGAAGGAAGGAGAGAAGGGAGGAAAGGAGGAAGGAAGAAAGGAGTGAGGAAGGAAGAAAGGAAGGAAAGAAAGAAGGAAGAAAGGAAGGAAGGAAAGGAGAAAGGAAGGAAGGTAGGAAAAGGAGGGAAGCAAGGAAGGAAAAGAGAGAAAGGAAGAAGGAAGGAAGGAGGAAAAAGGAAAGAAAGAAGCGAGGAAGAAAGGAGGGAAGAAAGGAAGGAGGAAAAGATGGAAGGAAGAAAAAAAGGAAGGAAGAAAGGAATGGAGGGAGGAAGAAGCCATAAAATAATATATAAGAATTCCTGGGGTACATGTTGACTAGAAAACCATATGTTAGGATTATCTGTATTTTATTGTATTTATTTTTTTATTTTTTAAGTATTTCCCAATTACAGTTTGTTTAGCTACAGTTTGGTCTACCTCTGGTTAGAGCTAGAAAGTGGAGAAAGGCAAAGAGATGTTGAAAAAAGAGGAGGGGAAGGGAGTGTAGTTGTCAGCAAGTGGCTGGTGCTGTTTGACACCTCTGACCTATGGGATCAGATATAAAATACTCTAGTTGGCATTTAAAACTTTTTACAACATAGAAGGTCCTTTTCTACTTTTTTTTTTCCTTTACATATACTCCCCCTTGCATAATTTATGATCCAGCAAACACCAACACTATTCATCTTGTTGTTCCTCATATGCAATAATCCATTTCTCCATTGCATGACTTTTCACTAGCTATCTCCCAGGCATGAATGCTCTTTCCCACCCATCCAAATTTGCATCTTCAAACTTCCTTCAAGACTTGTCTTAGATCACACCTTCTATATGAGGGCTTTCCCCAGCTCTCCAGTGTCTTACCTTGGGTGTTTATATTGCATATATCTTGTATATACATAGTTGTTTGTATGTTGTCTTTTCCATTAAAATATGAGCTTCTTGAGGGTAGAAACTATTTTTGCTTTCTTTTTTCTTTCTCTGGTGCTTAGTCTAGTGTTTGATCCATGTTCAATCATAACAGTCTTGTCTGACTCTTCATCATCACAGTTGGCATTTTCTTGGCAAAGATACTGCAGTGATTTGCCTTTTCTTTCTTCAACTCGTTCTACAGAAGTTGGATCTGAGGCAACCAGGGTCAGACAGCTAACCAGGTACAGGGTCAGATAGCTAATAAGTAACTGAGGTCAGATTTGAATTCAGGTCTTTCTGACTCCAGATCTAGTGCTTTATTCACTGTGCCACTCACAGTAAATACATAATAAATGCTTGTTGATTGACTGGCTCAAAATTATATTCTAATAAGACTAAACAACTGGGAGTGGTTGCCAGGAAATGGAGCTTTGGTTTGGAAATTCATAGAAATGATGAGTGGAAAACTAACTATTGATCTATACCTAACTGTATATACCGAGATAAGGTTGAAATGGCTTCATGATCTAGACATAAAGAATGATACTATAAACAAATTAGAAGAACATAGGATAGTTTATCTCTCAGATCTGTGGAGGAGGAAGGAATTTGTGACCAAAGAAGAACTGGAGATCATTACTGATCACAAAATAGATATTTTCATTATATTAAATTAAAAAGTGTTTGTACAAACCAAATTAATGCAGGCAAGATTAGAAGAGAAACAATAAATTGGAAAACATTTTTACATTCAAAGATTGTGATAAAGGCCTATTTCTAAATAGGATATTTCTGAAATGTGCAGAGAACTGACCCAAATTTATAAGAATTCAAGCCATTCTGCAATTGATAAATGGTGAAAGGATATGAACAATTTTCAGATGAAGAAATTGAAACTATTTCTAGTTATATGAAAAGGTGCTCTAAATCACTATTGATCAGAGAAATGCAAATTAAGACAATTCTGAGATACCACTACACACCTCTCAGATTGGCTAAGATGACAGCAAGAGATAATGATGAATGTTGGAGGGGATGTGGGAAAACTGGGACACATACATTGTTGGTGGAACTGTCAACAGATCCAATCATTCTGGAGAGCAATTTGAAACTATGCTCAAAAAGTTATCGAACTGTGAATACCCTTTGATCCAGCAGGGTTACTACTGGAATTATATCTCAAAGAGATCTTAAAGACAGAATGGAGACCCACATGTGCAAAAATGTTTGTGGCAGCCCTGTTTGTAGTGGCCAGAAACTGGAAACTGAGTGGATGCCCATCAGTTGGAGAATGGCTGAATAAATTGTGGTAAATGAATGTTATGGAACATTATTGTTCTGTAACAAATGACCAACAAGATGAATACAGAGAGGCTTGGAGAGACTTACATGAACTGATGCTAAGTGAAATGAGCAGAACTAGGAGATCATTGCACATGGCAACAGAATTATACGATGATCAATTCTGATGGACGTGACTCTCTTCAACAATGAGATGGTTCAAACCAGTCCCAATTGTTCAGTGATGAAGAGAGCCATCTACACCTAGAAAGAAACCTGTGGGAACTGAGTGTGGAACACAACATAGCATTTTCACTCTTTTTGTTGTTGTTTGCTTGCATTTTATTTTGCTTCACTTTTTCTCTTGTGTGGCATGATAATTGTATAAATATGTATGCATGTATTGGATTTAACATTTTTGCCATGTTTAACATATATTGGATTACTTGCCATCTAGAGGAGGGCATGGGGGAAGAGAGGAAAAATTAGAACACAGGGTTTTGCAAAGGCTAATGTTGAAGAATTGTCTTTGCATATGTTTTGAAAAATAAAAAGTTTTAATAAAAAAAGAAATGGTGAATGGAGTCATGGAGGTGTAGAATATATAATATTTTATGATATTTTATATCAATGGGGTAATAATTTGACTGTGGTTCTAGAGCAACAAAGTGGGGGAAGTCAAAAAAAATTTAAAAGGGAAAAAAGATATATTTGTACAAAAAAATATTTACAGTAACTCTTTTTGGGGTGGCAAAGAATTGGAAATTGAGAGAATGCCCTTCAATTGGGGAATGGCTGTACTATACAATTGTGCTATAAGAAACGACAAGCAGGATGATTTTAGAAAAATCTTGAAGAGACATATATATACTAATACAAAATGAGAAGAATCAGTAGAATATTGTAGGATGAAGAACTGTGATTGACTTCACTATTCTCAGGAATACAAAATCCCAAAGGATTCATGATGACAAATGGTATCTACCTCCAGAGCAAGAACTAATATTATCTAAACACAGATTGAAATAGACTATTTTTCAATGTCTTTCCTCCCTCCCTTCCTTCCTTCTTTCAATCTTTTCTCTTTCTTTGAGTCTTTTTTCACAAATGATTAATATGTAAATGTTTGCACATGTATAATCTTTATCAGATTGCTTATTGTTTTGTGGAAGGGGGAAGCAAGGGAGGAAGGGATACAACTGAAACTCAAAATTAAAAAAAAGAATGTTAAAAATTGCTTTTACATGTAATTGGGTGGAATAAAATATTATTAAAAAAGAAAGTGAGGTTAGAAATGCTGGGGGTAGGGGAAGATATAAAAGTTTCAGAGGGGTAGCAGGCATTAATTTTGTGGGTCTATAAAGTGAAGCAACCATTTAGATCTTATGGACTATATGAGGCTCTCGGAAATCAGGACAATGCCAGGGCAATAGTTCCAGAGCTATAATGGTTAAGTCCCACAAGGTATGGTTTTTAATCTAAAGCAGATGGCAAGATGGCAGGGGGTCTTGGGCAGGTGGGTGTAAGTAAATAGGAATTACTAACCATGTGAACCTGTGCAAGTCATTCACCTCACTGAACCCCAGCTTCCTCATCTGTAAAATGGAGATAATTATAGCACCTACCTCACAGAATTGAGAGTTAAATGAGATAATGTATGTAAAGTGCTATATGTGTCAGTGACTAGTGTTATTTTTCTATTATATAATCTCCAAACGTAGGAAGAAGGTTGAGCACTAGTGAAGATGAAGAAAAGGGATGCAGAAAAAAAGACTGGAGGACTTTCAAATGAAAAACAGCAATCTTATTTCCAGTCTCGATGCATGAGGGTACAGTGTGATCCATGATATATTCAGATCCGGGCAAGTGATTATGTAAATAAATTAAAAGCTAGGAGAGGATGAGTGCCATGTAAGTGCTCCCAGGTGATCCCTAATGTCAGTCTGGGGAGCAACACTTGGAAAAGGATAAGAATTCCGGCTCCATCAGTGGGAACCTTAAAGAGGAAGAGACTCTAGCACTGAGGAGCTGAGGGGAAGGAGTTGTATCCAAGGCAGGACCTAAAATCCCCCAAGTCTAAGGTGGATGTGGAGGCAGACCACGGCCTGTTCCCTGAGGCCACAGGCCACGATTCCCTTCTCCCAGTATCTCATTCTGTGCAGCATCTCCCACGTACCATCTTAGGGTGACTGGGCCCTTTGGGCAGATCCCCTTTGGGGACATTTCCTCAGCTGCGCAGGGAAATAGAGAAGGACTGGGTCTGAGTTCCTGCGCTCCCTTTGCCAAGCTGGTGCTCCAGGGGGAGCAGATGAGCAGGCAAAGCGTGGTGTTGGCTGTGGGGGCGTGTGTCCCCATCTGTGTGCTCATGCTGCTGCTGCTGCCGCAGAGGCAGGCGGCTGCGGAGGCTTTGTCTCAGGGTCTGCAGAAACGCCCTTGTGCAACACGGGCTCACCGAAGCTGGGAAGGCCCCAGGAGCCCTGGCTACCCCCGGGCCCCTCGTTGGCAAGCGCTGGGCTGCTTTGGGAATGAGGGCTCCGTGCAGCTGGCCTGATGCCAGGCCAGAGCATCTTGCTTCGTGCAGGAAATATTGAGCAATCAGAATCTTGAAAAGGACTGGAATCCTTCCAAGACTGCACTTTACATCTGCTCTGTGCTATGGCTGAGGGAGACCTGTAGGGGAATCTTTAAGACCAGTATAAGGGGTTCAGAATGCACAGCATCCATATGGTCTAGGTAATAAGGATGCAGATATCAGGTATCCTCTTGCAACACTCTCTCGATGGTAAATTCCGCTTGTCATCTGCCATACAGTTCTCTCAAGGGCTTCCCAGGCATTATGTCATTGAATCCTCACGTCAGCCCTGTAAAGGGAGATAGGACACAGGTATTATGATTTAGGCTTGGGTGACAAAGCTATCAGAATACTGGTCCTCTCTGATTTAGGCCCCTGCTCCGATATTCTTTTCATTAGGACCCTAGGAAGGACCCCTGGTCTGAAAATTTTTCTCCCCTTAGCTCAACATATCTGAAATTTTACTTCCTTAAGCTTTTTGCTTTAAAGGGATGAGAAGGAAACATACATTATTAAGCACCTACTGTATGACAGTTAGTGTGCTAAGTGCTTTACAAATATCTCATTTGAGGTTCACAACATCGTGACGCATTATATGACAGAGTGATTGACCAAGATCATAGCTCTAAAAAGTATCTGACATTGGATTCAAACTTGGGTTTCCTGACTTCGGGCCCAGAGCTCTGCCCACTGTACCACTTACCAGCTGTGAAAGCATTGTATTGGAGCTGGAGGAGCTAGAATCAATCCCCTTTTTCTTGGTTATTGTCTAATTCTGCACAAGTCATTTCTCTCTGGATCTAAGCTTTCTAATATGAAAAATGAGGGATTGGAAGATATGTGTCAAGTCATAAATACCTCAAGCATGTGGATGTGAATGAAGAGCCTGACACTGGAGCTTGATAAGAGATGTGGGGGAAAACCTATGAAGTCACTGCACCTTCTACAGAGTTAGCAAATGGAGAAAGGATGTTACAGAAAGGACAACAGATACTCTATGGTGTTTTGTGCACAGAGGGCTATTAACAAATGAGGGTCAGCTAAAGGGTGCCATAGTGCACAGAGAGCCAGCCCTAGAATCAGGGAGACTCATCTTCCCAAATTCAAATCCAGTGGTCTCAGACACTTACTAGTTATGTGGTCCCAGGTAAGTCATATAACCCTGTTTGGCTCACCTGTAATGTGAGCTAGAGAAGGTAGTGGCAAACCATCCTAGTATCTTTGCCAAGAAAACCCCAACTACACCCATGAAAAATGGTCCACAATTGAAATGACTCACAACAATAACTGTTTACCAAAAGAATCAATCCTGTATTGATTGATCTTTGTATCTTGATGTTTGTGATTCTTATATATATCATGTTGCCTCATTAGCATAGTGACAAGAACATTGGGTTTGGAGCGGGAAGATCTGTGTTTAGATTCTTGGGTAAATATCAAAAGGTAGGTGGCTTAGTGAGTAAGTGCTGGATTGGGATCAGGAAGATTTGGGGTCAGATATTATTGCCCAATGGGCAAGTAACTTAAGCTCCCGAAGTCTTGTTTTTTGTAGGTTTCAAATTTGTAATATATTTATTTTAGCTCACAAGGTGATTTTTTTTTGAAAGTCTCAATCATAGTCTATCAGCCTCGAGCATGGAATTGTATGTATGTGTAGGAGTGGAGTCAGAAGGAGATAAGGATTAAAGCCTTACCTTTGTTATATTCTCAGGGGCAAATGATGATTCATGCTGACTCATGCCCATCACTTAAAAATCTTTGATTATGGATGGGTGTCTACATCTCTAAGAGAAGTAATTCTGGGAGGGTAAATATTTGCATTTATTTGCAAGGGATGTATATGGGCAACTCTCTCTAAGTGACACTTGGCTCAAAATGGAAACATCCAATGTCCAGTAATTTTGACTGAACATCTGGAATTTTGATTGAAATTTGGAAACTTCATCAGGCCAGCTGGTACCACGTAGCCCCAACTTAGCTGTCAATGCATGTATAAATACATGTTGAATACAGTAAATGTTTCTTGGGGGGTTCAGTGGATAAAGGTCCAGGCCTGGAGTCAAAAAGACTCATTTCTGAATACAAATCTGACCTCAGACACTTATTAGCTGAGTGACCTCGGGCAATCCCTTAACCCTTCTTGCCTTAGTTCCTCATCTATAAAATTATTTGGAGAAGGAAATGGCAAACCACTCCAGAATCTTTGTCAAGAAAATCCCAAATGGGGTCATGAAGAGTTGGACACTGCTTAAACAACTGAGCAACAACAGCAAAACACATAAAAAAAAAATATTTCCTTGAATGAACAAAAGCATGTACTCATTCCTGTGTGGGAAAACAGATGCAAGTTGACCTTGTAGCCAAAAGGAGCTATGGCCTTTTGTATAGTTGTCTCAGATTTCTAGCAATCACTGACAATTTTCTTTCTCTCTACACCCTGTCTCCCCCTCTCTACTTTGAGGAGATAGTTAAGTATGAATGGTGAAATATGAAAAAACTGAGTCACCAGGAAGGTTATTAGTGATGATCTTGCTTCCCCACGTCCACCAGAGGGATCAGGAGTACAAGTGTATCTATGTGGGGCCAGGATGAGGGCACTATAGTGCCATCTTTCCTCAACTCCACATTACCATGCTTCCAAGTGCAATGTGCCCCCTTTACATTGGAGATTTTACAGACTCTTTAGGTATTCCAGGGCCTCTCCATGCAAATCTATATTCCACAAGTCTCTTTCAGAAGGAGCAAAAGAATGAAAGATATATGTTGTGGTTGTGGTTGTTGTTATTATTGTTGTTGTTTTAAGTCAGCAAATGGCTTTTCATCCATCTACCTGCCTCCTGTCACAGCACATCTATCTTAGTCCAGATCTCAGGCCTCTGTCTCTTTCTCCACATCAAAGTTCAGAGACTAATTGTTTAACCTGCGCCATCTTTCTCTTCCCGTGGATTATCTGATCTCTATTCTTTTCTTAACCACCATTTTCTCCAGAGTCTTGGATTTCCCACCCGCCCCAGCCAACACTTGATGGCACTAATCGGATTTCTGTTTTTATTAACAACTGCTTTACCATCCCAGGCCAAGACATCATCCATTTTGCTCTTTTGACTTTTTTTCCCCTTTTATCGCTCTCACCTTCATGGTGTCCAGGCCTATTAAATGGTGGCCAGTCCAATTTCTGGCACCCAATAAATCTAAATTTTCAAGCTTAGGAAGCAGGGATCACCCACTGGCACCCAGATAAATGAGTCTTCCGGGAGAAACTTAACACTAGTCATTACTCAGGGCTCTCCTGAAGCCCCATCTCGGAGTTTCCAGGCTGTGAAAGTTTTAATCTCCTTTTTTTTCCCCAGTCCCCTTTTGGGTAAGAGAGAGGGGGGTGGACTTTGTCAGAAAATAGCCCCGAATGCCCAAGGCCTTCAGTTTTCAGCTCAGTTCTTTCCGATTTATACAGATGAACAAGGCTCAAAGCAAACCACCCCTGTGAGCCAACCTCCCTCCCAATCCCAGCATCCAGCTCGGCTCCCATGTCATTCTGCTGCGGAGTCACACAAACATCTTTGAAATGAGACTTAATACCCAGCACACGCTCCAGCACGGTGGGCTTGCCAGGGCTGTAAGTGTGGAGCTGAACAAAGGACTCTCGGTGCACAGATCTCATTGTTTCCCAGCAGACCAACCAATGAGGGTTTTCTCCTTCCCAATTCAGTGTCGGGGGTCCCTTATTTTTACTGGGGTGCTGCTTGGACACCCAAGGTTTAGTTCTTTTAAAATCCCTACCTTCCATGCTGACTAAAATAAAAAAGCTAGAAAAATGAGGTGTGTGTGTATGAGTGTGTGGTGGAGGGGCGGGGGGAAAGCAAAGAGAAGACATCAGAAAACAAATTGGTTTCCTGAATATCTGGTGGGAAGGAGGAACTGAAAACCATGGCTGCCCTTTGGATTTCCCTGGGCTTCCTTTCCTAGGTAGGTAGAGCCCTTGGCTCTGGGTTTCCCATAGAGGGGTGTGACCTAGAATTGGTATCTTCCCTTGTGAAAAGTTCAGGACTATTTCTATTTACTTATTTGTTATTTTGACTTGGGAAATTACTGCCTTTCACCATACCAGCCATCAGCCTCCATGCAATAAAAATTAATTACAATGAATTAAAACCTTGAAAAACCACCCCAAACAGTACAACTGCAGTGTCAACAGCAGCCCTTTCCTTTTGCTTCCCTTGTGACTCCTATTTAAGAGAAAGGCAGGAAGTAGAGATAGTTCCAATGTGCAATGGCTGATCTTGGGCTCCCAGAATAAATATGGAAACTGGACACCGGAGTTGCTCAGAAACCTTACTTATTCTTTCCTCTGATAGCTTAAAGTTGATATATTATCTCTTCAATATGACCTCCAGCTTATTAACCACAACGAATATGTCTTATATGGATTTTGAATCCTACAGTACCTGGCACAGTATTGGGGCCCTATATCTGGAATGCACATTCTCTTAGCCTTTTGCCTCTAAAAAGCCCCGTTTTCCTTCAAAGAAGCTCAAATACTACTCCCTAGAAGAAAGACTTTCCTTGTCTTCCAAGGATTTCTTTCCCCTCCTGACTTTCCTTGTATTTATTTTTCATGGAATTGTTATGTACTTATCTTTGTATATGTTTTCATTCTTGATAAAATGTTAGCTCTTCAAGGGCAGGGGCAGTTTCTTTTTTATCTTTGTAATATTGTTATCTGGGACAGTATCTGACATGTTAGTTGTTGTTTTATTGTCATTCAATTGTTTTCAATCATATCTGATTCTTCATGAATGGTTTGTCATTTCCTTCTCATTTTACTGATGAGGAAATAGAGTCAATCAGGATTAAGTGACACAGCTTGTGTCTGAGGTTCCTAAGTATCTCAGGTCCTGACTCTAGGGCTGGTGCTCTATCCACTACATCACTTACTTGCTTCAGCTGAGATTATATAAGTAAACTAAATTTATAGTAGGCCCAGGGAGCATTGTTTCATGATTTTTCTCCATGAACAGCATGTGTTCAGTAACACGTGCATGGGAATAAAGGTAGCCAATATTGGGAGTAATCCGAGGTTGGGATATGGCAGGGCAAGATCTGGGATCAAGAACTAAAAAGATTCAAGAGAAGTGGACACAGTTGGATTGTTTCACCAAGAGATAAAGATGGGAAAGAAAAGAGAATATGGATAACTAGAGCATCTGTGCTTGAGGCTTCGTTCTGTCACTTGCTATTTGCATCACCTTGAGTAAATAATTTGAACTCTGTGGACCTTCATTTCCTCATCTATAAAATGGGGAAGCTAGACTGGATAATTGGACTGGTCCTTTCCAGCTTTATATCTATGACTTATCAAGAGATTCTGTGCCTGTCCTTGAAGAACTGGGATGTGACAAAAACCATATTCCACAACCTATTCAGGTAGGGATTAGAAGTCCCCTGAAGTTCATTTTCAGGTAGGGATTAGAATAGAAGTCCTCTGAAGTTCCTTCAAATGAGGATGTTTTGTGATTTTAAAAAGATTTCACAGACTAGTCCTTAAGATCTTGTTCAGTCTCTCATTTTCCAGATAAAAAAAAAAAACCAGAGACCTGGAAACAAAAGGAGACATGACCAATGTTTTGTAGTTCATTAAAGGCAGAGGCAGGACAATAACCCAGATTTTCTGACTTTTGAGCCATTGTTCTTGCTACTTCATATACTGAGGAATTCTACTTTCTGTTGGTCATCTGTTAACTTTATATTTTCTCCAAAGGATGAACTTATGATATCTCTTCCTTATTCTTCCTCTAATCATAACTATAAAAAGCCCTTTTTATTTATTCCTATGGGAGAAACTGTCACATTGAAGACTGTCTATTTGTCAAGAACATTGGCAGAAAGATGGGCCAGAGTTGTAACAAGAGGGAATTAGAGTAGGCCAAAAGAACTATTTTGCAGCAAGAATCATTTAAAATCTCTAGGAACATTAAAAAATGTTTTATTAATGCTTTTTTTTTTATTATTGACATTTTTCAGTATACTTCCTTCAGCCCCCACATAGAACCTTTTATTATAAAATAAAACCAAACCAAATCAAACCACTAACAGAAACCAATCAGTATAATAAATGCAAGTGACAGTATGCATAATATTCTGCACCAATAGAAGACTACCACTCTACCAAGAGGTATATTTTGTCATCTGTCCTCTGTAACCAAGATAGATCAAAACATTTAATCTGTATTCAGCTGCTATTAGTGTTGTTTTTGTTTACATTATTGCAGTCAGTCAAAAAGTATTTAAGTAATCACCATGTACCAGGAACTGTGTGAAATTCTGGGAATGCAAAGAAAGGTTTCTTACTAAATAAATTTTAGTTCTTATTCTTTACTCCATATCTGGCTCCCTATTTTTCACCGAACTCCTCATTTTGTCTGTTTTTTATGATGCAATAATTTATTGCATTTTAGTTGGGTGTTCAAGCCTAGACATTGCCTTAAGACTTTCTTCCTTGGTGAAGACAGGGATTACTAATGACTCCATTTCTGTAATGGGTTGATGAGAGCCCAGAATGATGTATATCCTCTTTTGAAGATAGAAACCAGAAGAACAATTCTTTCCCAAGGTCTCGCCAACTTAGTAATCATTTTCTGCATCAATGTAGAGAATCTCATGCCACTGCCCAGACTAGAGCCCTAAATTACGTATGTGTGCCATAATTTATTCAGTCATTGTCTGATTGATGAGCATGAATTTTGATCCCAAATTTTTGCTGCTATAGATAGTGTCAATATAAATTAGTCTCTATAGGACTTTTCTTTCTGTCTTTACTTCCTTTATCTAGTAGTGGGATTGTTTAGTAAAATTTATGAACAGTTTAGTGACTTTTCTCAAATAATTCCAAATTGTTTTGAAGTTCAGTTGAGCCGATTTGCAATTCTAGCAAAAGTATATTCACTTTCTTCGTTTCCTCCATCATTGATTACTTCTATCTTTTGTCATCTTTACCTGGTTGGTGGGTACAAAGTAAAACCTCAGTTATGATTTGGAGCATTTAAAAAAATGAGTCATAATTATTTCTTTTTCACTTTTAAATTTAATCTGCATTATTAGTCTATTTTCAAATCTAGACAATCAGGCCTTAATTTGCTGTTCTGTTGAAAATGCTTTTCTTTTTTACTAGCATTGATTTTATTTCTGCAAAACCTTTTTTTTAAAACTTAATGTAATCAAAATTATCCATTTTATATCCTGTAATGTTTTTTTCTCTTTTGTTTATTTATAAATTATTCCCTTAAAAACTGATCTGACAAGTGAAATTTTCTATGCTCTGCTAATTTTCTTATATATCATTCTTTATGTCTAAATCATTTTTCTCTTTTTTGATTATATCTTTTAATTAGGTCTATTTTTGCTTTTGCTTTCTCTGAGGTAATGATTGCTTCCCCTGACCCCCACCTTTTTTTTTTTACCTCAGTGGAAACATAATAGATTCTGCTCTCACTACCTTATTTTTAATCTATGTATCCGTTTCAAGCGTCTTTCTTGTAAATATTTTTGGATTCTGGTTTTTAATCCATTCTGCTAGCTGCTTTTATTTTGTGATTGAGTTCATTCCATTCACATTCACAGTATCATTACTTACTGGTTATTTCCACCTATCCTATTTTTACCCTGTTTATCTTTCTTTCTTTCTCATTCTACCCTATCCTTCCTCAAGAATCTGTTTTACTTCTAACCACTATACCCTTCACCCACTCTCCCTTCTATCAGCACCACACTTTCCTTTCACTATTCCTTTCTCCTTCTATTTCACTATTGTGTAAGATAGATTTCTATATCCAAACAAATGTGTATTATTCTCTCTTTGAGTCCAATTCCAATGTACAAATGTTGCTTGCAACCTTCTACCTTCTTCCATTCTCCCTTCCACTGTAAAAGCTCTTTCTTTTATGTCTATTTTATACAAGATAATTTTCTCCATCTTACTTCATCCTTTTTCCTTCTTCTAGTACATCCCCCTTTCTCACCCATTAATTTTGTTATTTTTAAATCATGCCATCATAATCAACTCATGCCCATGCTCTTTGTCAATACATACTGCATTTAGCTATCCCGATAATAATTCACTTCTTAGGAGTTATAAGTATTATCTTCCCATATAGGAATGTAAATAGTTTAACTGTATTGAATCTCTTATGATTTTCTTTGCATGCTTACTTTTTTACGTTTTCTTGAGTCTTACGTTTGAATGTCAAAGTTTTGACTTAATTCTAGCCTTTTTATCAAGAAGCCTTAAATGCCCTCTATTTCATTAAATATCAAATTTTCCCCCTGAAAGATTATACTCAATTTTGCTCTACAGGCAATTCTTGGTTGTAATCCTAGCTCTTTTGCTTTTCAGGCTATCATATTCTAAGCCCTTGATTCTTTTAATGTGGAAGCTTCTAAATCTTGCATGATTCTGATTATGACTCCACAATATTTAAATTGTTTCTTTCTGGCTGCTTGCAATATTTTCTCCTTGACCTGGTTGCTCTAGAATTTGTCTATAATATTCCTGGGAATTTTCATTTGGGGATTTTTCAGGAGGTCATCAGTGTATTCTTTCCATTTCTATTTTATTCTCTGGTTCTAGGATATTAGGGTAGTTTTCCTTATAATTTTTTGAAAGTATGATGTCTAAGTTGTTTTTTCTCTTTTTTTGGAATTATGACTTTCCGGTAATAAATAATTCTTAAATTATCTCCCTTAGATTTATTTTCCATGTAGTTGTTTTTTGTTTTCCAATGAAGTATTTCACATTTTGTTCTGTTTTAAAGTCTCATGGAGTCATTAGCTTCCACTTGCCCAAGTCTAATTTCTAAGGAATTATATTCTTCAGTAAACTTTTATGTCTTTTTTTCCACTTGGTCAATTCTGCTTTTTACAGTGTTGTTTTCTTCAGTGTTTTTTGTGCCTCTTTTACCAAACTGTTGACTCTTTTCATAATTTTCTTGCAACACTTTCATTTCTTTTCCTACCTTTTCCTCTACCTCTCTAATTTGATTTTTAAAAAATAGTTTGAATTCTTTCATTATTTCTTGTTGGGAATGTGTCCAAGTCACATTTTTCTTTGAGGTTTTACTTATAATTGTAAATTTTTGACATCATTATCTTCTGAATTTGTGTTTTGATCTTCTCTACCACAACTTTTTATGATCAGTATATATATATTTTTTTTGTTTGATCATTTTTCTAACCTATTTCTTATCTTTTTATTTTATATTAAAGTTGGATTCTGAGTGTGGGAGGGTACCATCTCAAGCTTCAGGTTTTACATGCTGCTGTTTTCAGAACTATTTCAAGGGTCTTCGGTGCTGCCAAAATAGTTTGATCTAAGGAGAACTGTGGTCACTGCTCTCTTGAACTGTGATCTGGTCTTTACCTAGGAAGAGATCTTGTTCGCATTAGCCATAATTACTAGTCTTCCTCTTAGTCCTGGAACTGTTACCAGGTCTCTTACTTTTCTGTGGTCACAAGTACTAGTGCTCTTTCCTGACTTGAAGCTGAGAACAGGGTTCCAACTCTCTTGTGAGGAGCCACAAGTGCTCTTCTATGCCCTGGGACTATGGTTAGGGCCTCTGATCCCCTCTGGCCACAAGTGCAAGTGCTACTCTTTATCCTGGGACTGCAACCTGGAAATGTTGTGGGTAATGCAACAGCATCCTAAACCCTGAGCCAATAAAGGGTCCTTTTTAATCTCTTTCTGCTCTATTGTCTGATCCCCTTACCATCTGTGGGATGAGAACACCTGAAGCTGCTGTTGCTGCTCTGTGTTTCTGGCCCAACCACCAATATGCCAGCAGGAAACCTTGGAGGTGGCTACATGAGCAGCAGCAGCAAATAAGCCTTTTATGACATGTTGGTGATCCCAGGAAAAAAAAATAATGCAGAAGTGCTTTCTACAAAGATCTCTTTAAGGGATAATGTGACTGTCTATGGAAGCTCCACCATTTTTCTTTCATATTCTTTGATCCGGATGTGGAGAATAATCAAATTTCAGAGTCAACATTTCATCTCTGTAAATGTCTCATCTGTTCCCTCTTCACATGTACTTAGCCATGAGTTTCTCAAGGAAGGGAGATAGGGAGGGGTGAAGGCTCATCTCAGAAAAAGCAACAGACAATTACCTTCAGTTGAAAATAAACATAATAAAACTATAGAAGTTTAATTTTTGCAACTTGAGAGGGTTTTTTTCCCCAGCTATTCACTTCTAATCACTCTCAGCTAATAAATGAATAGAATAGCTAATGTGATTAGACTAATTCACTATTCATCAAGAATATTAAATGAATAGAATATTTTGCATTTTACCAGTCACACGTCTGAAGTATTTACCTGATATTACAATCAGTCATGTGTTAGGTTCTCTCTCTTCTCCTGGGCTATAGCTCATGGATAATTACAGTGTTTAATTAGTCCCTCACAGAATTTACCTCTCTAGGATATATTGAAGATTTAGGTTCTCAGAAGAATAAACTGGAGGCTTTGGGGAAAAAATCGTCTTTACTCTGTTTCCAGCAACCTAATACTGCATATAGGCAGTAGAGAGTTAATTATAGCATTTCATTAGAAAAGGAGGGAAAAACTTAAAAATAAGTGAAAATGCCTTTGTTTAACACTGTAGTAGATGGCCTAGCAATAAGTGATTGTGAGGCAGTTTTCCTTGTAAATATCATGCTCCTTTGATGGGTAATATTTTTCTTTTAAAAATTATTTTTTTGTTTTAAAGTTGACAAACAGCAACAAACATGAACATTTCCATAAACAAAAAAGAACAGTGAAAAAAGATTACATATAAAATCCTAAATCATCCTTTTTAAAAAAAAAAGTATATAAAATTAATCATATTTGTTTCAAAGTTGTATTTGATTAAGGTGGTATTTTTGAAAACATTTTTGCTGGTCCTTGAATTTAGATTAAATCACAGAATACTGATGGGATATTTTTTGCAAACCAAGGTAATCAAGTTTTTATAGTTCCAAAACATCATTAACCTTTATTCTGATGGATCTTAACCTTATACCTATTACTTTCTACCTTAAAAGTGGAAAAAATGCAGATTCCCTCGCTGGCCAGTGGACAAATAACTAATTGTTCTCTGGGGGACTCTCAATTTAGTAGAAAATTGGAGTATACTACACTTAGTTCTTTTGAGGACTACTCTGAGCCAGCATAACTGGATAATTTTTGAAAATATTCTGAGATGTTGCTATCAGAAAAACCTGGAAACTCCTCCATGAGCTCAAGCAAGGTGAAGTGCTTTGTGAACATAGTAATAGCAAAGTTGTGGGATGATCAGCTGTGAAGTTTTTCTACTCTCAGAAATATAATAATTCAAGACTACTCTGAAGGACTCATAATGAAAAATGCTATTCATTCCCTGAAAAAGAACTAATTGTATCTGAATACAGACTGAAATATATATATATATATGCATGTATGTATGTATATATGTGTGTGTATTTACTTTTTTTCAGAGTAAAGGGAGATCTATGTTCTTTTGCAACATGACTTTTATGAAAATGTTTTACACATCTTCACATGGGCCTTCTCAATGGAAAAGGTTTGGGAAAGAAGGAGGAGAATCTAGAACTCAAAATTTTAAAAACAAAGTAAAAAATTGTTTTGCATGTAACTGGGGAAAATAAAAATATTAAAAGAGAAAAAAGAGAAAATACTGTGAGAGAATTTTCTCTAAGTCCTAGAAATGTAAAAACATTGCTTTGCATATAACTGGGGTGAATAAAAATATTAAAAGAAAAAAGAAAATACTTGAGAGAATTTTTTTCTAAGTGCTACATATAATTTCTTACATGTATTTTGGATTCTAATTGTAGTATTCTGAAAAACTATAGCCAAGTTCAAGTTATGGGACAGTATCTGTACAAAACCTGTGACATGAATTTTAATCTCATTCATTCTCTTGTAGACCAAACCAGATTTGACTTATGAATTTATCACTTGTAGTGAATCAATAAAGTGGAAAAACAAGACAAAGCATCCCTCCATATATACAAGGACACATTCTCCTCCAGATTCCCATGCCGCATTTGGAAGAGAAAATAGTCATAGATTCTCCCCAATACTTTACACTTCTAGGATTTCTTGCTGCTTCCCTGCAGAGCCAGTGATGCTATCCATTGAGCTGCTTCTTCCACTAAGCTCTCACCCACTATCTATCTAAGGTTCTCTTCTGAATTGCTGGCAGGTTGTTTATCTGCTGACCTGCTACTGCCATCTGTTGTTTCTCTGCTGAATTAAAACCTCTAGGTAGCTTTCCCTCTCCCTTTCCCCTCTTTACTCAACCTCAGAAGTGTTCTACAAGTCTTTGGTGAGTCAGCCCATAGCCTCAAGGCTATTTCAGCTCTTTTGTGAGTCATGTCCATAACATACATAGCCAGCACATCAAGAATCCCTCTGGTCAAATTTATCTTTTTTATTGTAATTTTAGTCTCAGTAGGGACTCTCCAGGACTTCTGGATATTTTTTTTGGAGATGGGGGTTAAAAGTGAGCAAATTCCTTTCAACTCTCATCATGTCCTTGCCTGCTGCTGCCAGGGTGAATCAAATTACTGTGATACTTTATTTAGCAATACTAGGATTGTAGGGTGGAACTGGCAACTTTTTTTCATTAATTCCTACAGCTACACCCAAATTACTTATACATAGTTACTCATGCCTTTTTTTTTGGTCCAACCTTTATGTCTCCTGCTTGAAGTTAGGTTTATTTTGGCTCAGTTTTCAATGGAGGGATTCTCTGTCTCTGTTTCTGCACTCACCAGGAGTGTACTGGTACCTTGTGGCCCCGGGTCTGGCGTGCCTTATCTGAGGAAGCTCCGTCAATCTTTTCCCACTCTGATGGTCAATTTCCCACACTATTCATTCTTTTTTATGAATGAAAAGACAGTTATTAAAGTATTTTTAGTTTTTAAGCCTTCTATTCTCTATTTGTACTTTCACTGTTACAAATCCTAAAGAAGAAAAGAACTCTGTCCCTCCTCAAGGAGGTTACTGAAATTTAAGAAACAATAAACAAAAAAATTAGAAGTAATATTTCTCTATTGAATATTATTTTCTATTTCATTTTCCTTTATTGTTATATTTCACTCTACCTCTCCACATACTGTTATATAATCAGTTCATTTTCTCTCAAATCTACATTAAAGTAAAAAAGGCAGGAGGGAAGTCAGAATAACATACCAATATGAACAATTTCAAATAATCCTTTAACATAAAATAAAAGGTCCATGTGTTCATTTCTGAAATTAAAAAGAAAGATCTGGAAATCCAGAAGACATCAAAGTTTCAATAATAATAACCTAAGTATACTGGAAATCAAATTATGTGTGCAGTGCTTTTCAGGATTTTTCATGTTTTTGACTTGAATATGTTCTTTGCTCTCTAAGAAAGGATTTTTGATAAATGTTTCTCTAAGCATTTCTCATTTTTTCCCTTAGGACTGAGCTTCTGTTTTTGTCTTTTTTTGCGTACTTAGTTCTTAACACAGTGTCTGGCACACAGTAAGTACTTAATTAATACTCATTGACTGACTAAATTAATTCAGTGTTTCCTAGAATACTGTTCCCTCCCCAGATCTGTTTTCAACTTGAACAGTGCTCCAAGAGAAAGTTTCTACAACTAGAGCTATTATTTAGCACCCTTATAAACAAATTTCTCCATTTCCTAGGGCATTTGGACCAAATTGAACATTCCATATATATACATATACATATATATATATATATACATATATATGTATATATATACGTATACATATATATATATATATATTTAATAGTGGTCTCCACAGAGAGGAACTGGCATGTCTGTTCTCTGTAGTCCCCAACTTTAAAAATTGCTTTAAGGAGAGTTAGTAATAAACTCAATTTCCTTAAAAAGTCCTATATATTTTGATTTTGTAAAGTCACCACTCAAAAATGGAAGGAGCTGTGGGAGGGAGAGGAGGGACTGATTTACTGATTCCACTGATTTCATCAGTATGGAGAACTTCAGGTATAGAAACTGACTCTCTCTGCCATCCTGGGGCAGCTTGTCTGTAATTTATAGTCTTATAGACTTGCCACAGAACCTGAGAAATGAAGTGATATGCCTATTATCACACAGCTAGTTTCAGAGCCAAGACTTCAGTCATGTCTTGCAAATATGAAGACTAGCCTATTACTGCCTTAGACCACACTGTCAATTTAGTCCTAATACCTACCACTGTCTATAAAAAATTATTTACTAGTAAAGTGTAAGTGAGCAGGCAAGTTTGAACTTTATAATGGTGCAGCAGATAGGCCTGAAATCAGGAAAACTTGAATTTAAATCTGGCCTCAGACATTTAGCAGCTTTGTGACTCTGAGAGAGTTACTAAGTCTGTTTGTCTTAGTTTACTCATTTTTAAAATGCAATAAAATAGCACCTCTATCCCAGAATTGTTGTGAGGATCAAATAAGGCACGTAGTAAGTAGTATCTAACATTTACATGAATGTTAGCTGTTATTATACTATACTGTATAGGATTGGGTTTCTATTGGACAGAGAAGTGACAACACTGGTCAAGAAGTAGAATCTGTCTTTCAGGGTTATTGGGCAAGATTCTTTGTCTCCATTTTCATCTCCTCCTTCTTCTGCATAGACTTATGCTACATAAGAGACCTTTATCTAGCCCCTGGCTCCTAATAGCTCTTTGAGGCCAGAGCATGAGATAGCCAAAGAGTGAGGTCTAAGGTAAGAAAGCACATTTGACTGCCATCCCCTTTATCCCTCCCCTCCCTGTCTTTGTCTATATAGGGTAGAAACCTTATCTAACCCTTGAAGGAAGCATTCCTCCTCACCTAACCCATCTAGTAGTAATTAACCTTCAAGTTGTCATTTTTCCCACTGCAAACATCAGTCACTTAAACAAAAACCTCCTAAATTTCCAAAGTACCCAACACAATTAAATAATTCACCAAATGATCAAGGAGGCTAAAAGGAAGAAAGGGGGTGAGGGGGTAGAGTGTGTATGACACCTCCCTTCTCCCCCTACTGGGTTCAAAGATTTTCTTTGCCCTTTCAGATTTACTGATGAGATGCTGGGAACAGCTGTGTTTTATCTCCAGCTCCTGTAGACAGGAAATGGGGTTTCTACCAATGAATCATTTTTTAACAAAATTCCACTATAAAAACAATTTTGATGTCCCATGGATTTCATCTTGAAGAGTCTATATTTGTACATTGTTGGAGGCTTGAGGCAGTTTAGATACCTGATTTTGGGGGAAAAAACTCTCTTATATGTAAAAAAAGCCAGTAATGTTTTTTAAAAAATGATTCTCAGTAGACTATTTACATTGATCTAGTTCAATAGATGATTAGTGAGATATCTACTTTGTCCTGCCTATGTAGATATAACTTATAGGTTTACCAGCTGCTTTTAAAAAAATCATTCCTAATCATGTTACTACTCAGAATAAGGCCCATCAAGATTGTTACATGACATTTTGTAGATGGGAAAATGGAAGCACAGAAAGGTTAAATGGCTTATTCTAGGTGACTACGTCAGATATCAAGTCCACATGTGAGTTCCTACTGCAAAGTCAAAGCTATTGTGAACATTAATGAAGAGTTATGAATAATAAGGGTGACTAGGCAGTGCCATAGTACACAAAGTGCCTAACTCCACAGAGTAGAATTAGAAAGATCTCTTTATGAGTTCAAATCCATCCTCAGACAATTATAGCTTTGTGACCGTGGGCAAGTCACTTAACCCAGTTTGCCTCAGTTGCCTCATCTGGAGAATGAGTTGGAGAAGGAAAAGACAAAATCTCTCCAGTATCTTTGCCAAGAAAATCCCAAATGGGGTCATGAAGAGTTTGATATGATTGAACTGACTCAACAGTAATAATAAATGCATGAGACATTTAAGACTCAAACATGACTCTCCATTAAGTCCTCAGCTTTTATGTGGCATTTACTCTAAATCATCAGGAAAAGGAAGTACATTTTAAAGAAAAATCTTGGTTGTTGATGATAATGGGAAGCAAATAAGTGAAGTCATGGCTAGTTCAAGCTTCTATTAGCCCAATGAGTTACTAGTTAGTTACTAATGAGAGTTACCTCTCTTCCCACAGTTTCTAAGCCATAGCTGTTAGCAAGCAGTCAAATGAACTGATTCTGGTTTCACTTCCTCTTTCTTTCCCTGCTTACTTTCTGGCAGAGATTCTGGTAATGTTGTAACAATCTGTAGAGGAGGAGACCCAGGAGAATTATTGAATCACAAAGCCATTTCAGAGTTGGAAAGCAACTCAACAGCCATCTAGTTTTAACCCATATTTTCCTCCATCCTTTCCCTCTGTCCCCTGCCCCAAAGCACCCTCTTGATAATTTGTGACACAAGTGGCTATCCAGTCTTTGTCTGAATAATCCCAATGAGGGAGCACCCTCATGAGTACACCATAGGCTGCATTATGCTTTTGAGTGACTCTAGGGATTAAAAAAAATAACAGGAAAGGAAGTTGGAAAGAAAAAATAGAAAAATTTAGGAAGTTTTTCTTAACACAGTCTTAATTTGCCTTGTAATAACTTTCAATAATTTCTCCTGATTCTGCCATCTGAGGCCAAACAGAGCAAGAGGGTTCCCTCCTTCATACAACATCCCTTCAAATACTTGAGCAGAGCTATCAAGACCTCCAGAGCCTTCTCTTCTCCAGATCAAATAAGCTTCTTACCTCAGCCTGGTGTACCTATTCTGGACATATTTCCTTATCAATGTCTCTTCAAAACTTTGCTGACAGAGGACACTGTTCTTGTAGGTTGCACAGTGGTTAGAATGACAGGTCTGAAGTCGGGAAGATCTGGGTTTGAATTTGGCTCAGATATTAACCGTGTAACTGTTTGTCTCAGTTTTGTCATCTTTAAATGAGCAGGAGAAGAAAACGACAGAAAAACTCTAAAAGGGGCCATGAAGAGTGGGCTATGACTGAAAAAAGATTTAAAACTAAACAACATGAACTTGTAGTCAGGAAGACATCAATTTTACCTCAGGCATTAATTAGCTACAGAACTCTAGGCAAATCACTTCTCTATACTTCAGGTCCTCATCTATAAGAAGAGTTTGGATCTGATGGTTTCCAAGGTCCATCTCTGAATCTAGGAACTAGTAAACCAGACAGCAAATTGAGGTAACAAAAAAAAGGTTATGATCCAGTCCCCTCTATGTCTTGACTAGTTAACTAGTCAGCTTAAACATGGACAAATTATACTTAACCTTGATGACCTCAGTTTATCTGTAAAGTGGAAACTGGACTGGTTTTAATTCAATTCGATGGAACAAATACTTATTGAGTGATTATAGTGAAAAAAAAAAGATTCAGTCTTGAAAGGTAAACAAAGAAGGCAGTTAGCACGTTGGATAGAGCTCTGGATCTAGAATTAGATTAATTCCAATTCAAATCTGTCCTTAGACACTATAGCTCATTAACTTTGTGATCCTGAGCAAGTCACTTAACCTTTGTTTCCCTGTCTTTATAATAGAGCTGATAATAGCACCTATCTCTCTAAGTTGTTTTGAGGATCAAATGAGATAATATTTATAAAGCATTTAGCAAACCTTAAAGCTAGTTATCATAATTAAAGAAAAAATGAGACAATCCCTTGATCATCTTTCATTCATTAAGCTCTAATTCAATTCAATGAACATTTGCTAAAATACAGACACAGCTCCTTTTGTTGCTCTTTTCTTTATTACGTTGCACAGATATTACAATTTTTTTCAAATAGGTTTGTGACAATGTTACACCAAGCAAATCTATGTGGCAAACTTCATTGTTGTTTTATTTTAAGCAATTGCCACAAGTCATCCCAACCTTCAGCCACCACCACCCTGATCAGTCAACAGCCATTAACAAGACCTTCTACTAGAAAAAAGATTACAAAATGCTGAAGGCTCAGGTGTTGGCTAGCATTTTTTAAAGCAATAAAGTATTTTAAATTAAGGGATGTAGCATTTAAAAAAAAAACATAATCTTACTGCACATTTAATAGACTACAGTACAGTATAAACATAACTTTTATATGCATTGGGAAACCAAAAATTTAGTATGACTCATTTTATTGTGATACTCTCTATTGCTGTGATCTGGAATCTAACTTGAAGAGGTATGCCAGTACCTGCTCTGGGGGAGGGAATTGACACAGAGAACTCTGACATTTTAAAATTGGATTATTCTACTCTATGGTACAGAGGCCAATATGAAGGTAAAAAGAACCTGGCAATCAGGGAATACAACATGAGACTATATTAGAACTTTATTTCCTTTGTTAAAATGCAAATTTCCCTTAGAAGTCAACCCATTTTTAAGAATCCTGATCTTCTAACTAAAAGTTGCTTTAAGATATCAGATTAGACATGATCATATCTTAGTCCAGGTGCCAAAAAATGGCTAGTGATCAGCATATCTCATTACTCAACTACACAATTATTTGATTCCACAGTGACCTAGTCTCTCATACTTCTGTCCAGCTCTTCTGTGGCTTTTCTTGTGGCTTCTCTGTTCTGGCTTTCTCCATGTGTTTATCTTACTCATCCTGGTCTTCTCTCAGTCTTCCACTATGGTTAATTTGGTTCATGCTGGATTGTTGCTTCTAGCTGCTCCCTTGGACTTGCTGTTTCTTCAGACAGATTCTCTTTTGGAACTCATGCTTTTGCTTCTTACTAGCAACTTCTCCAAGTTTTCGTGGCTCTTCTACTGTGCTCCACCTGGGCTTTTGACTCCAATCTTCTTACTTCTTTGAGTGAATTATTCTTTCTAAGTTGTGAGCTAGCCAGAGCAGCTTTATAAGGGGAAAAGAGAGAGACCCAGAACTTGGGATAATTCCCAGGAAAGGCTGGGGGACACAGAAGTTAGTGCCTTTGTTAGCAAGGAGGTATTTGGTCCCTAGTAAAGATGCAGACAAAATGTGTTACAAGGCAGAAGAAGTATGTTACAGAAAGGGGAGGAGGATGAATTTGGCATGTACCATATTTTGCCTGAGGCCAGCCATGTTCAGAGTTTTACAACTCTTGCTTTGGTTCTAACTCAGTTTTCAACCTCCAACTTTCCTACTAATCTCTTCTTCCTCTATATCTATTTCCCTACTCCAACTTCCTTACTATAAGTGGTAAATCTCAATGGGATAAGGTTTTTCTGTTAGAAGAATCCTGAATAAGGAGCTGAGGAAACATATCAAAAGAGCCCTTTGCAGATGCTAACTGCTGACTAGATACTATATAGGCTGGAATTTCAATAGTTAATTCTAAAGGAAAAAAAAACCTCTGAAAACCTGCAAAATAATAATTCTGCAAAAAGGTTCTTAGAGAATGGGGGAATTCTGGTCTGATTTGAATTCCTGAACCACAGACATGACAACTGAAAACACCACATGTAGTTGTTACCTAGGGACAACATTCTGGCATTTGGCTTTTCCCAAGAAGGATCCACTGGTCACTTAGCTATTAGACAAGTCCTTATGTGGCCACTGGGTAAAGGGCTTTTTAGGTGAACCAAAGAATTACAGACTGTCAGATTTGGAAGGGAAAAGACCATCTAGTTTAAATATTGCTTAAGAACCCGCTTTATAACATATATGTTATAATGCTTTACTTGAAGACTCCTAGTGAAGAACAATCTATTTCCTTCCTAATTCCCTATTGCCTCTCTCATTCCAGAGCTCTAACTATATAAAGCCTATGATTTTTGCCACTTCTATCCATTGTGCTATCTTTAGCATTTGGGGACTTATACCTCTTTAAGGGATCAACCCTTCAAACACTTGAAGTCATCAGTCAAGTCTTCCTTCAGTCTTCTCTTTTCCAGATCAAGCATCCCTCTAAGCCATTCAATTGATCCTCTAGGTTATTCACCATATTGATTGCTCTCCTCTGAAGAACTGTCCTTCTATGCTCAAAGAGCTATCAAACTGTGCATACTCTTTAATCCAACAGTCTCACTACTGGGTCCCCACGAGATTATAAAGGAGGCAAAAGAACCCATATGCACAAAAATGTTTGCAGCAACCCTTTTTGTAGTGGCAAGGAACTGGAAATTGAGAGGATGCCCATCAGTTGGGGAATAGATGAATAAGTTATGGTATACGAATGTTACGGAATGTTATTTTTCTATTAGAAATGATGAGCAGGCTGATTACAGAAAATCCTGGAAAGACTTACATGAACTGAAACTAAGTCAAGTGAACAGAATTAAAAGAACATTGTTCACAGTCACAACAAAATTATGTGATGATCAACTGTGATGGACTTGGCTCTTAGCAATGTGGTAATCCAAGATAATTTCAATAGAATTGTGATGGAAAGAGCCATCTGCATCCAGAGAGAGAACTGTGGAGACTGAATATGGATCAAAATATAGTATTTTCACAGTTTTTTGTTTGTTCTTTTTTCTTGTATTTTATTCCTTTGGTCTGACTTCTCTTGCACAAGATGACACATATGAAAATGTTTTGAAGAATTGAACAAATTTAATCTATATTAGATTGCTTGCTGTCTTGGAGAGAAGGAAGGGAAGGGAAGGAGAGAGAAAAATCTGAACACAAAGTCTTACAAAAATCAATGCTGAAAATTATCTTTGCTTGTATTTGGAATATAAAATAATATTGAAAATTTTTTAAAAATAAATAAAAAAATTTAATTCTTTTTGTACTCCACAAAACTGTTGAGATGAGATCAAGAAAATATCATGAACTGGAAAAGGAACCAAGCAGTATCTTTTGCCAAGAAAAAACCCAAATAGGGTCACAAAGCATTGGACACTACTGAAACAACTAAACAACAACAAAATATGAATGATGATAATAATAGATATTTATACAAAACTTTCAAATTAATAAAGTGATTTATATATACAAAAACTTATTTGATTCTTGCAGCTACCCAGTGAGATAAACATTATCAATTAGTCAATCAACAATCAACAACAATCAATCAGTCAATATTTATTTATTAAGCAACTCTTTTGTGCCAGTCACTATGCTAGGAACCAAACATACAATATAAGAAAGAAATAATCCAAACTATTGAGAAGATCACACTATAATGGGGGGGGGGCGAGGAATAGCAAATACAAATATAATTATAATCCAAATAAATATAAGGAGAATAAATACAAATAAATGTAAATCGTTAAATATAATAGAATAAAACAATTACATCTAAAATAGTAAAATGTGGCTTGTTTGGGAGGAAGGGCATTAATGGTTAGGAAGGGAGAAGTTAGGGAAGGCTTCATTTAGAAGACTGTGCTTGAGGTGTATCTTAAAGGGAGAGAGAGAAACACTATGGTGAAGAAAGTAGGTTTTAGCAATGGGGAATGGCCATTGCAAAGGCACAAAGATGGGAGATAAAATGTGTTCCTTTTTTTTTTTAGTTGTTTTCAATTATGTCTGACTTTTCGTAACCCCATTTGTAGTTTTCTTGGCAAACATACTGGAGTGGTTTGTCGTTTCTTCTCTAGCTCATTTTACAGATGAGGAAACTGAGGCAAACAGTTAAGTGACTTGCTCAGAGTCACACAGCTGGTGTTTGAGATTAGATTTGAACTCAGAAAGATAAGACTTCTTGATTCTAGGCCCAGAACTTTATGCATTTTGACTGGTAAGCCTTTAAAGGCTAAATGATGATTTCCTCTTGACGCCTTTATTTATCTTTTATTTACTTTTTTTATTTAATAGCCTTTTATTTACAGGATATATACATGGGTAACTTTACAGCATTAACAATTGCCAAACCTCTTGTTCCAATTTTTCACCTCTTACCCCCCCCTCCCTAGATGGCAGGATGACCAGTAGATGTTAAATATATTAAAATATAAATTAGATACACAATAAGTATACATGACCAAACGTTATTTTGCTGTACAAAAAGAATCAGACTCTGAAATATTGTACAATTAGCTTGTGAAGGAAATCAAAAATGCAGGTGTGCATAAATATAGGGATTGGGAATTCAATGTAATGGTTTTAGTCATCTCCCAGAGTTCTTTTTCTGGGCATAGCTAGTTCAGTTCATTACTGCTCCATTAGAAATGATTTGGTTGATCTCGTTGCTGAGGATGGCCTGGTCCATCAGAACTGGTCATCATATAGTATTGTTGTTGAAGTATATAATGATCTCCTGGTCCTGCTCATTTCACTCAGCATCAGTTGTGTAAGTCTCCCAGGCCTTTCTGAAATCATCCTGTTGGTCATTTCTTACAGAACAGTAATATTCTATAATATTCATATACCACAATTTATTCAGCCATTCTCCAACTGATGGACATCCATTCAGTTTCCAGTTTTTAGCCACTACAAAAAGGGCTGCCACAAACATTCGTGCACATACAGGTCCCTTTCCTTCTTTATAATCTCTTTGGGATATAATCCAGTAGTAACACTGCTGGATCAAAGGGTATGCACAGTTTGATAACTTTTTGAGCATAGTTCCAAACTACTCTCCAAAATGGTTGGATTTGTTCACAACTCCACCAACAATGCATCAATGTCCCAGTTTTCCCGATCCCTCCAACAATCATCATTATTTTTTCCTGTCATCTTAGCCAATCTGACAGGTGTGTAGTGGTATCTTAGAGTTGTCTTAATTTGCATTTCTCTGATTAATAATGACTTGGAGCATCTTTTCATATGACTAGAAATAGTTTCAATTTCTTCATCTGAGAATTGTCTGTTCATATCTATTTATCTTTTAAATCTCTATTCAATCTGTCCCAAGCTTGTCACTCCAGTCTCAGTGGACACTGGTCCCCATCCTGTGCTCCTGTCAAAATGACTTTCTCTTTGTTCTTAATACATGATACTCCATTTCTCTTTTCTATTCCTTTGTACTGCCTATTTGCTATGAAAACGTCTCTCCAACTTTCTCTAGTCCTTCTGTTATTTTAAAATACAGTTTAAACATGATTTCCAATAGGAAACCATCCAGACCTTCTAAATGATAATGCTTTCTTCCCACACAATCTATTTGCAAATGACAAAACTACTATAACCCTCGGTATTTATTTATATTTATTTGCTTTTAAAATCATACTGTATATACTTGAATATTTTACCTGTTTTCTCCTCATTGGAATGAATGTTCCTTATTGAGTAGGGATTGTTTCATTTTTTGTACTTGTATTCCCAGTGCTTTGAACAGTACCTGCATTTACAAGGAGCTGACTGCTTGACTGGCCTCAGATAATTTCTGAACTTCAACCTCATGGCCAGCAAACTTTGCCAACTTGGAGTGCCAAGGAGACTCAAGAGCTAGATGGATTCTTATCTTTTGAGATTGAAATAGACAAATCCATTACAGGTCAAAATAATTAAAGTTCAAATTATTTTCTCGCATAATTCCTCAGATTGTGGGCCAGGTATGGCAGGGGCATGCTGGGTGTACATTGGAAAGACAAATGGACTTGGAGTAAGAGAGATCTGAGTTCAAATCCATTCTCAGATACTTATTAGCTGTGTGAACCTGGACAAGTCATTTAGTCCCTGTATCCTCAGGAAACTTAGTATCTTTATTTCCCTTCTCAATGATTTAGTGTCACTACCTTTCTAAGTTTGGTGTGAAAAATTGCTGAGAAGGCTTTGGATAAGATGTCACAGAAATAATATTTTGGTGTACCCCAAAAGAATTGAGAGGATGACAAGGCAATCCCTAAATTAATGAGATCTTAGATTACCTTAATAGTGGTATAATGTGCAGAATAAGAGAGATGATTGTCCCACTGCTCTGTACCCTGCTCACACTACATCTTGAATAGTGTAGTCATTTGTATGTGTCACATTTTAGTAATGGCCTTGATATGAGAGCAATTCCAGAAAAGGAAATCAGAATAGTGAATGGACAGAAAAAATGTCATATGAAGAATGGTTGAAGGAATCAGGGAACTTTAGTTTGGAGAAGAGAAGACTCAGAGGGATAGGATGTTTGTCTTTAAAAATTTTAAGAGATAATTTTTACATATATAAATATATATAAAATCAATACTTCTTTTACTTAGCTGCAGATGGCAGACCTGAGAGCCAGGTCGAGGAATGGGTAAAAATTGTATAAATGCAAACTTCACAACTATTTGAATTGTCCAAAAGTGAGGCAAGTACATAAGGAGTCAGTGTGTTCCCTATTCCTGGAATATTAAGGTCAGATGACCACTTCTCAGTGAAATTATAGAAGTGATAATTGTTCAAGTATGATTGGACCATATGACCTCCCAATCTGAGATTCTCTGAATTACTTCCATAAGAAATGAGCAATGTCCCCAAGGTACATGAAAATTACAACTGGGCAGTAAGATTTCAAGGTGCACACAACCTTTTGGACTGCATCAACTCAGGAGTCATTTTGGAGTGGGAGACTCTCTGATGTGATCCATCTGATTAAATGCTAAAATAGAGATTAGTATCTGACTGAGAATGGGGCTAAATTTTGAAATGATGAATTACTCCCATAAGAAATGGACTTGTCTCCAAGGGACATGAAGATGACAACTGGGCAGTAAGGTTTCAAGGTGCTCACAACCTTTTGGAGTGCATTAACTCAGGAGTCTTTTTGGAGTGGGGGCCTCTCTGATGGGATCATAAGTATCTGACTGAGATTGGAGTCAAATTTTGAAAGGGGCAGCTACTATGGGACTATCTGTGGACTGGGGAGAAGTCTTGTGCATGGTAACATGTATTTACGGAAGTTGGGACAATTCTTAGATTCCCTTTCCCTTCCCCTTTGCCTTGGGGTAAGAGTGCTGCTTTTGTAGAAGGAGATGGGAAGCATTTGCGGTTTTGGAAAGGGTCCATCAAGAAGAAGGCAGCCATTACCTTTTGATCATCTCTCATTAGTATTCAGGATAGTATTTTACTTGTTATCTCCTCTTATCCTCATAACAGTCCTGTGAAATAGGTGTTATTATTACCCCCATTTTATAGATGAGGAAACTGAAGCTAAGAAAAGTTAAGTGACTTGTCTAAATACAAAGGATGTTTGAGTTATAAAATTCTATTTTTCTTTCAGGCTGTAAAGCACTATTGTTCCTTCACTGTAGTGTTCTGTGGGTATCAAGGAGTTAAATGCTTTCTAAAGTGCCTCACTGCCTTCTTGCTACTGCAAGCACCCTTTCCTCATCTGGCAAGAGAGTTTCCTCCCGTGAGTTTCTTTTTTTTTCCCCGAGTTGTACGTGCATGTCAAGCAAGACCTGTATGTGCTGGGAAAATTGAAACACAAGGATCATATTTCCTTCAAAATATGTGTGCCTCTCAAAATAATGAAGGGGAAGCGATCTGCCAGAACTGCATCGTGCCTGGACACTTGTTCTGAACCTTAACGTTCTTGGCAGCTCCTCTAAGCCGTGCATTTGTCCAGTTTCCTCTTCTTCCTTCATGACTTTTTCTTGATGATTAGGGAGGTAATGGAAGAATTATGATTTCCATTCTGCCTCCTGAAAGCAGAAAGGGGTGGGGGAGCGGGATAGAGAGAACTCTTTCTCTGATAGAAAGTGTGAATGCTTTAGTGCTTTTGTTTGAAAAACAGCTTTGGGGAAAATCCAGTTCTTCCTGAACTAAGTGGTTTATTCTTATTTGCTTTGTATAAGTATTTATTCCCAGTTGTTTTGTACAATGTGAACATCGGCTAACATTCACCAAAATCAGCTCTGAGAGGGCAGCTGGTTGTTGCTGCTTCCGAAAGATTCTCACAAAGCCTGAGGCCATTTTTTTGTGGGCATTGGTCTTGGCAGGGGTAGGAGTTCATGCAGGGCACACTGAGTAATGTTTTTGAGTTGGATGGAGAGAGCAGCTACAAATGAGATTTAGATTTCAGAAAGACTTCTTCTATGTGCTTTGGTGGGGAATTAAATAAGAGCTTGGAGCTGACATCCTTCTTCACTCAAAACATTAATGTTGAAATCTTTTGTACTCTGGCTTGTCTTCTGTATTTCTGTTTTGGATTCCTTGATTTAATTGCTATAAATCAAGAAAAAATTGTATAATATGAGGACATCTCTCTGTTGATTTTCTTTTATGGGGCACATCAAAGGAGGAGTTTTCACAGCCTTACTTCTGAAGGCTCTTTCCTCTTCCTTACTTCTTTCCACTCCTCTGGATGTATATGTTGGTGTGTGGCAGGGAGGGTTTGGCCCTGAGAGAGGAAATAGAATTCCTGAATTGTGAATGAATGAATGAAGAAAAAAGTATTTATTAAGTATTTACTATGTGTCAAGCACTGTAATGAACACTGAAAATATAAGTACAAAAGCTAAGGTCATTCCTGTACTCAAGGAGCTTATAATCTAATAATAAAGGAGACAACATAAACAGGGAAATAGTGGCCAGGGAGAGATTGTCTGGTTTGGTTGCTTATAGGTATAGTGAGTGGAGAAATAGGGGAGTAGGTTAACACATCCATTTCAGGAACAAAAACAGAATTAATTTTATTATGGTTCCAGAACTAGAAAAGGGATAGAGGTTAAGTACGGTGTCGGGGGAACTGTTTCCATTCTGGTACATGTGGGCTGATGAGAAGATGGCCAAAAAATGAAGGAAGTGAGCTGTTGGCCTATTTTCCATACCCTGAAAAGAAAATGGTGCCCTCATTCTTTATAGCCTTCCAAAGTCTTTATGCTAAAGACCCAGACCAAATTGTTGATATTTTGTTGTTGTTGTTCTGCTCTTGGGGAGAAAGTTAAAAAAGAAATAATAATAATTTTTTTTAAAAACCACCTCTCATTTCTTACCTCACTTATCTCATTGTCAAACAGAAGGAACATAAATTACAAAAGGGGCAGATTTTACCTGAGGGAGGGCACACACACACACACACACATACACACACACACATTGTGGAATTAAGGCTATCGGACTTATTCTTTATTAATTAAGGGCTTATTTTTCCTTCCTCCTACTCCCAATCTCCTCCATTCCCTTTTTGCAAATAGTGGAGTCCATATCTGCTCTCTCAATTACTGGGGATGCTAAGACTGTTAGATTTCTTGAGCTCTGGTGTCCAGCCACACTGGACTATACCAGTCAGGTGTCTACAATATTCGACCTTAATCAGACGATTCCCCAGTAGTGAAGGTTGCCTAAGAAGGAACTGACTTAACCAGATCCTAAACTGAACAGGACAAAACCTCGGGCTAATCAGTGGTGGAATCAGGAAGTGGTGAGATAGGGATCTTATCAGCCTACAAAATAGGGATTCCCACACCAGTTTGAACTCTTAGCTCTTTCTTAGCACCTCAGCTCTGACATACTATCTGAATGAAGTCACCTAACTTCATTTTCTTATATGTTTAAAAAAATTGAGTGTTGGGTTAGGTGATCCCTAAGATTTCTTCTGTTTCTATAATTATGCTTTGTAATCTTATATGGAATCAAGAGACCCTCACGTAGCTAGAGCAGAAGCAGTCAGAGAAGGGAATCCATAAATCCACCTCTGATTTTTATTTATTTATTTATTTGTTTGTTTGTTTGTTTTGGTGATGGAGCAGTGGGCTCCATCTTGCATCAGCTACTTTTTGGTCCTCCTAAATGAAAGCACCAAGCAACCGTTATTCTCGTTTCAAGATCTTCTGGAATCCCTGGCTTGGGCAGGTCGTCCCAGTAGCTGGAAACCAGTCTTCCGGAGAAGGTCCGAAGCTAAAAGCCCAGCAGTCTTCTGTTGTCCGGCTCTCACCACCCCATGGGGCATAGTAAATACTTTCATTCCGTTTAGTATTTCAAAGGGGGAAGGAAGGAACAGGTCATGAATATTAAATGGGAGAGAAAAGTACGAGCCCAGTATTTGGATAAACTGTTTAATAGGTCTGCCTGTTCCATTGCTCTGCACTAGACTCACCAGCACCAAACCATTCTGGGCTTTCATCTTTAATCATCTTGTCTCCGTTTCCTTTGAGCAAGAAAACACCAAGGTTCCTGTCTCCCCCATCAAACCGCATCCCTAATTTAAACAGCTGTTAATAAGGGTTAAATCTGCAGGCTGGGATGGTCCTTCACTTGTTACTTGCAAAGGGGAGGGGGGGAATCAATGGAGCAGGAAGCCAGAGGGGCGTCCATTTTGAAAAGCCATAATGAATCACGTTTCCTTAGTAAAGCTGGCAACCTTCACTCCTGCTCCTGCGGCCTCCCTTTCACATGTCCAAGCCCTCTGTGACACATCAAATTTAATGAGACTGCACAGATCTCAAATAAGGAATGGTCTCACCGCTGCTGGGCTACTTTATTAAAGAGGATCACAGAGAATGGACTTGATATTTTAAAGAGTCCTTAAAGGCAAAAGATATTTGGGGGAAATGGAAAGAGTTCCCCCTCTTCTTTGTTTCATATTAATTCTGACTCTGATTTTAGTGCCGGCTTGACTTTGGGGTCCCAGCATTAGCAAATTTGGCTTCTTAGGGACCAGAATGTTTTCAGGATAAATGATGGAGAGTTTTTGGACTGAAATCCTTCCCTTGTCCTTTGTAGGTTGGACTTATTGAAGTGGAGATGCCTATGTTATAAATCTATAATTCTGAGGCAGTTTTGGAAAGTGAACAGGGAAAATAACTTAAAGACTATACATAAATTAAAGAACTTTAGTATTAGTATTCCAGGATTGAAAGTTTAAAGAGACCCAGAAATTTAACCTTTTCATTTTGGGTTATGAGGAAATTGAGGATCACACAGGTTAAATAATATGGCCAAAGCCTGGAAGGGAGCTCAGAGATTATTTAACCTAACCTTTCAAATAAAAAAAGTGACTTATGCAAAATCATTCAGTGAATAAGTGACATTTACAACTGGAAGCCAGTCTCTAGACTGTGCTCATTGGAAGAGGAATGCACAGGAGCATTGGGTTAACCAAAAAGAACCCAGAGTCCCACTGACTCTACTATCAAAGAACCCATCTCTCTGATGAATCCTTCCTAAACTATGCCAGAAAGAAAAAAAAAATCTACCATATACTTTTAGGACAATGAAAAGAGAACCCTTAACTTTTCTGTCTCTTAATCCTTCTTCATGGGAAATTTTCCCTCATATGTAGTTCAGGTATTTCACTCTGTACTTCCTATCTGTTTTTTTGTCTTATTTAGACTTCCATGGAGGTAGAATCACCATTTTCCAAATAACAACTTTTTGTGAAATCAAACGTTCTATGAAGTTTCTTCTTTTTTCTTGGTCACATGATTCCATTTCCTTCAAACTTTCTTTAAATATTTTCCCCTCACTATTTCTAGGATCATTTCTCAACAGTTCTGCCATAGACCCCCAGATTTACAGTTTGAGTTATATATGGAAATGTTTTCTTCCCTGCTATTGGCTGACTGGACAGTGGAGACAGGAATTAGGATAGCCAGTAAGGGCCTTGGAAAAGGGATTGAGCCACCATGTTTCCCTTAGCTATTGAGAGCAAGCACTACTGCTCACAAATGCAAGATATGGCAGGGATCAGGGTAAAGGGGGGGAGGGAACAAATATTTATTGAATGACTACTATGTGAAGCATGAAAATAAGTACTTTATAGATATGATCTCATTTGGACTTCATCTCCTGATCAGGACTACATATCTTGATCCCCTGAACAAGAAGGACCAGAAAAATGGCAACTAAAGTGGGGACCAGCAAAGAATGGCACAGATGTTGAGGAGAAAACCCTCGGGCAGTGGGGAGGGGAAGGGGTAGCAGAATGCAGAGATTCAAAATTGTGACCTTATTAAGAAAGGCCCTGGGGAAGAGCAAAGAAATTACAATCTTAAGTCTTTGGGGTAATATTCTCTTCATTCACTTTCCAGTATAAAAATCAATATGGCTTCTAACAAAGGAACCCAGAACACTTCAGTGAGTGGACAAAATCTGTGGCTGAAGCCAGTCCCCCATCTGCTCTCATTCCTGGCCTGGCTGTATGATTCCATCTGTGGGTAGAGAACAGAGTTCTATCTACATAGATAGTTTACACTATATTTATTTGCATTTTTCTTCTTTTTTTTCCCATGCCTTATGTCTTTTTCATGCTGCTGTGTATCCTGGTCTTCTGTGTCCTGTTACCCCTCACTCCACCTCCTTCTCCCATTGGATTAAGGCTTTTTTAAAATGCTTACCCTCTTTCTGACCTCTCTTCTTCCTGTCTTTCCACTCTTTATTCTGTCTTCTTACAGTTAGTAAAATAAAGATCCTAACGCACAGACCTAACTATCATTCCCACTATTCAAAAATCTCCAGTGGCTTTCTATTTCTAGTTGTGGTCCCAAAACTTTTAAATTGTGCATTCCTACCAGAAAAAGACATTTGAACATATCTTCCAATATGTGCATATTTATTTATAAATTACATACATGTACCTCTGTTGTTATTGCTGTTGTTCAGTTGTTTTGGTTGTAGCTGACTCTCTACTAACCCAAATGGGGTTCTGGAGTAGTTTGACATTTCCTTATCCAGCTCATTTTACAGATGAAGAAACTGAGGCAAACAGGGTTAAGAAACTTGCTGCTTGGTGGTTACAGAGTTAGGAAGTATTTGAATCTAGGGCTACTCTATCTATTATAAAATATACAAAGATAGAAGTTTTTAAAAATATATTAAAGATAAATAACACTTTAAAATAATTTTATTTTTTATTAATGATGCAAATAATTTTTTTGCTTTCATCAAAATGATTAATGACTATTTTTAGTGAGAGCAATGTGATTGAATATATTTCATTATTTTAGAAAATCTTAATTTAGCACTTGGGATATAGTGATTAGAAGGTCTGATTCTAAATTCTGTTTATTTTGATACTTGATTTTAAAGTGACATAACTGAGAAAGGGACCTCATAATGACTTGCGAATCAGAACAAAATCATTGTCTCCCTGGCTACACTTAGCCATTTTATGATCCTTATTTTTTTTGGTCCTATCCACCTATATATACACCTATTTTTGTTGAAATTTGGCTAGTAAATTTCCATCTTTCCTGACATCAGCCAGTAGTTCTTGTAAAATGAATCAAAAGGTGCTTTATGTGTTATATTTTTAACACATGAGTTCAAAGTCCATGGAAATTGCTTGCAAGATTTTTAAGCAGGTTAAAAAGTTCTGTTTGCAAGGTTTTAAAGTGTGAAGATAGGAGAATTTTTATAGCCAACACATGTATCATTTTTGGCAACAAAAACTTTGTTTTTAAATGTCTTATTGCTTATGATGGTTTGGACTATCATTAGCTAATGTTTTAAAGCAAAATATATGTTTTAGGTTAGGTTCAACATAAACAAAAGTGGATGAAAATTCATCTTTCAAAGAGTCTTACTCATTTCCTTTGAGGGAGGGATGGTTTACTTTCCAATAGAATGAATAAAAGACATCATAATAAGAGCAGATATTCAGTTTTGTCATTTTCTTATTTGTGCTATCATCATCATCATCATCACCACCACCTTCATCATAATCATCATCTTTTTCAATCTGCTCTTTTTTTTTGCAAGAATCTTTTTAAGTCACTTGTCTATTTGGTAAGGGTTAGTTTGGACTCATGTAAGTTGCATTATCTTCCATTATGAAAGGAACAAGTGAGTGAAAGCATGATGGCCAGCTCCTCCAAGTTATGGATCTTCCACCTCTATTTCAGAATACTTTGTACCACATGTGACATGATTGTCCAACATTCAGACCAAAAGAGGGTATCAGTGTAAATTTAGATGTTAAATATTAGCATAAATTCATTTCTTTTTTCTGAATAAAAACACATTACAATATTTTTTTTTCTTTAAATCTCAGGTGGTTGTCTTGCTTAACCCTTGAAGTATATATGTTCCCACTTTGGAGACCATTGACCTAAAGGATAAAATAGAAACTCCTTAGCATGGCGTTTAAAACCTTCTATGATCTTGATCCTACCTATTCTTCTAATCTTATTTTATATTAGTTTCCTTCATGTGCCATTGTTGTTGCTGTTCAGTCATGTATGATTCTGTGTCTCATGGACTATAGCATATCAACACTGTCCATGGAGTTTTCTTGGCAAAGATATTGGAGTGCTTTGACATTTCATTCTCCAATGGATTAAGACAAACAGGGTTAAGTGACTTGCTCAAGGTCAATCATCTAGTAAGTACTTGAGGCTGGATTTGAACTTAAGGTCTTCCTGACTCTATGTACCAAGATTCCTCTAAAACTGATCAATGACTTAATCAATAAGCATTTATTAAGCCCTTATTATGTGCCAGGCACTGTACTAGGCCTGGGAATACAAATACTAAGAATGAAACAAATTCTTCTCTCAAAGAGTTGGACTATTAGAAGTAACTGACCCTCTTGCTTTTCTTTGCATTCTTCCATTCTGTTCCTTAGGTCCACAATAGACTCTCTTTTCATATTTACCTACTGAAATCCTTCTCATTCTTCAAATTCCCCTCAGGCACTATCTTCTCCATGAAAACATCCCTGTTCATTCCAACTGCAAGTGATCTGTTGTAGCTTTAATCCTATTATATTCTACCTTGTATTATCCTTGTGTCCATGTGTCTCACTCCTACTAAACTATAGACTCCTTGAGTACAGGACCTGATTTTTTTTGTTGTTGTTTTTGTAACTCCAGCACCGATTATAACCCACTTTGAACACAATAGGCAATTGGCATTTCATTAAATTGAATTCTGCTGTCCCTTCCTTTGCACCTATGACCTCTTCTTTTGATTGGGAATATAGGTCTAGATTTTAATCTAGACACCATTTTAAGCCAGGATCAGTCTTGCTCACTTTATTCCTTCCTTTATTCCAACAGACTTTTTTTTTTTTTTAACCTCTACCATTTTAGAGAACCTTCATCCTGAGACCCATTTTTCCAACTGGTGAAGCTATATAAGCTGAATTCTCCTGATTGATGAGTTTCTAATCTGGAATACTATTTCAAATGGATCTTTATCCATGTTCCTTTACTTCCAATTTGACTCATTTTCTGTATTTCTTCATCTCACAAGTCTCCTTGTCCTCATGAAGTTATTTTTTTTTCTTCTCCTTCCTTTATAGTTAAGTTTTACTTATGCGATGTTCCCATGAGAATGTAAAGTACTCGATGCTGGAGATGTCTTGTTTGCTTGTATTTGTATCCTTAATACAATATCTGGATCAAAGTATTTGATAAATACTCTCTCTGTCTCTGTTTCTCTTCTGTCTATGTATCTCTGTCTCTGTTTCTCTTTGTCTTTGTATTTCTATCTCTGTCTTTGTCTCCATCTCTTCTCACCTTTTTGTGTCTTTTTCTTTCTATCTCTGTCAACATCTCCCTCCTTCCTTCTCTCCTTTCCTCCCTTCTCTCCCTCCTTTCCTTGCTCTCACTCTCGCTCTTGCTCTCTCTGTATCTCTATGTGTGTGTGTCTCCCCTTAGTGAACACTGAGTTATTACTCACCAACTGTTCAGGGAATCTTTTGGGGTTTCATTGGTTTAACTGATACAGAAAATGAGACTTGCTTCACCTTTATATTTCTATTGAAGTCCTCCCTGTTCCAATACATATTGTAGTTCCCCAGGATCCACACTTAGTCAACATCCGAGACAATAAAAGAAGCTTACAATCAATTCAGAACATTATTCTCATGGAGAGAAAAGAAAATTTTAAAAAATGACATCCAGGAACATAAGACTTTATCGAGAACTGTGAAGTTGAAAGAGACCCTTTCATTTTAGACAGGAAGAAACAAACTCAGGGACATTTAATTTCTTGCCTAAGATTACAATAACTATCCCACTAAACTTCTAATCCAGCCTAGAGCTATTCAATATCTGCTAATATAAATCTTGTTTGGGCAGCTAAGTGAAATTGTGCATAGAGAATTGGACTTGGAGTCAGGAAGATGAGTTCAAATTCAAACTTAAGATTTTGCTATTTTCTTTGCCCTTCAATGATGTCACAACATGCAAGTGAATTGGTTGTAAGTGAGGGAGGGCTGTGCAAGGTCACCTGCCTCACTTTCTCTTCCAGAGCAACCTGGGTCCAATGGCAAGATACAGAATAAGATGACTGGAGATGGTACTTGATAAAATGGGAAACTTGATAATAATGGGAAAATGATAATAATGTGAAAATAATGAAAATAATGGTACCTTTTAAGGTTGTTGTGAGAATCCAATGAGATAATATTTGTAAAATGCTTAACATAGTGCCTAGCACACTCCCCCTCTCTTCCCCTCTCATCCCCTACCTCCTGTTGTCTTATCCATTAGAATGTATATTCCTCGAGAAGAGAGATTGCTTCATTCTTTGCATTTGTAAACACTTCATAAAATATATAGTGTTAATTTGATTATTCTATTAAATGAGAGAATAACTATGGGATTTAAGTGCATGAGATCCTCTTGGTTCTGAGTCCTCAGTTTGAACTCCTTCATCTAAGTTAAATAACTCCCTGTGTTATGGTTGGCTTTGAAATGAACCAGTCTCTTAAAAGTGTCCTGATGAAGTTTGACTCAATGACCTCCTGTGGTGGGAGACCCTAGCGTTTGACTATACATGGTGTGAAGACACCATTCCTTTTAATTGACTCTAATTTATTGCCCCATAACTTTTGCCAAGTGATCCTATTTCCATGGGTGCTGAAGCTATGACAGTAGGAGAAACCAAATGACTTTCATTATTCCCTGGAGGTGACAAGGCGCCTTTCCTGAATGTCTCTCATTTTCAGTCAAAGTATTGTGCAATTGAATTTTTAAGGATCAACAAACATAGACACACTCCACAGAAGGCTTTGGCTTGCCAAAGACTAAAGAACAAGAATAAAAACCAAAAAATTGTAAACACTACATACAGTCAACTTTTTATTTATCAGAATATTAGAAAGAAGTAGGAAGATGAAGTATTCAAATTGTGGAAATTATTTATATTTATTTTAATCATCAAATCAGGGTCAGGAATCTTCCTATACTGCTTTGTGACTTTATAAAATGAGAGCAGAAAGCCAGTTATACATGTCCCTATGATATTCCTGAAGTCTACAAAAGCAGTGAGTGAGCCCAATAAAATCCTTCATCTCTTCAGTTCATCGTCTGAGGAAGTCCTGGTTAATATCTGAAAAAGATCTAGGGCATTTAGTGAGCTGCAAGCACATTATGAGTCTGCAAAGGGATGTAGCAGCTACACACACATACACACACAATCATAGGATCACGGCTGATACTAAGAAAGGCATAGCTTCTAGGGATCAGGGACTCGATAGTCCCCCTGTACTCTGTCCTGGGTAGACTACAGATGGAGTATTATGTTCAGAACCAGGAACCATCCCAAGGAAGCTGAAATTCTGGAAAATGTCCAGAGGAGAGCAATCAGAACATGCAAGTCCATGATATTAGGAAACCAACCAAAGGAATGGGGATGTTTAACCTGGAAAAGATGAGAGATAAATAAGAGTTGTGTTCAAGTGTTTGCTGTTTGGTGCCAGAATTCATATTTTGACCATAGGTGAAAGTTGCTAAGAGACAAATTTAAGCTTGATTTCAAGGGGAAAAGGTTTCCAAACAATTAGAGGTATGGAATCCAGAGACTGTCTGAGGAGGTACTAGGTTACTCCTCATGGGAGGTCTGGCCAAGTACAGATAGTTTCTTGTCTACTACATTTTAGTAGGGATTCTTTTCAGGGTATGGATTGAATCAAATGGCCACTGAATCCTCTTCTTCCAATTCTGAAATTCTGTGATTTTGTGATAGTCAAGTGCTGGGGATCACAACATTTAATTTAAATCATAATACCAAATTTAGGAGCAAAAATGAGCATCAGATTGGACTGATTCTGCTGTCCTTTCTGTATATTCTAGTTTCTTATCAAGTTTACCCTTTTAATTATTAGTCCTCAAGGATGGAATCAAAAGGAAGAATTAATGAAAAAAGCAAGTATTATTAAGTATACTCTGTACCTGGCACTGGGGATGCCAATTTAAAAGGGAGACAATATCTGTTTTTAAAGAGGCTACATTTTAATAGAGGGAGAGGACACAAATGGAGGAGCAGTAGCCATAAAAAAAGCTTTTTTGTTTAGTTAGTTACAGGAAAGATGAGTAGAACCATAAGGTAAGAAATTGTTCTATCATTTTCAGAAGAAGTGATAGCATTGATTTGATTAATAAAGCACAAGTTGGATATAGGGAGGGAATAGCAAAATATAAAGGGCAGGGTCTATGGCAAGATGGATATGAAGCATAGGGCTAGCCAGAGAGTTATTGTTATTGTTGTCATCATCTTTATCCCCCTTGTCTTCCTCATCCTCCCATTCTCTTCCTCTTCCTTCCTTTATCTTCCTTTCCTCCCCTCATTCTCCTCCTCTTTCTCCTTCTCATCAGTTACCTTCTCTGATATCTCCATGTAAAAGTAGTTTCCCTTTTTCCTGCCCATAGTGCCTGTTGATTCTTTTCTTGCATTATAATTCTTTGATACATCCCATCTTCTAAATAAGATTATACTGTCCTTGAGAGATATGGAACACTCAGGAAAATGTTCTGGTTCTGAAATTTAAAAAACTGGACTTCAGATCTCACTTCTGATACCATTGCTTTGAGCTTGGGCAAATAACTTCTTTGGGTCTCCGTTTGAAATGAGAGTGTTATATCTCTGAGTCTGATGGCAGGGACTATATATTTTATTTCTCTTTGTAATATCCAAAGCATCTAGCTGGACACAAAGTAGGAGTTTAATGAATATTTTATGAATAAATAAATGTGCTACCCACAGTTGACTAAAGGAGCAGAGCATGGAGACCAGGATAGAACTTTTACCCGTGTCTGGTAGTGGGAATAAAATTGTTAATGATTTGGTTCAATGAGCATGTATACCCTAAAAATGTATAACCAATTGGGGTAGTGAAAAGATATGTATTAATTTTATTGCTAAATTTACCTGGATATGTTGTCTATTCTGTCCCCCCCTACACATACACTCTTTGATTGTTTCATCTTGACCCATAAAATGTGGAATGGTAGAGATTCACTTGGAAGTAACAAGGAACTTGTATTAGGCAGTATCTGTGGGTCCAGAGAAAGGATAGTCTATGTATAGCTTGTGGCTGACTGGCTCCTACCTGGAGCAAAGCGAACACCTTGTCTGGTTTGATGGTTTCCACCTGAACCCCCTGAACATGGGGACCTCTGACATATTGCACAGAGGCAAGAAGTTTCTAATTGGAGCTATAAGAAATCCAACAACTTCAGTTGACAGAAGATGACGATTTTTTATTTTCAAACTTTCTTCGCTTGTTTCCTTCCATTTGGCCCATAGATCTAAAGTGGGACAAGCCCACAGCACGCCGCATGTTTCATTGGGAATCACCACCTTGCCATGAGTTTGGGGTGAGGTTGGGAAAATAATGGGGGGCTCTATTAAAACTACACCGAAGGGAAATGAGACACCTAGTGGTTGGTGTTTGTACCTGCAGAATATAGGAATGGAACTTTTGGGGCAAAATGTTCCAGTTGTAGAACGGGCAGTTATTTCCCCAGTGCTTAGTATTGTTCTTGGCCCATAGGTGTGTAATAAATGTTTCCTAAATGAAAGAATTTAGGATGTCAATTTAATAAAAGATATATATTCTAGCATACTGAGTAAGAGCCTATTATTTTAAAATGGTAACACCCTAGGCCGGAGGAGGTATACCTTTATTTGCTTAGGTTCTATTTGAGCCTGATTGTAAAGATAACAAAGAATTGGGGGCCAGAAGACTTGAGTTCAAATCCCAGCTTAGCAACATACTATTTGTATGACTTTGAGAAAATAACATAAGCTTTTTGCTTCAGTATTCTCATCTGTTAAGTGAGAGATTGGACTAGACTGGGGAAGGGGAGGGGTGCAGCTAGAAGCTCAGTGGATAGAGCACTGCATTTGGAATCAGGAAGACTCATTTCAAATCTATCCTCAGACACTTACTAGCGGTGGGATCCTGGGCAAGTCCTCCTTGCCTCAGTTTCCTCATTTGTAACATGAGCTGGAGAAGGGATTGGCAAGCACTTCAGTACCTTTGCCAAAAAGAAACCCAAACGGGGTCAAGAAGAGTCAGCCATGACTGAAAAAAATGGGCTCTAAGGTCCTTCCAGCACTAGATCTATGGTCCTTTGACTTGGGGGAGGGGAAAGGAGGGGAGGAAGAAGGCAAGAAGGAAGGGAAACAGAGGGCCATAAAATAAATGGGAAGGGCTGTCCTTTGAAAGAAATTTGGCACCAGCAGGCAGAATGAGAAGCAATGGGCAGAATTTGCAGAGTCTGATTTTGGCTTACTAACAATTATCTATTCAAAAATGGAATGGGTTGCCTCAGGAAGTAGTGGGTGTCCCCACCCCCCACCCCAACACTGGACATCTTCAAGTGGAAGTTGGATGACCTGATGTAATAGACATTGTCATAGAAGAGATTCTTGTCCAGGGTCCAAGGCCTAGAGACCGATGGCACAATCTGTGGATTATTAAACTGAGAGCCTAACCTCTTTTTGCCTCATTTTCCTTAAGGATCCTTCTGCCCTTAAACCTGCGATCCTGACTCCCTTACAACTGGTTTCCAGAGGCAAAACTGATGAAAATTATCTTCAAACCACACTAGTCAGCTAGTGTGGCAGAAAGGAACACATATAGGGATGTGTGTGTACATATATATTCTTGTATATGTGAATATATTCAGCAGAGAAAGAGAATAAGAGGCAGCAGAGGCTACTTATTGCTCATCAGTTGTTCACCAAGGCATTGGCCAGTGGCTCAGGAAATTGAAGGCTGGATAAATTAGTCAAGGGTTAAACTCTAACAAAAATGAATATGAGACTACAGGGCCTGACATGGACCAGAGGGATTTAGGGCAAAGCCTTGGCTACAAACCAGAGATGAGATGAGGGACAAGGGCATGAAATGCAGACTTTTCCACCCAGCAACTTTTGGCAAACTTTGAAAATAAACCCGCAAAAATATGAAGCTTTGGAGTGCAGCAGTGTTGTACGTGGGTCGACCCCTTTCCCTCCACCCCCACCCCCTGGACTTGCCCTTCCATTGCATCTCATCCCATCCCTTTCCATTCCTCTCCCCGCCAACGGCCCCCTCCCCCAATCCGGCACCGGGCAGTGATGGAATGTAGGTGGATTCTCTCAGCACTGGCTGGGACGAAGACTGGGAGAAATGAAGACAAAGCCCGGGCAGGGGCTGCGCCAAGCACCCGCAGAAAGACAAAGGAAGCTTCGCCAGGAGGGGGAAATATTAACTACCTTGTTTCCGGGCTCTGTTCACTAAGCAAGCACCCTGAAACATCCGGGTTTCTTTTGCAGGGTCTTTAATCTTTCCCTATGTTAAATAGCCCTTTCTTTTCATTTGCTGGGCGCTAAGTTTCTACTCAAAGAAGAAGGGAGGGAAAATCAATAAAGCCGGAAGCTGCAAGTTGGCAATTGGTGCATTCAAATATATCCAGGTTTGAAAAGGCCTTTCATTCGACCCATTGTTGGGAGTGATTTCCCACTCCACCAGGCCGGTGGCTTTGTGAAACGAGGTCTTCTGTCCCCGGGTCCCCTCTGTCCTCTGGGCAATGAGAGAAAGTGCATTTCTGAAGGTGTTTTGCTAAGGGTGGTGAAGGGTGCCTCGCCCCCAATATTTATTTAAATTGGCAAAAGTAAGGCTGTGTCGTGAGAGAGGGGGGAGAGATGTACACAGAGAAACAACACACAGAGAGACCGAGACAGAGAGATAGGAGGGTGGAAAGATAAAGAAAGAGAGACAGAGTAGAGAGAGACAAAGAGAGAGAGAGAGGAGGGAAAAGAAAAGAGGAAAGGAGAAAAAGAGAGATAGGAGGAGGAAGAGAGAGAAAGACAGAGACAAAGAGAGACAGAGACAGGAGAGTGGAACGATAGAGAAAAAAAGAGACAGAGGAGAGAGAATAGAGAGAGAGGAGGGAAAAGAAATGAGGGAAGGAGAAAAAGAGAGAGCAACAAGGAGGAAGAGAGAGAAGGAGAAAGAGATCCAAAGGGAGACAGAGAGACAGAAGAGTGGAAAGATAGAGAAAGAAAGACAGACCAAGGAGAGAGAGACAGGAAGGAGAAAAAGACAGAAGGAGAAAAGGGGGAGAAAGAGAGGAGGGAAGAGAATGGGGAGAGATAGAGGAGAGAAACAGAGAGAGGCAGAAAGATAGGAGGGAGAAGAAAGGGAGGGGGAGAGAGGAAAGGAACGAGAAAAGGAAGGAGTAGAGAGAAGGAAAAACAGAGGGAGGAAGAAACAGAGAAGAAAGAGTAGAGAAAAATAAGGGGGAGAGAGAAGAGAAAGGAGAAATAGAAAAAGAAAAGGAGAAAATAGAGTAAAATTGGCAATAAGGGAATATTCTGGAAGAAATGGAGGAAAAGACAGAGAGAGAAAGAGAGAGAGAGAGAGAGAGAGAGAGAGAGAGAGAGAGAGAGAGAGAAGGAAGGAAAGAGAAAGTCCAAACTTGAGATGCCAAGTGAAGGTGAACAGAGGGGAGAGGGGAGAAAGAAAAAGGAGAAAGAATATTCAATATTTTTTTTCAAAATCACCCACTACTTTGCATTAGAATTTATTGAGCTCTGAAAAACCAGCCTAGCCAAGACATGGACTTAACCTTCAGAAGGAGGCAGGTTGGAAGCTTCCAGCATTTAAAACATTGGGGGGTGGGGGTGGAAAAAACCCTTTTTTATGCAGTGAGATTCCCCTGGGGGTGTGAGCTTCATACACAAGGCAACAAGAAGTCAATAGTTGAAATGTATGTCAATAAGAACAGATGAAAGCACCAGCCTCTGATTTAAATGAAAATGGGATACAGCCATGAACTATTGTTTGTGCCAGATCGGACTTACTTTTAATTCAGTTATTATCTTGAACCCAGCCCAACTGGATCTACCTCAGAAAGGCTTGAAATTCAACTCCTGGTCTATTTTCAAGAGCGAAAATTCTAAACCCTTTCCTCTCCTGCAGTATTTTAAAAGCAGGAGCTTGGATTCTATATTTCTAGGAAAATACGTATGTACAAAAGCACACAGAGACATGAGTGCATAAACATGTACACAGTGTCTTGTGTGCACATATATGTAAATACACAACACAATCTTGCACATATAAACACACATTTTGCAACTCTCCCAGCCCCAAGCCCACCACCCCTCACCCCCAAGGGACATTGGTGCTGCATTCTTTCCAGTAATTCTCCATTGCAGCATGCACAAAAGGTTTGAAATGGACCATGCCAGGAAGAAACCCCTGTCTTTCTGACCACGTTTTTGCACATTGAGCATCTGAAGCTGTCTGTTCTGGTGAACCGTCTCAGAGAGAGAGGCCATTTCTATTTGAAACGCCAGCTGTGGAGGTCTGGAAGGCATACAGCTGCAGACAGCTGGAGGGCTGGTACTGTAACAGAATCATTTGAGAAGTGAACTCTGGCAAATCGCCGGGAGGCCCAATCGGGGTTGGCCTGTCAGTGGAGAACAGTTTGCTTCTGTGTTTGCTCCTCCAACTCCCTTCACCTTTCCCAGTCGCCAGAAAACCAAATTATCCAGAGCTCCTCCTGGACCTTCCCCCCTCCCCTCCTTTTATAGAGTTCCCTTTGGATTCGTAGAACTTTATCCTCCAGTGAACCCTCTGAACACTCAACATCACTCAAGGATCTGCAGTGCTTCCACCAAACATTAAAACTTGGTATACACATTTTAACTCACATTAGCCCATGGAATACCCATGGATGAGGTGAGGCTTTCCTTCAGAAAACAAGGGGACACTTACTTTAGGGATCATATAGATTTAGAATTGGAGGAAACTTTAGAGAGAAGAAGGACTTGCCTAGTATCACATAGAATAGAATCTAGATTTGAATCCAGATCTTCTGACTCAAAATTCAGTGTACTTTCCATGACACTGTACACTGCCACCCTCCCATCTTTCACATTTTATTTCAAACATTCTAGCCTCTGGTTCTCTTAAGTCAATTGATAAGAAAGAAAAACTGAAAGAGAGGAAGAAAAGAAGGAAGGAAAGCAGAAGGAAGGAAGGAAGGAAAGAAGAAAGGAAGGAAGGAAGGAAGGAAAGAAGGAAGGAAGGAAGGAAGGAAGGAAGGAAGGAAGGAAGGAAGGAAGGAAGGAAGGAAGGAAGGAAGGGAGGAAGGAAGGGAGGGAGGAAGGGAGGGAGGAAAGAAGGAGGGAGGGAGGAAAGGAGAGGAGGGAAAAACAGTAGGAAGGAAGGGAGGGAGGGAGGGAGGGACATAGGAAGAAAGGAAAGAAGGAAGGAAGTGAGAGAGAGAGAGGGAGGGAGGAAGAGATGAAGGAAGAGAAAGAACAAAAATGAAGAAATAAAAACCCTAATTAAAAAAACAATTCTATATGTATAAAAATATTTCTAGCAGCTGTTTTTGTTGTAGTGAAGAATTGGAAATTGAGGGTTTGCTCATCAATTGGTGAACGGATGAGTAAGTTGTGGTATATGAATTCAATGAAATACTACTGTACTGTAAGAAATGGGGAGTAGACATATTTCAGATAAACTTGGAAAGACTTACATGAATTGAGCCTGAGTGAAATGAGCAGAACCAGAACACTGTCCACAGTGATAGCAACATTATGTGTTGATCAACTATGATAGACTTAGCTCTTCTCAGCACTACAATGATCTAAGATGATTCCAAAAGACTCATGATAGAAGCTATCTCTATCCAGAGAAAAGACTATGGAGTCTGAATGCAGATTGAAGCATATTTCACTTTTTTATTTCTTATTTTTTATTCTTTTCCCCTTTTGTTTGAATTCTTCTTTCACAACATGACTAATGTGGAAATACGTTTAACATGATTGTACAAGCTATATCAGATTGCTTGCTGTTTTGGAAAGAGGGAATGAAAGGGAGGGAGGGAGACAAATTTGGAACGCAGCATCTTACAAAAACTAATCTTTACCTGTAATTTAAAAAACCGCTATTAAGTATCTTAAAAAAAAAGAAAACAACTCTTTGTCAGACCATAGGCCCTTATTTTTAGCTCAGACCTCAGAAATATTAGAGGAGCTACTTTGCTCCCCATATTTCTGGATTTGGGAAGGGCTAGCTATCACTTGAGCTCCTGGGAACATTATCCAGGGACTTACCATCACGGGAGTCTGGCCAGACAACATCAGAAAGACTATTTCACTCTGCCCAGATGTCTGATTAGTTCCCCCCTTATCCCTAACCCCTATAAAAACCGTAACTACAGAAAGTGAAAGTCTATTCCCAACACATGGCCTGTCCCTAGAGATTGGGGACAGGCTATGTACTGTCATCAAGCTTTACCCTTGAGTCAGTCTTTTTGTTTCAAAGTCTACTTCACATTTTGCCAGCTCTATGGAAAAACTATCTTTCATCCCTGCTTTATTAATGCTTTATTAATGCTTTATTAATGCCAGGACTTCATCCACTAGATGATACAAACCCTTCCTAATCAATTGAAAAATGTTTATCAAGCACCTACTATTTGCAAGGAAAGAGTCTTTAGAAAACCTTGTAGTCTGGCAGCCACAACCAGGTCATCCCCTGACTAGGAAAATTAAACTTCAATACTTAAAGGGGAATGATGGAATTAGAGTAGCAAGAGACCTGCAAGGGCATCAAAACCAATCCTTTTATTTTATACAAGAAGAATGTAAAGTTCTAAGAGAGGTGATTTTCTCAAGATCTATAGGTAGTTAACAACAGCTGGAATTCAGATCCATGTCCTGATTCCAAATCCATCTATTTCCATTATACTATTGTGCCTCAATAACTGAGGATAACATCTCCAGGACAATCTTCACAACATCTTGGTTGTTTTTGGTTCATGTGGCTAGTTTCATTTTGAGAGGGAGTATGGTCCAGGAAAAAGGGCATTGAATGGAAAGTCAAATAATCTGTTTGAAACCTGTCTGCTCTTTATTAGCTGTGTGATGTTGGACAAGTCACTCAGTATTTCAGATCTTCATCTATAAAATAATGGAAATGAACCTCTGAGGTCATTTCTAGCACTAAGTCAATGATCCTATGATCTTTTCAGAGTTAAATTTCTTCTTCTCTAATCTTATTTTGAAACCCCACTCATTGATTTACTGTATTTGGTTATTTTCCTACATAGCAGAAATAATACCCCATAGTTGCTGAGTATATTGCATCAAATTGATTTTATTGGAAAAACATAACATCAATATACAGAAAATATGACCTTCAGATTTCCACTGTTTCTGGTGTATGCATATCTATGTCTGTCTGTTTCTCTCTATTTCCAGAATGTGTCCAGGTGTCCAGAATGAGAAGGGTGCAGGAGTTAACTTGAATCAGCAAAGAAGAGCCTATTATTAAATTTTTGATATGAACATTTACAGAAATCAAAGTTTGACATAACTTTTTTTTTAAAATGTCCAGATTCTGCACTTAAGACAGTGATGGAGAAAGTGGTAATAATAAAGATTAAACTTTAGTGTACTTTTTTCCCCTAAAGAGTCAATTATTAAACATTAACCCTCATACCACTGATCCAGACCCATGATTTTGTTGTGGTAGAGTGAAATCTAAGACTTCCTTCCATTGAATCAGATCAGTAACTCCCTTTTTTAAAAAGATGCTTTGTTAATGGGTCAGAGGCAGGACTCAAGCCCAGCTTTTCCTGACACTGCAAGCAGAGTTCTACTCATACTACTCCATTCTGCCTCTCATCCTTAAGTACAGAATTGTAGTTCCATTCAAGGCAAAATTGTTCAGGGTGGTGGTGATGGAAAGGATTGGGGGGGTGGAGAGCCATTATTTATTTATTTAAAATGTGGGCAGAGAGATGTAATCAGCACTGTTCACCACCATTTAAGTTTGCATTTTCCCACTGAAGTCTTCTGAGGCCTTGCCCAAGGCATTCAAATTTGGCTTGCTAGTAAAAAAATAATGTAATTTGGCAATTGCCGCAGCTTTGTGTGTGTCCGCCGTTGTATGTTTAAGTGGAACCTCATGGAAGTTCTGGAAATCCAGGTCACAAAAGCAGTTTTATAACCGCCTCCCATTGTAAATGCCAGCTGGGATTCGGACCATGTGAAGAATGGTCTAGTGGAAAGAGCACGGGATTCAGAGTCACAGGACCTATGCACAAATCTTGGCTTTCACCTACTTAATACTTCTGTGATTTGGGACTAGTCACTTCCTTACCCTGGCTCCAGTGTCTTCATCTGTACAATTACTTCAATTTACTCCAAATGGTCTCAATTTTCCAGGTGAAGTATGAGGAGGGGTCTTCAAACAAGACAGTAGAAATAGTGGTATAAGTATTATAAGAGAGGTTCAAAAAAAGTAACATGAAATTCAGAAGGAGAATTCATTTGTCCCTCTAATTAGACTCTTTTTTTTCCCTTGCAATTGTGAAAGTATGTTAAAAAAATGTAACTACAAGAATCTACTGACTTGGGGTTAACTCAGGAATAGGAGGGAGTGAAGAGAGGAAAGATAGTAAGATGCTTTGGTGAATGAAGGTGACAGGAATTTCTATTACTCAGTATGTTTAATATTCACTTCCTTCTCTGTCATCATTTTGAGAAAATGAAAGTTAGAGTAGATGTTCTTTAAAACCTTTCCAGCTCTCATTCTATATGTCCAAATATGACATGTCATTATTATTAGGGTTATAATGGCCATTGTCATGGCAATCTATATATTCAGGTAACTGGTCTCTTTTAGAACCATGGTTTCTTCCTTTTGAGATGCCCAAGATGACCAACAGTATAATCAAACAATCCATGGGTTATATACTGTGTCATGGAAGTCCTAAAATATTAAGCATTGAAGTTAGTTGTAGGATTTAAGAAGTGTATCAAGAAGATAATGTAAAAAAAAATAAGAGTGAGAAAAGGACCAGAAAACCAGCTGCTATGTCTATAAAATTTTCATCCTAATTTGAAAGTGAACTGAACAATCCCATCTTTTTATCCTCTGTATCCCCCCTGCCCATTAATTCTTCTCCTCATTTCTTTTTTCTAAACTTAGGCTCAGAAGTTAAGTGACTTGGCCAATGTCATGTTGTAAAAAAAAAAAAAAATGGTGTAAGAACTTGAATCTAGGCCTTCTGATGCCCAGCATGGTTAGAATCCTAGGTGGTTGGAGCCTTAGAGCACTTAGCAACCATCTAGTTCAATTATGGGGGTAAATAAGAGAGAGTAAAATTTACTTACCATTATTATAATATCAAACCTTCAGCAAATAGCCTGCTTGTATTTTCAGTATAAAAAGCTCTAAAGAGGAGGTAGGGTTAGACAGGTTTTCAATGGGGGAAAGAGACTTGATTGTAAGAATTGTTCCATGAGGAGAATCTAAATTTTAAAATAGTATCTACATCTTTGTAGATCTGAATGAAAAGTCATCCTGGGATAATTTAGATGTCTAAATAGAAACTCAACAGTTTAAGAAAGGGAGAAAGGACATTCTAAGCATAAAGTAAAAAATAGAAGCTCTGAGGCAGAAGAGCTTTAGGATGTGATCAGGATTCAGAGAAATTCAATCAGACTGGAATGAAGAGTTCCTGGTAGATAGTAATATGAGGGCAGCTAGATGATGCAGTGGATAAAAAGGCAGTATTAGAATTAGGAAGATTTGAATTCAAATCTGAACTCAGACATTCACTAGTTGTGTGATTTTGGTCAAATCACTTTTTGTCTCAGTTTCCTCATCTATAAAATGGGTTAATATATAGCACTCATCTCCCATAGTGATTTGTGATGCAAAGAATTGGAAACTGTGGGAATGACTATCAGTTGGGGAATGACTAAGTTGCAGTATATGAATAGAAATGGAATATTATTGTGCTATAAGAAATGATGAGCAGATGGATTTCAGAAAAACCTGGGAAGACTTAAATGAAGTGATGGTGAATGAAGTGAGCAGAACCAGGAGAGCAGTGGACATAGCAGTGGACAATTGTGATCCATAGCAGTTGTGATCCATAGCAGTGATCCATCAATTGCCCATTGTTTAATTGTACAAGTGACTTTACTGCCTTAGAAATAAGTTTCCTCATCTTTTATTGTTGTTGTTAAGTCATTTTAGTTATGTCCAACTTTCTGTGAATCCATTTGAGTTTTTCATCTTGGCAAAAATAGTAGAGTAATTTGCCATTTCCTTCTCTAGATAATTTTTTAGATGAGGAAACTGAGGCAGACTTGGTTGACTGACTTGCCTTGGATCACACAGCTGAGGATCTGAGGCCACATTTGAACACGGAATCCTCTGAGCTCTGGGACCAGCTCTCTATCCATTGCACCACCTAGCTGACTTCCTCTTCTATAAAAAGACCACATGATGAGATTGGATTAGATGATTTCTTAGGTCCCTTTTCCTTGGAACAATTTGTATTTCTCAGGGGCAGGATTGCATTTCTTTAGCTGTCCCCAGCATTTAACATAGAAGCCGATGCATGAGATGTGTCCAGCTAGGTGATTGCTTCTAGCTCGAGTTCTCTGAGCCTATGATCTCTTTGGGAATCATTTTCCTCATCTCCAAAGTGACCAATGATGGGGGTTTGACTAAATGATCATTAGAGTCCTTCTATTCTCTGATTTCATGTAAGTAAAGTTGAGGCAGTTACCCCCGTGACAACTAGACACTTGTCTCACTTGGTCTGTCTGAAAGGACTTGTCATGCACTGACCTACCTTAATTACACTCGTTTCTGAATCTTAGATATCTAGTCTCTTTAAATGTGCAAATGTGCTTTAAAAAAAAAGGTACAAGTTATATGCTTGTCATACATTGACCTACCTTAGTTACACTAGCTTCTGAATCTGTTATCTTTAAATGTACAAATGTACTTAAAAAAAACTATAAAAGGTACAAGTTATATGCTTGGACTTTGTTATTCTGAATACTCATTACTATTCTAATTTGATTTACTTTTCTTCAAGACCATGTCTGCTTAGATTAATCACCTCCTACCCCCTTTCCCTGTGCCCTGTGGAACTAATGTTTTCTATACAAAAGAAAACTATCTTGTATGTTCAAACTTTTAAACCAATTTTTCCCCCACTCATTTCTCCAATCAACCTTCCAGGTCTTTATTTAATGCAGGCCTACAATTGTTCAGTTCTTTCAGGTGTATCTTATCAGTGACCCCATTTGAGGTTTTCTTGGCAGAGATAGTGGAGTGGTTTGCCATTTCCTTCTCCAATTCCTTCATCATAAAATAAGAAATATCCTTTTTTTCACATTAAGGCTAATTCTTTTTATCTATACTCTTGATCCCATTCCCTCCAACCTCATCTAACAGCATTCTTCTCACACATCTTCAGTCTTTTTCTCTACATTGATTTTTCTCTCATCTGCCCACAAGCTTGCTCAGCTATCACCAGTATTTACCTTTCTACCCTATTCAGTTACAAATGTAGGGTGAAGGCCACTCACTGATGACTTCTTACTTGCTAAATATGCTGTTTTTTATTTTATTCTTCATCTTCTTTGACTTCTCCAGCTTTTGACACAGCCAATGTCCCCTCTTATTGGAAACACATTGAATCACAGAATTTGACAGTTGGAAGGGATCTGAATATTAATCTAATCTAACCTTTCTGTTGTGATTGAGTTGTATCAATTATATCTGATGCCTCATGACCCCATTTAGAGGTTTTCTTGGCAAAGATACTACAGATGAAGAATTGAGATAAACAGGATTAAGGAACTTACCCAAACTCACATAGCTAATAAGTATCTGAGGCCAGATTTGAACTCAGGAAGATGAGTCATCCTGATTCTAAGCCCTGTGTTCTATTCATTGAATCACTTACCAGAAAGAAATAACTCTAACCACAACATACCTAATGAGTAGTCAGCCAGCTTCTTTTGGATGAGGGAACCTACTATCTCTTGAGGCAACTCTTCACTTTTTGGATAACTTTACTTGATGGGCAATTTTTTAGGACATCAAACTTATATTTGCTTTTTGTCCCCTCAATTTCCATCTGTTATTGCTGGCTTTGTCCTCTGGGACCAAACTGAAAAAAAATCTAAGCTCTTTCATAAGGCAATCCTTAAAGATAACTATTATGTCTATTTAAATCTTCTCTTCTCCAGGGTAAAATATTTCTAGTTCCTTCAATCAATACTCTCTTTTCTCTTGGCTTTTTAGAGATAACAGCACACCCTCTTAATTTTTTATCTGCTTGTTTTGTATTCTTTTTTGAGATCTTATTCTTTTCAAAACTCCTCAATATGGGTGTTGCTCAAGGATCTATCTTGGACCTCTTATTTCTTGAAATTCTCTTCCTTAATTTCATTTATTCTCAGGGCCCCAACTGCCACTTATATTTAGATAATTCCCAAATTTATATTTCCAGTGCTGAGCTATTTTTTGAGCTCTAGACATTTCCAACTGTCTATAAGTTATTTCACTAGGATGCCCCACTAACACCTCATGCTGAATGAGTCAAAAACAGTTATCTTTTAATGTAAACCTGTTCATACTTTTGACTTTACTATTTCTGTTTATGGCACTACTCTTCAATAAGTCTAACAAGTCCATAACCTTGGAATTAATGTTGACACTTGCCTCACCTTTCATTTTCATGTGCTGATAAAAAAAATCTATAACACCTATATCTCTAAACTTATCTCTAAAACATCTATAATATCATGGGCACTTCATGAAGATCTAGCTTTGAATCCTTCCTCAAAATGTTATTCTGAACTCAGGAAATGATGTGTCAGACAAGGAGAAATGTAGAGTACCTTAAGGCAGCAGGATCAGAGAAAGAATATCTTTGTTACTAAATGGATAGGATGATGTAATTGCTAGACCATTGTCATAGTTCTTTGGTAGATCATAGAGAATTGGGGAATTCCTGCAGAATTTCTCCAAGCATCTGAAGAAATCCATGCTCCCCTCACATAATTGCAACATCTTGGCCAATCAAGAGTCACATCTCCTTACACAAACTTAGCACTGCACAAAGGACAGAAAGTAGTTTTTCAGAGAATTGAAGTTAGTGCTGGTTTGTAGCTTGGTTTCAAAAAACATAGGAGACAGCTTAGGAGGTTGTTGGAGTATTCCAGATTTGTATTATATGAACCTTCATTGAGGTGATGGCAGTGGGATTGGAAAGGAAGGAACAAAATATGTGAATTATTCTAAAATAAAAGAACTCAATGGCAAGGGGAATATACTTTTAGTATTGATAAAAATTATTTTACAAAAAATTCTAATAGTTATATTTCTCTTCAAAGAAATTCCAAGCAAGATTCTACAAAAGTTCAAAGAATTAAGAAAATATCTGAGAGCAAAGAGTTAACATTTCTTTCTAAGTTAAATTGTATTTATTCTTTGGTTAAAAAAATATATTTAATATAGAACACAGACTATATGATTTATCACCTGTTTGAAAATCTTTTTCATCACTGTATATTTTACCAGTAAATATTTAATCCCTGGCATCAAATGCCGCCCTGTTTATTAACTTTCAAGTTCATATTTTATAGTAAAATAAATTTTAGAAGATTGCTCAAAGAGATGAATACTTCATCTACACTGTCCAGGTGGGCTGTGCAATTCTGCCAACAGAGACCTAAAATAGTATGTCTGGATCTGCCCGTCTGGTTATTGGTAAACTAGGATGCAAAATGACATTACTCTTCAGCTGGGTCTACACTACCTGTCATTGGCAAGGGAATAATAAGCTTCAGGTACAGACAGCTATGTTGTGTCCATCAGCATAACCACAATCAAATGGATTGGGTGGAGAAGACAAACCATCATGTGGGTGGTCCTATCTGCACTGAATCCTAAGGGACTGGTCATCCTGCCTTCCGCTAAGGCTTCTGTTTCAAGAACCAAAGCAAACAGACCTAGAGAAGCCTAAATTGACTGCAGCTTCTTTAAAAAAAAATCATATCCAAGCAAGTCAAAGCAGTTTCCAGACAAAAATTGCTGCTTGCTAGGTAGAGGGTAGACTAGTCAAAAAGGGGATATTTCAAGGATTTTGGATTTCTTTGATTTGGGTATTTTTTTGACCAATTTTATCCTGTCTGTAATCAATGATAATCTTTGAGAATTGCTATAGTCAATATATTAATCTTTTCCCACCCAAATCAGTGATAAGCTTCTTTGAATTTAAGTAGGCTGGTCCTTAGATGACAGATACATATGCATGATGTATTGGTGAATATACATATATGTATGTTTATATGTGTAAATATATATACACATATACATATAATCCATTGCAGAGTAGTTATCAAAGCTTTTGGAAGGTTCTAGGTTTTGCTAGAATTTATGCTCCACTGAAATAATTTTCTAGAATACAAGCTCTTGGCAGAAAGAACAAAACTAATTAGTTTATTTACTTGCCTTAATGGGCCAGGATGGACAAATGAAAAAAAAAAAATAAAACAGGTGGCTTGATTACATATTAAGATGTCCTAAGGGCAACTAATTTGACTTTTTTTCCTGTTATTACAATTGTGTTTTGGCCTCAGATAGCCTTAGAGTTATCCTAAACACAAACATACAAAATGATCAATTATTTAAAAAGACATAAATAATCAGCAATTTTTAATCAAGTGATCCAAGGGTACTGCTTAGATTTATGGATAGATAACACCAGTTTTTTCCTCAGTGCTTTTTTCTCTTCCTGCATAAAGTTCAGAATACTGATTTTGGAGTCTTAAATAGAGTCAGATTCTGACATTGTCTCTTATACATTATATGACCTTGGGCTTTTGATTTTTTCATCTGGAAATGACGGGATTGGGATGGATTCCTACCAATAGTAAGTTTCTAGTCCTATGATTCTTGATTGTGATATCATGATAATTCATTGGATCTGTGATCTCATTAGCTAGATAATTCCTTCTAATAGTATATATCCTAAAGCTACCCAAGCCTTCCCATCCTGTGTCAACTCCCATGTCAACAGTCACGTTCTCCATGACATCCTTTTCAGGGGAGTTCATCCAGCATGCTGAGGACCTTTCTTTACCTCTCTTGATATTGTATCAGGACCCACGGGCAGTTTATTTGTTAGTTCTCTCTTTTACTGTATGACTGTCCTACTTCTTTCCGTGGTCCTATATCCCTCCTTTATGTCATTTCTCCTTCATAATTTCTTTTCAGTTTACAACCAACATTTCCTTTGTCATGCTCCAGTTCTTCATCCTGAAACTCACTCCAGAAATCACCCATTGGAAGGACCTCCCCCCCTGCCCGCCCCCCTGCCCGCCCCATGACTTCTCCCTCTGATTGGATGTCTCCTTCCAGGACCTCCATTTAAGGAGGAAACCAGATCACCCATATCTCATTTCTCTCTAGTCTATGATTCAGATTTTTCACTCTTTTCCCTTTTGAGCTTTTTTTTTTTTTAATGTTTTATCTTCCCCCATTAGAATGGAAGCTTCTAGAGGGAGGGACTATCTTTCATTCTACTTGTATTTGTATTCTTAATGTTCAACACAGTATCTGGTAAGTATAAGCATTTATTTGTTAAGATAAATAAATGCATGTTGATTGATTGGCTGATGTTGATCTCACTTGGCTGTATTTTGTCATTTCTTATAATTCTGTCATGATTAGAGGAATTTGAATACAAACTTCTTTATAGTCCTATCTTGACTAATTCATCAATCTAACTTGTTCTCCTTTCTTTTTCTTTTCATTTGTTCTTCATGGTCCTGAGGAAGAGAAAGATTTCCAAGAAACAAAAAATACCACATGGTATTAATTTTGGAATTAAAAGAAAAGAGCATGCATGACAGGTAACCAAAAATACCCCGGCTTGTCTTGTCCTAGTATGTGGTACTTAGCAGATTTATGAAAATTAAGGCTCTTAAGTAAAGGAGATGGTATACAAATACATGTACCTCTGGACAGGAGTTTATAATATTAACTTGAAGTCCTAGCTTACAAATGTAACTGGCCTTGACCATACTATACATGTGCATGTGGGTGGGTGGGTGCATGTGAGAACCCAAATTATTTGAAATCAAATTGGCACTTGTGTGTATATGCATATATGCAAACATATAAACATATACTAATATGTGCTATAAGTTATTCTTGTCCATTTATCTCTGTTGGTTGGAGGCTGATGTTAATAGAACCAGCCCCTAGCTGCTGCCTAGTGACCCATGACTCCTTGGGCCCAGAAAAGACAGCACACTTGCTGGAGAAAGTTATGACTATTATTTGGCATCGCAGGATATTTAACACAAAAACAGCAAGAGGCAGGAGACTTCCAGGCTTTCAACTTCATATTTTCCCAGAGTCTGGTCTCTTGAAGGAGAGGGAAGCATCCATATTCATAGACACAGTGGGGAATGATCGAGAATTGCCAACCTATACTCTCTGGTTTGTTTTTCCCACCCCCATCTCTTAAGATAGAAGTTCCCTGTTTCCTTATTTTTTCAAGATTTTCTGAGCTTTTGAATTTTCCACTTTTATATTGTACTGCTATTTTGTCATAACAGGACATGATGCACCAGAAATTTTTTTTTGTCCTTTACCAAAACCTACTCTAGTGCCTCATTATGACCTGGATTTGACTCCAGGTTCTCAAAAGCTATTCCAGTGACTTCCATGAACTCTGGTGGCCATTCTACCAAGCTGGATAGTCAAGTGTTCTACTATATGTCTGTTTTCCTAGGATCAAACTAAATTTGGAATGTATGAATGATTGAAAATGCATTTATTAGCTTACTATTTACCAGTAGTTAGCACAGTGCCTGCCAAACACTCCACTAAGAACTGGAAATATAAAATTAAAAGCAAAGAGACCTTTAAGAAATTTCATTCTAATATGGGGGGGGGGGGGATACTCATAGTGGGTATTAAGTAGCCAGGGAAGAGCACTCTGGACTTGAAATTACAGAGATGGCAAATGGGCCTATTTGGAAATAGATTGACAAACTGGTTCCAAGAACAATGGCATGGTTGTTTTGACTATGGTTTTAGAACTGTGGGATGAGAGGATGCAAAGAAGATTGTGTGGAGTAGGGAGTCAAGTTAAGTGTGTTTATGTTAATGGTGAACAATTTATCAATCAGTCCTGGAAGGCCCCAGGAGAAGTAGTTTCCAAGATAAAAGGGTTAAAACTTTCACTGATCTCTAATGGTAATTAGCAAGGCATCTTTAAGATGATGTTGGGTGAGAGAAATGTGGAAGCTGTAGGGAGTGAAACTAAGTAGGGAGAAGTTTATTCTTGGATTGACTGTTAGGTAATGAAATTTTTGTCCAGAGTAATTTTTTTTATGTTAAACATTTCAAAATATATGTTAAATCCAATATATATATAAATTTATATAATTCTCTTACTGCATAAGAAAAATCAGATAAAAAAAAGAAAATAAAGGAGTAAAAAAAATGCAAGTGAACAACAACAAAAAGAGTGAGAATGCTATATTGTGATCCACATTGTTCCCACAGTTCTCCCTCTGGGTGTATATGGCTCTCTTCATCACAAGATCATTGGAATTGGCCTGAATCATCTCATTGTTGAAAAAAGCCATGTCCATCAGAACTGATCATTTTATAATCTTGTTACTGTGTATAATGATCTTCTGGTCCTGCTCATTTCACTTAGCATCAGTTCATGTAAGTCATGAAAGCCATCTACTAAATTCTAGTATCACTAGGGGAGTTCCCAAACAAATGATAGATTCTTAAATATTGGAGTGTCATTGGCTCAGTTTTGAGGCTAAAAGGCTCTTCAGAGGTATTTTACTACTATCATTTTATTTTATTGATGACAAAGTAGAAACTCGAGAAGTTTAGTGACTTTTCCAAAAGTTGTAAGAAGCAGAACTGGGGTTTTAAGCCACCTTCTCTGCCACAAAATCCAAAATAATTTCCATATTCGTGCAGTGGAACCATTTGGTAAAACTTTTAATCCATCATACTAATGAGGTCAATGTCATTGCCCTGAGCTTGCTTCAGGCTTGAGTTCACTTCCTTGAGGCTAGTTCACTTCGATTTTATTCTTTAACCTTTCTTAGCCTGGGTCAGTTGCATTGTAAATGAAATTCACTGGTCATGAGAAAAAAGGCACCCGGTAGTACAAAAGAGTCAGTCTAACTTGCTTCTGGAAACCGAACTCAAAGCCATCTCTTGCCAGTGGGCCCACAAGAACATCTTTATATTTGAAGTACAACTTTATGTCTCCACTATTATGTCACTTAGTCTTTGTTTAATATAATATGGGCTGAAGTCAGGTTAGCTGGGCAACAGTGGACTTCGAGTGCAAATAAATGAAGAATTTGGAGGTGTTGAAAAATGTATAGACTAGGAAGAAAGGGAGGTATCCTTCAACTTGTCAGTAAGCAGAAACAAGCTGGAGCACAGCTCAATGATGTAATTGGAATCAAACAGCAGATGGTGTGATAAAATCCTTGATCTGGACAAATGGGGGTTTAATCTGCAAACACTGACAAGAGGCAAGGAAACTGTCAAAAATCAATGAGAAGGAAAACTGGACTGGACCGTCTTTGCTCACTTTGTTCTCTCTGACTGCTGGACCCTTTCATTGGATAGGACAAGCTCCTTAAAGCAGGGCCGGGCAATGTCTCATTTGATCTCTGATTGCCAAACAGTTTCTCAGGGTCTGGCCATAACTTCTTTTTTTCCTAAGTGAAAAAAGCAAAAAGGACAGTTGATCCCAGAGGCCACAGGGAGCAGACCTGTTCCGCCTAGGAGAGTCTGGCCTTGGTTAGACCAAATACCCACTGGGATGGGAAATGAACTTTCAAAGATTCTGTTTCTGGCCAAGAGATACTGATAACTATTTAAGTTTCAGAATCAATGCATGAAGAACAGACTCAAAAACTCATATGAAAATAATATCTGAGTCCTCCTTATTGTATACTTCATATATAAGTCCATGTAAATGGATATGGAAGGAAGTAAAGGCTGAGGAAGCCAGTTTCATGCCCTCTCCTCTGTCTATGGCCTTACCCAATTGCAAGGACTAAGAAATACTGATGCTGATCATGGAGCTACTTTCATATACTGTGGACCAATTGAACCTTTGTTTTTGTGGAATGCTTCTAAGAACTGGTAGTGTAAGAGAACTTGGTGCACTTATACAGTGAAAAAATTTGTCTCTTTTCTCTGCCATTCTAGATGGGTGAAGAAAGAAGAGGTTGATTTTTATAACCTAAAGCCTTGCTTTTTTCCTAGCTATCTAGAGGTAACCTAAAAGGGGAAGGAAGGTGTACATCCACTGAATTCCATGCTCAGCTAAGGAACTTATTATTCTTTGTTTTTTGTTTTTTTTTATTTAATAGCCTTTTATTTACAGGATATACGCATGGGTAACTTTACAGCATTAACAATTGCCAAACCTCTTATTCCAATTTTTCACCTCTTACCCTCCACCCCCTCCCCCAGATGGCAGGATGACCAGTAGATGTTAAATACATTAAAATATAAATTAGATACACAATAAGTATACCTGACCAAAACGTTATTTTGCTGTACGAAAAGAATCAGACTCTGAAATATTGTACAATTAGCTTGTGAAGGAAATAAAAAATGCATGTGGGCATAAATATAGGGATTGGGAATTCAATGTAATGGTTTTTAGTCATCTCCCAGAGTTCTTTCTCTGGGCGTAGCTGGTTCAGTTCATTACTGCTCCATTGGAAATGATTTGGTTGATCTCGTTGCTGAGGATGGCCAGGTCCATCAGAACTGGTCATCATATAGTATTGTTGTTGAAGTATATAATGATCTCCTGGTCCTGCTCATTTCACTCAGCATCAGTTCGTGTAAGCCTCTCCAGGCCTTTCTGAAATCATCCTGTTGGTCATTTCTTACAGAACAGTAATATTCCATGGAACTTATTATTCTTTGGCAGATTTTGGTTACTACCAAATGAAGGGACAAGTCCTGATTAAGAAAAGCAGAGGGCCACTTACTACAAAGCCTGTCACTCCAAACTGAAGCTTTCGGACAATGTGAACTGGAATTCAGTCTTAGGGTCTTCTTAATAATTCTCCCATCCAGAGATACCACTCTCTGGGAATATTAGAATCTGCCTCATTTTGGTTCTTCCCTAGGAATATTTAATTCCACTTCTGCAACCAAAAGACAAACAATAAGCATTTCAACATATTCTTTATTGCAGACAAAGTACTAGTATCTAAGTGCCTTTGGCAAGGGAATAATCATATAGCCTAATTCCCAAAAAGTGTCATTTCTTATCCCCCAACACATTCTAGAATGGTTTAGTCTCAGCCAATCAAAAAGTAAACAAGCACTTATTGTGGGCCAGGCATTGGGTAGGTGCTAGATATAAAATGGGAAATACTTCTTGCCCTCATGGAACTTACATTCTATAAGAGAGACAGCTCTCTGGGGAACCTGGGAACTGAGAAAGACATCATAGAGACTAGATTTGTTATAAGTTTATTCTAGGGACTCCCAGATAAGAAAATTTCCTCTACTTCTACATTTTGGCATTTTCTCTGCAATTTAAAGTCTTAAGATATTGAGCATACTGAGAAGTTTTATTTATGTCTATTGACACAGAGATATAACTAGATTTTGTTCAGATATTTACAGTCATGCCTGACTCTTCATAAGCTGACTTGAGGTTTTCTTGGCAAAGATACTGGAATGGTTTGCCATTTCCTTCTCAAGTTCAATTTTATAGATAAGGGAACTGAGGCAAACAGAGTTAAGGGACTTGTGCAGGGTAACATAGTTAGCTAGTATCTGATGCTGGATTTGTATTAATGAAGATGAGTCTTTCTGATTCAAAGCCTAGTTAGTGATCTATCCTCCACATTACCTAGCAATAGATAGATAGAAGATAGATAGATAGGGATAGAAGATAGATGGATAAATAGAGAAATAGATGGATGGATCTATAGATAGGCATATACACACACATAAATACCTGTGTAGATCATTTATTAAATACCAACTTTGTGCAAGGAATTGGGCTAAATAGAGATACAAAACAAGTATTTTATGGGGACAGATCTACTTGAAGGATTAACACTCCATTTATAATCTAGTTATAAGTGAAATTAATGTAGAGTATTGTAGCAAAAATGTGTATATTAATATCAGGAATAGTAGCACAGTTGCATTTGTTGTCAACCAGTAATGATAACTGCCATTTACAAAGTACCTTAAAATTTTTAATGGGATTTACATATATTAACTTATTCAGTATTTATGCCAACTCCAAGATGGGGACCATGAAAATTATTCTTTACTTTGCACGTGAGGAAACTAGAATTTAGGGAATTTAAGTCTAAGCTACTTAGCCACATGGGTTCATATAGCCAGTGAGTATCACAGTCAGGATTCAGATCAATTTAATTCAAAAAGCATTTCAAACACCTACTATGTGCCAGGCACTGTGCTAAGGGATAAAAAAAAACAAAAACAAAACTGAAAACAGACTCTGTGTTCAAGGAGTTTACATTTTAGTCTGGGAGAAACAATGCATACCTAGATAAATAAATTCAAACAAATTTTGTTTGGTGGACTGCTAACAATTAACAATGATCCTTTCTTTTAGGAAGTAGTAGCTACTTTGAATTGAACCTTAAATGAAAAAATCTTTTAGAAATCCTTTAAAAAAATCTTTGTTTTTCATATAATTTTTTCAAATTGTTTGTGTTCTCAAGAAGAGGAAAGAAAGGCAGAGAATTTAAAACTCAAAATCTTAAGAAATGAAAGTTAAAATTATTTGTTTCCATATAATTGAGGAAAAATAGCAAAAATTAAATTAAAAAATCTGCTTTTGTCCTGAACTTAACAAATACCAAATAAAATAAGCGTTTCCATGTCCATTGTAGAATTAATGACTATATATGAAAATGAAAATTCTCTGGTATATACACCTTGTTTTAAGCATATAGTAAATTCAATCTGTAGCTTTCAAAGTTGCCCTGCATATCAGCAGCACTTTATGTTCTTCCTTTTTTCCTTCTCTGCATTAAAAAAAAAAAAAAAAAATTATAGAGACATGTTTGTTTTCTTTTTCCTGATATCCTATTCTTATTCCTCTGCCTGAGACACTGGGACAAGAAAAAAAGTAAAACAAAGGCTTTGTAATAAATATGCAGAGTCAAGAAAAACAAATTCTCACACTGGCAGTCTCCTTATTCATGTCTTATTCTTGGTGTTAAATGCATTGCTTCTCTTTCAAGAAGTGGGTAACCTGATTCATCATTAGTCCTCTAGTCAAAATTTGTGACTTCATTATTTAGAGTACTAAAGTATTTCAAAATGTTTTTTCTCTATAATGTTGTATTGTATAAATCATTCTCCTGGTTCTGCTCATTTACTCTTAATCCATACAAGTTTTCTAATGTTTCTCTGAAGCTACTCATCCCATAATTTCTTTTAATGAAAAAAGATGTCATATTCATTGTAATTATATGGAACGATTTGTTTAACCATTCCTAACTGATCAACACTCCCTTAGTTTCTAGTGCTTCACCACTACAAAAGGAGATGCTATAAATAATATTGTAAATATGTGACTTTTTCTTTTTCTTTGGTCTCTTAGGGGTTCAATTCTAGTAGCATCTTTTCTTTTTTTGTTGTTTTTAATGAGGCAGTGACTTGCCCAAGATCACACAGCTAGGAAATATTAGGCGTCTGGGTTTGAATTTGAACTCAGGTCCTCCTGTCTCCAGGGCTGGTGTACCATCTAGCTGCCCCTCTAGTACTGTTATCATTGAATCACAGGTTAGTAACTTTTTTGGTCAGTTCTAAATTGCATTCTGCAATGGCAGACCAAGTAACAGATCTACCAACAGTGCAATAATATATCTATCTTCCCACAGTTCTTCTGAAAATTGTCATTTTATAGTTTTGTCAGCTTTGCCAATTTGAAAAGCATAGTGTGGAACCTCAGAGTTGTTTTAATTTGCATTTCTCTGTTAATAGATTGTTTGGATTTCTTCCTTTGAAAAATATCTATTCATATCCTTTGGCCATATATTGATTGAACAATGACTCATATTCTTATAAAACTTGCTGTAAAAAATTTCCTCCTAGTTTTGAATCCCTTCTAATTTTAGATAATTTTTTCAAGGGTGTTGTGCTAAATACTTTTAATTTTATATAATCAAAATTTCTCATTTTATCTTCTGGGATTTTCTGTTTCACTTGTTTGATCATGAACTCTTCCTCTGTCCATACATATGGAAGGTAATAACTTCCTTCTCTAAATTTTCTAAGGCATGTACCAATTTGGAACTTATCTTGGCTGATATGTTCCATACCTATTTTCTATCTACATTGCTTTCCAGTTTTTTTTTCAGTAATTTATTTTGTTGAATACTAGTTCTTATTCTCTGCAAAAGGAAATGGCAAACCACTCCACCATCTTTGCCAAGAAAACCTCTAATGGGGTCAAGAAGAGTTGGACATGAATAAAAAGTGATTGTACATCAAGAACAATAAAAGTCCTTATCCTTCTAACTAGGGTAGTTAGATGGACTAAATACTAGGCTATTGGGCTTATTTGTTTCTATATGTTTGAGTACTTCTGTGTGTTCTGAGCAATTTCCTCTACTTTTTAACTAGTACCAACTTTTTTTTTAATTAAAACTTTTTATTTACAAAGCATATGCATGCATAATTTCTTCCAACATTGACCCTTGCATAATTGTTGTTGCAAATTTTTCCCTTATTTCCCCCACTCCCTCCCCTATCTGGCAGGTAGTCCAATAACAACAGTTATCTGGTTGTGCAAGAAAAATCAGATCAGGAAGGAAGAAAAAGAAAAACTGAGAAAAAATAAACAAAATTCAAGCAAATAACAACAGAGAGAGTGAACATGCTATGTTGTGTTCTACCCTCTGTTCCCATGGTTTTCTCTCTAGTTGTAGATGGTTTTCTTCATCACTGCACAAGTGGAACTGGTTTGAATCATCTCAATATTGAAGAGAGCCACATCCGTCAGAATTGATCCTCATATAGTCTTCTTGTTGCCATGTATAATGATCTCCTGGTTCTGCTCATTTCACTTAGCATCAGTTCATGTAAGTCTCTCCAAGCCTCTCTGAAATCATACTGCTGGTCATTTCTTACAAAACAATAGTATTCCATAGCATTCATAAACCATAATTTATTCAGCCATTCTCCAATTGATGGGAATCCACTCAGTTTCCGTTTTCTTGCTACTACAAAGAAGGCTGCCACAAACATTTTTGCACATGTGAGTCCCTTTCCCTCCTTTAAGATCTCTTTGGGATATAAGCCCAGTAGACACTGCTGGATCAAAGGGTATGCACAGTTTGATAACTTTTTGAGCACTCTCCAGAATGGTTAATAGCAACTTGTTTTGATGATTATTCTTTTGTAGTAGTTTGAAATCTGGTACTGTTAAACCCCCTTCTTTCCTACTTTTACCCATTATTTCCCTTGAGATTCCTGATCTTTTGTTCCTCCAGATGAATTTCATCATTATTTTTTTTCTAGCTCTATAAAACACTACTTTGAAAGTTTGATTAGTGTGGCACTGAATAAGTAAATTAACTTAGGCATTATTGTCATTTATATTACATTGGCATAGCCTACTCACTAGCAATTAATACTTCTCTAATTATTTTGGTCTGGCTTTATTTTTATAAAGAGTATCTTGATCTATAGACTTCCAAGCTGTTTTATGCAAGATATATTATTTTGAATGGAATATATATATATCATATATATATATAATAGATTTTTTATTTTCAAAAAACAGATAAAGATAGTTTTCAACATTCACGCCTGGTGTTATATATTTTTAAACTGTTTATGTAATATTGGAATTAATTGTTTTCTAAATATTTGCATTTTGTAAATCCTTTTGATTCTGGAGTTCTTCCCCATCTTTGGGACTTCATTTGTGGCTTGTTTAATTTCCTTTAGACATTAAATCATTGTAATAATTGCTTTCTTTTCTTAATCTGGGAGTTTTATATTTTTGTAGCTATTTATTAATTTCATCTAAGTTATCTATTGTGTTAGCATATAATTGGACAAACTAATTTCTTGTAGTTTCACTAATTTCCTTTTTATTTGTTGTGAATTCTTTTTTCCTTTTTATATGAAAAAATTTTAGCTCTTTTTCTTTTAATCAGACTAGCTATCATGTTATCTATTTTATTACTTTAAAAATAGTTCTTATTTTCATTGATTAATTAGATAATTTCTTTTTGCTTTCACTTTGCTAATCCCTTCTTTGATTTTCAGAATGTTACATTAGTGTTTAGCTATAGATTTTCAAATTTTTACTTTTCTAGTTGTTAATGTTTTTAAATCTACAATCCACACACACACGCTATACATATTTGTATGTGTGTTTATATAAATACCAAATAGTAGCATTTCAATATATACATACACAGACACATATGTGTACACAGTATACACATTAGAATACACACATGTATTCACACATGGACCTTTGTGTGGATATGTGTACACGCACATGAATGCATATATGTTCACACAAATCTATATATCGGTGTATACATATGCATGTGCATAATACACACACACACACACACACACATGTTATTGAAAAGGCAGTTAAGTGACACTGTAGATAAACTGCTGAGCCTAGAACCAGAAAGACTTATTAACTGCTTGAGTTCAAATCTGGCCTCAAACACTTACTAGCTGGGCAAGTCACTTAACCTTGTTTGCTCAGTTTCCTTCTCTGTAAAATGAACTGGACAAGGAAATGGCAAACCACTGCAGTATCTTTGCCAAGAAAACCACAAATGTAGTCACAAAGTGTCAGATATAGCTGAAACAACTTAACAACAAAATTATTGAAGTTTATTGGTTATCTACATTGTCTATAAACATGTGGTTTCTTTGCTTAATCTCTTTTTATTATGTTTACTTTCAGTATGGTCTTATCTAAAATCATTATATTTTCCCTGCTTTTTGAGTCCACCCAAAACATAATAATAAATTCTGTTTTAGCCCCTCATTTTTGGTTTCAAATGAATTCTATGTGTTTCAAGTATATTTCTAGTAAAGAATATATTGTTAGATTCTGATTCTAGATACTTCTCATTCTAGTTCATGATCATTATATTATTTTGTGATCCTGTTCTATCTTTTAGACAAGCTCTTCCCCTTCTTGTACACAGTTATAGTTGTTAATTACTTTTGGTAAGTATCAATTGTGCATTTCTCTCTATCCTGTTCTTTTCTACTTTTTTCTCTTTGACTCTGGAAAAAGTGGAAAAATAGAAAAAGATAGTGAAAGAAGAATTTGACCCAAATTAATTATCTATAAATAAGGTAATCTATTTTACCTCTAATACTTTTCTTCTTTTGCCTTGTCACTGATTATTGATTTAATTCTCTGCTTTTGTTTTTTTAACTGTTTTTCCCTCAAGTTCCCAATCCAAATGGTGGAATTTCATTTGCTTAAGATTATTCTCTTCCTGAAGAACTTATGACCAAACAAAAATTATGAAATGTAAAATAGATCATTTTGATTTCATTAATTTTAAAAGTTTTTGCACAAATAAAACATTTGCAATCAAGATTAGAAGGAAACAGAAAGCTGGGAAACCATTTTTAAAGGCTTCATTTCTAATACATATAGAGAACTTATTCAAATTTATAAGAATACAAGTGAATACCCAATTGATAAATGGTCAAAGGATATGAACAGGCAGTGTTCAAATGAAGAAATTAAAATTATTTATAGTTAAATGAAAAAATGCTCTAAATCACTATTAATTAGAGAAATGCAAATTAAAACAATTGAGATATCACCTCACACCTCTTAGATTGGGTATTATGACAGAAAAAGGAAAATGATAGATGTTGGAGAAGACAGGGGAAAGTTGGAACATTAATGCATTGTTAGTGGAGTTGTGAGTTGATCTCAACATTCTGAAGAATAATTTAGAACAGTGCCCAAAGAGCAACCAAACTGTGCATACTCTTGGTCCCTGCAACACCACTATTAGGTCTGTATCACAAAGAGATCAAAGAAAAGGGGAAAGGACCCACATGTACAAGAATATTTATAGTAGCTGTTTTTATAGTGGCAAAGAATTGGATACTGAGGGGATACCTTTCAACTGAGGAATGGCTGAACAAGTTGTGGAATATGAATGTAATGTAATGTTCTTATGCAATGAGAAATGATGAGCAGGTGGATGTCAGAACAACCTGGAAAGACTTACATGAACTGATGCTGAATGAAGAGAACAAAATCAGAACAATGTACACAATAATAGTAACTTTGAACAAAGATCAACTATGATAGATTTATCTCTTCTCAGCAAGGCAGTAACTCAAGACAATTCCAAGGAAAATGCTGAACACATCCAGAGAAGGCACTATGGACTCTGAATACAGAACAAAGCATACTATTTTCAAATTTTTGGGTTTTTTTCTTTCTTGCGGTTTTTCTCTTTTATTCTGAGTTACAACCTGACTAATGTGAAAATATATTTAACATAATTGTATATATATAACCCATTTAAGATTACTTTCTGTGATGGAAAAGGGGAAGGAAAGGTGAGGAAGGAAAGATGGTGGGGGAAAATTTGGAGCCCCAAATCTTACAAAGATAAAAATTGAAAATTATCTTTACATGTCATTGGAAAAAATAAAATGATATTGAGTTAATAAATTAAAAAAAAGATTACTCCCTTTCCTATCCTGACTTTCACCTTAAACTCCCCAGTTCTATTTTTTCTTTATATGTGCTTGTGTGTGTTTAAATATTTGTATGAATGTATTATAATTTCCTTTGTGTAGTTGAAATGAAGGTGAAGCTCAAAGCAAAGTCATTCCTTCCATTATTTCCAATGTTTTATACTCTTTATCTCATGCACCTCTCTTATGTTACCAGGTGTGATATGATGAGATGAGGACCTGCTCCAAAGTGGTGACAATGTCAGAGGAGAAAGGCAGGTATGTTTGAGAAATGTTGCAAAAGTGAAATCATCAGGTTGGGCAACAGACTGGGGGCAAGGGATAGGGAGGAATCGAGGATACATCTACGTTGCTAATCTGATGGACTCATGACATCATATAAATGGAGGTTTAAGCATTTTTTTTCCTTCTAGTTCATTCTCTTATTCCTCTCATATGCTTCTCTATTAAAAACCATCAAAACATGTACTCTCAAGCCTACTGCCTATCTTATTTAGCTTTCTTTATGACTATAGAAAATTTTATGACTCTGGGAGATCATTTGTTTCTTTTTTTTTTTTTCTATTACTATGTAAATAATTCATCCTACCTAGTCCCTTCCCATTGATCAAATGCATGAATCTTTTTGTTTTTTATTTCCTCTGTTTTTACTGTAAGGTATCTATCTATTCACTATTAACTTTTACATCAGCAATGCTTGGAAATTCTCTATTTTGTTAAAAAGTACATTCTCCCTTGCATTCTTCATTCTCATAGGATTATATCATTTTATTGGATAGATCATTATTTATCGTAAGTTTTTTTTTTTTCTTTTGAGAATATTGTTCTTATCTTCTTTGGAGTGGCAGTTGTCAAGTTACTTGTGGTATTTTTCTTTTGTTTTGGCTTGTAACTTCTGAATTTTGGGTCATGGTAATTTTAATTTGGCATTTCTTTGAGGAGGCGGCTATCACATTCTTTTCTTATTTTTATGATGTCCTCTGGTTCGAAGAGATCTGGGTAGTTTTCATTTTATTTCTTGAAGTAAAATACCTAAACTTTATTTAATCTGTCTATTCAGTCACATGTTTATTTATTTGTTTGTTTATTGTAATGATTGAGGAGTCTTATATTCTTTCTTTTTGACCTATTTTCCAGGTCAGTCACTTTTTTGATAAAATATACTTCATATTTTCTTTTCACCCTTAATCTTTTGATTTTGTTTTAATATTTATCACTGTCTCATGGAACCACTATTTTGTTTGGCCCATTCTGACTTTTAGGGAGCTCAGTTTTTGAGTACAGTTTACTAAAATATGTTCTCATTTTTTCTTCCTTACTTGTATTATATTGTATTTCTTCTTTTATTTCTTTCAGACACTCTTATAGCCCTTGTGACCAGGATATTCTTTTCTCTAAGGCTCTTCATGGACTTAGATGGAATTATTCTTTTCTTTTCAGTTTACCCTTTGGGCTTCTTTCATTCCAAGATATTTCTTCATTATACTTTGTATTGTTTTCTACTTATCAATATCTCCAGCTTTAATTTTTGAATTTAGGGCTTGTAATGAGGCAAAAGGTACTTACATATTACTGGATTTCATAATTGAAGTTATGTCTTACCTTCTTTGGCAATTGTTTCCTGTAGGAGTTCAGATATAGATTTCATTCAGGAAACCCTTGTCTCTTGGTTCAGATGGAAGCTCTAGTTCATTTTGCCGTGTGAGTTCATATACTCCTGTTGTTTGTCAAGCAGTTGTCAGATATTGATTCTAACTCCTGCCCCAAGTGGGGCCCTGTGTTTTGGGCCCTAGGTTCTGCTCTTCTCTCTTGTTTGGGATGAGGCTCCTACACTCTCCTAATCCTTAACATGTACACTGGTCTGTCCTTTTCTATTAGAGGATCATCTTATTTTTCACTTCATCTTTCATCTACCTTAGTTTTTCTTTGCTTTGGTTCTCCTTGGGTTTCTGACCATTTTTCTGTGCATACCTCAACTAGCTAGAAAAATCTGTCTTATTTGTTTTGATTGTCTCTACCATTATTTTTCTAGTGCATTTTTAGAGTTTAACTGGTATGTTTGTTGAGAATTTGCCTTCATCTACATCATTACATGTTCATGTCTTCCCACAATTTCTCTGAGCTGGGGATTTGAAAAGAAGTTTGGGAGAAAAAAATTCCAAACATCAGAGGCAATTTGTACAAAGGCACAAAGAAGAGCAAGTAGTTCAGTTTGGCTAGAATGCAGAGTATGACGTGGGAATGATATGAAGAAAGTCAACCAGGTCCATGTTGTAAAGGGCTTCCAATGCTAAAAAGAAGAATTTTACTTTTTTTTTCTAGAAGTAAGAGGAATTTGAACTCATAATCCTGATTTAAAGTATAGGACTGTAACCATTCACTGCCTTTACATTAATAAATCCATTATTGCTGCTGTCAGCTGGGAAGAAAGCTACATATGGTGTAAGAAGACTGAAATGGTAGGTAGGGAATGAGTTATGAAGGGTTTTAAGTACCAAACAAAGAATTTTGTATTTGATCCTGGGAGTGATTAGAAATTTCTGGGGTTTCTTCAGTAGGAGAATGATATGGTTAGAACTGGGATTTAGGAAAATCACTTTGGAGGCTAAGTGGAGACACCTGAGGCAAGCAAAGACTTCAGAAGCATTGGTCCAGGTGTGAGATGATGAGGACCCACACCAAAGTGTTGACAATGTCTGAGGAGAAAAGGGGATATGTTTGAGAAATGTTGAAAACGTGAAATCATCAGTTTGGGCAACAGATTGGGGGCAAGGGATAGGGAGGAGTTGAGGATGACACCTATGTTGCTAATCTAATGGACTCATGGCATCATATAAATGGAGTTTTAAGCATTTTTTTTTCTCTTGTCATTTCCTTTGTATCCTAATTTTTTTGGCCCCATTTGGGGTTTTCTTGGCAAAGATACTGAAATGGTTTGCCATTTCCTTCTCCAGCTCGTTTGCAGATGAAGGAAAAGTAAGGCAGAGTTAAGGGACTTGCCCAAGGTCAAAGAGCTACTAAGTATTAGGGAATGGATCTGAATTTATAAAGATGAGTCTTCCTGACTCCAGCCCAGTGCTCTATACACTAATATTTTGACCTGAAGAATCGAGCACTATGCTCCATGTTCAGGTCTGGTTCTTTTCATGCCTGAGCCAGTTGGATATTTGCATTTTTTAAAATTGGATCAATTGCTTGGGATTTGATTGCTAGCTTTGAGATCAGTGAGCCAATGTCAGTCTGAATGCTACTACGGACCATGTTCTGCCAAATGGCTGATGTGTTATTTCTTATTAAGTGTGACATGCAACATAGTGTAGCAAGAAACCCTCTTGGCCTGGGAGTCAAGAGATCTATAACGTTTTCTGTGCTCCATCCCTGATTTACAGGTCTCTTAACCTGTATGAGCCCTGTAATCTCTGTCTGTAAAATGGAAATACTGTCAATATCCTCCTCCCTCTCAAGGAATTTGAAAACATAAACACTTTAAGTGCTTTCAGTTCCTTTTAAAAGAGAAAATGATGGACGTTTTGCATTTATTTATTCTATTGTAGGCTTATACTCCCTGCACAAACCCTGGCCTCGGCAAAGTGGTCTTTTCATCATTCCACAAATACACCATAGATAGTCTTGCCTTTGGGCTTTTGTTCAAGTGCTTTTTCAGTCAGGAATACCCTCCCCCTCTTTGCCTTCTGAAATCCTACCCATCCTTGAAGGCCAAACTCTAGTTTCATATCTGTAAAGCTTCCCTTTTACCCTCGATAGCCTTCAGTGATCTTAGGAATGTATGAATACATGTACACATTTTGTATCTACTTATATGTGTCCAAGATGTTTCCTCCAATAGGGGGAGACTGCCCCACAGCCTCACATTCTCATGAGAGAGATGACAGATATAGAATTCAGTATAAACAATGTAGATATAGGTGGAAGGTAACCTTAGAGGGGAAGGCACTAGCAGCTGGGGGAACTGGGAAGAGCCTGCAGGAGACGTCACTTAAACTGAATTTTAATGGAAGGCTTTTATAAAAGGCAGAGGGTAAGCTGTACTGAGGATACTTTGGGTTTCTAATGAGGCTGCAGCAGAGGCTTGAAATAAATGGTGTTTGGGGGAAAGGGGATATTAATTTTTCTCTAGGCTATGATCCATTTCAAGGGGTGTTAGAGAAAAGGGACAGCATGCTGACTGATGGAAGAGGGCAAAGAGAGACCAAAATGTCAGTAACACAAACATGACTCTCTGGATCAGGCTCTCTCCAAGTGTGGAAATGTCAAAAGTGGGCTCTGCCATGAGGAACTGAGTAGGTGCTGCTGACACAGATGGAGTCAGCAAGAAGCTTTGGCAGCAAACTCTGAGAACCAGCATCAGCCATCTTTACATTTGTGATGACTTGAATAGCTGCTGCAGAGCTAGCTGATTGAGTAGTTTCACCCTTATATTACAGTTTCCAGTTGTGGATCCAACTCTAGGGAGTTGGTGTAAGCTGATTCATGAAATTAGGTTTTCCTCAACATATTTGCCTTTTCTCTTTAGGGGGAGTTAGAGCTAGGTTTTTGTTGGGCTGTGGCCGGTAAGGTTGGGGGCCCTGAGTTTCATATTTAATATTAAGGGAATCTATAGCTGCTATAATTTCTGTCCTGTTCTCTTCAGAAGATGAAAAAAAGGAAAAAATATTTCTGAGAGTCAGCCTGGTATGATTATGACTGGACAAGATTCTCTGACTTGTGGTCTTTCTTGGTAGCATTAGTGAAAGTCAAAAGGTTCCCTTAAAATATATTGGTTAAGCAGAGGTGAATTTGATTAGTTTTTTCAACAACAACCTCAGGAGAGCATAGGATGGACCTATTAATCACTTCCAATTTGGAACAAGGGCCACCAGTCCCACTTTTCATCCTTAATTTTTATTAAAAATCTAAAATCTATTATTTTTCCCCTGTCACTTTAGTGTACATGAAAACTGTGGTCATCTCATTAGCCTAAATTTTATACATCCTGTGACTATTAGAAGGAATGAAAAAAAAAATGACTAGATTAATGTTACATTGGAAACATTTACTCTATTAATGAGAATAAAAAGAAGGATTGAGAAAAGCAAGAGATGCTTTAAAATGTTTAGTCTCATAGGAACTGACATCAGCGATCCATGGTTGGGGTGGGAATGGGTAGAAGTAGAGAAAGGATCAATTTTGACCTTTAGGGAAATAACATCAGCATTAATCCACTTGGAAATGAATTATCTTCCCTTCTATGTCCTTCATCTTAATTGAGTGTTTTGTACATAGATCTAGAACTAAAAAGGCTCCTTAGAGGCCATATACTCTATACTCTCATCCTACACATGAAAAAACAAACAAACAAACTGAGGCCCATGAAGAGTGATGCCCAATATCACAGAGGTAGGAAATATCAAGGGCAGAATTTGAACCCAGGATATCTGATTCCAGAGCAAATGATCTTTCTACCATACTATGCATTGTTTCCTTAATAACTATTAGCAAATAATAGTAATGAAGCTTTTAAAAAATAACGATAAGTAGTATACTAAGAAGTACTTTCAGTCTTTCTTATTAGACACTTATTAGTGTCTTATTACTTATTAGATACTTGAGTTTTAATCCTAGCTCTAAAATTTCTAAAACTATGAACAAATTACTTAAACTTGGGGGGGGTCCTCAGTTTTCTTATCTGTAAAATTGTTATAATAAAATTTTTACTATCTATTTTACAAGTTTGTTGTGAGAAAATCACTTTATAAATTTTACAGTGCCATGTAAACATGAACTATTATTATTAATAGTAATAATATCGGCTAATATTTTTATAACACTTCAGTTATGTCTCTTTATCTCATCTTATCATTAAAAATCCTTCCAAAAAGTGCCTGCCTTCCATTAAAAAAAGTTCTGTCTTTACATTACATTAATTTCTGGCCCTAAAATTTGGCTCTTTATTGTAACAAAGACAATTAAGTAAAAATAATCAACACACTGACTTTGCTTGACAGTGTAAATAATATTCTGTCTGGATAGCTTCCTGTCTCTCTGTCTGGAGGAGGCAGGTATATCTCATAATGTATTTTCAGGAATCAAAATTGGCTTTTAATTACTCAGAAATCAACTTCCATTCAATGGTCTCTTCATGAACTTTGCTGTAGTCTTTGTGTATATGTTCTTTTTTATTTCATTCTGTACTAGTCATACAAATCTACACTGTTTCTTTGAATTTCTTATACTCATTATTTCATAATAATATTCCATTATGTTTTGTTTGGTCATTTTCACCCCTAATAAGAATCCAATTTGTTCACAATCTTTTATTATGCCAAAGAAGTACAGCTATGAATATTTTGGTATATATTGAACCATCGTGCCCAATAGTGGGATCTGTTTTCACTTAAAGCTATAGTAATAAAAAAAGAAGCTCAGAAAGATTAAACAATTTGCCCAATAGCTACTGTTTCTAGTTTACAACAGAGTCTAAAATTGAGTTAATTTTTCTTGATGATTTCTCTTTCCATTGCATATCACTTATTTCTCAGGAATGCTAAGGAACAACATACTCAGTATCAAGTACAATAATAATACAACCCTTATGTTGGCATATGGTACTTTATGATTAAGGTTTACAAAGTACTCTACAAAGATCTTCTCATTGGGCACTTAAGTGGAATAGAAGTATTGTTAGAATTTGGTCTTTCAGGTAGTTAGGGTAGTTTCGAGACTGTCATGTTCTATTCCTCATTTCTATATTAAGGAACTGAAACCCTTAGAACCTATTAGAAGCTGTGACTTGCCTAATATCACACCAACAGTGGAAGAACCAAGACTACAATCCAAGTCTTCCTAACTTGATGCTCTTTCCATTCTGTTTTTCTTTCTTAGCTCTGGGACAGGGTTTCTAATGTTAAAGAGGCTAAATGAAACCTGGTTTTTAAAATTGGCCAATTATCAGGTAATTTCTTTCTTCAGCTATTTGCTGTGGTGCAGCCCAAACATTCAGAAAGTTAACCAAAGGTTGTGTTTATACACATGGTAGCAAGATTCTTCCTGAACATTTCTAACTACAGTTTTAGGTCAGATTGATCACCCGTGACCCAATGCCAACAATATTTATTTCTTGACTTATGCTACTACTGCAAGAATTTGGAAATAAAGAGGAAACCTCTGCCTTGACTTGAATTAGATCAATTTCTTAATTAGTAATTCTCTTCTTTGGCTCTACCATAGTAGAGTTAGAAACAATTTTCCTTTTTTTAGGTTTCACTGAGACAAATATTCATTGTCATGGAGAAATAACCCTAATGGGAATTCCTCTCATCCTGCTGTTTCTACTAACCCCATCCATCAGCATGATGCATTTTGTGGCCCTCCTACTCAAACATTTTTTCTACTCCTCTCCAACCCTGTATTTAAAAATGTTTCCTTAACATTCCAGCTCAACCTCACATTTTTTATTTTATGAAGACTGTTTTTCGTGGTAAGATTCCCTTATGTGTTACTTTGTTACTTTGCCTTTATCTGCCATAGTAACATGTCAAGATGAATCTTAACATAGTGGCCCTACACAATCTCTTTTCTTCTTAAATTTCCACCCTTGACACAAGGGTTAAGGTTTTTTTTTTTTTTTTTTTTTTTTTTTTTTATACTCACAGTTCTCCACACGTGGCATTCCATCCTCCTCTTGACTTGCTCTGCTTGGATCCAAGTTCCCAATCATTTTCTTGCTGTCCTCAGTTTTATTTTTACTTTGGCATAGCTGGAAACGACATCCTCTCAACTTAGTAATGTTTTCTCTGAACATCTCATCAGCCACTCTATTCTTTTCCCTGCCAACTGGAGAGTAAACTCAAATTGTTTTGACACTGCTGCTTTTAGATAGCCTTACAGCATCTGAGGTGACTTACTTCAGTTTTCAACAATGTTCCTTCTCAGTGTTTTTTATCAACAAAAGATCTTATCCCCATTCATACTCATTTTACTCCATCTGACAGATGGCCTCACTGGAGTTCTCTCTTATATGGTTTTTTGCACCCATACTTAACAAACCCCAAAGTAGGCTCAATTCCTTTTGCTTGTTGGTGAGCAGCCTGGTTATACATTAAAAATCCTTCACACGTTCACCTAAAAGGGTTGATCAATTTTCTATGGCTTTTCTATAATCTTCTTTAGGTCAACAGCTAGGAAATGGAGGTCTTGAAATAGAATTGGGCTGAGTAATGGGGACTACCATTGTTTTTCTTTCAAACTCTCTGATATTGAAAAATGAGTGAATCAATGAGAGGATCCAGAACAATTCTACTACTTGATTTGAGCCTTTGGCTAAAATGGTGCTATGTGGCCCACCAAATAATTAGTTTTTCCTATTTGATGATGAACTATGCAGAAAATCTGATTGCTTTAACTAGTTTTAGTCTTACCTTTGTTTTCATTGCCCTTCCCCCTGGCACTCTATGAAAGATTGGGTCACTACTGACTAAAGGTCAGTATTCAATTCTATCAATCTTTGTTAAGCATTTATTCTTTGTAAAACTTTAAGTGGATGCTATAATTTTTTTTCTTTCTTTTAAAAATGTACTTAGCTTATTCTGAACTTGATAAGTACTTAACAAATCAACATAATTTACATTTACACTGCACATATATAGGGGCCCTGCACGCATGGAGTATTTCTGTTAGCATCTATTTCCCCATGAAGCAGAAGCTGAAAAGCTTGTTTCTGTAATACTAGAGATGATGTATAATGGAGTTGCCTTGGAGAGATATTACAATCTGTGTAGACACTCTATAAGTGTTTCTGGTCTGCTAACCACAAAGCCTCTATGATTGGTTTCATCCAGTAGGGTGTTTATGTATGTGTGTGTATGTGTTGGGAATGGGAGATGGATAGAAAAGGGGACTGTTTTCAAAAAACAGCCAAACAAAAGCCAGTCTCTTTAGCTGTTCTCTTACAGTTTCATTTCTTCACTCAGCATCTATGAGAGATAATGATATAACAATAGAACTTTTCTGCCTTCTGAAGCCTATATATGGCCCTGTGAAAAATGAGAATCGATAATTGTTTTTTTCTGGTTTTGATGAAAATTACTCTGGAATCTCCAAACCTGTGAAAATACTGGAGTCTGAGCTCATTTTGGGCTTTGCAGTCAGCCCAGAACCAATGCCCTAAGGAGCAAGGAATGAACTTGTAGAATGAAATTCAGGGCCTAGCTCAGTAAAAGAATTCATCTGGAAGTCATTACAAGTATGGACCTGAGCTTTGTGGGAACAATGTGTTATAGAAATTGTGCTAAGTATGAACCCACACTTACCAAAGATCTAGGCAGGGAAGTGTGTCCTAAGATATTGGGGGAAATATTCATTTTTTTTAATAGCTTTATCTTTAAAGTAAAAATCCCTTTCTAAAAGCTAATTGATGTTAAGTGTTTAAATAAAATTGGGGTGCTACTTAGTCACTGGTTGCTAATTGTGAGAGGAACAGAATTATTGGACACTTGAGCTGAGCATCCAAGAGACAAGACACTACATTAGAAAAGTGTGGTTATAAATATGTGGCCCTGTCATTATTTTTGTTTCTTTTGGGTTCATTTCCCTTTCTTTTAGGTAAAAGATATTGGATGGCTATGGCCTTGTGAGCTTTCAAGAGTGAGGAAAATGAATTACCAAAAGTCCAGGAGTGGGATTTGCAGGAATTCAGACAGCAAGGAGTCAAGTCCCAAGCAATTTGCTTGACCTAACCTAGCAGTATCATGAGGAATCTTTCATCCCTTGGCCATTTTCCCCTATGGAAGTGAACTTGGAATGGTCTAATGCATTGTAGACATTTTGTCAGGTTTGAACCCAGTATCCCAAGGGATCAAAGCAATATAAGGGAATGAGCCTCTAGGTATTGGGGAAAGTATTTATAACTTTTGCTTTTATTGTATATTCACAGAAAACATCTCTTTTGTAAAAACTAATAAATATTAATTCATCCAGTGGAACTGGGATGCTAATCACTGGTAATTACGGGAAGTAGAGTGAGTAGATCATACTAGAATGGGAAATCAAGTCAATAGTGTATGAGAAAGCTATTCTTACTGCCTCTCAAAGGTATATGTAGAACTTTGAGAGGGGAACCTCTCCAGGAATTTTAGTTACTAGTGTATATGGATTGGTATAATTTGGTTAAAAATTGCTATGTTTGCTTATTCCATAATTTATTTCACTATTCCTCAATTGATAAGAATACTCAATAGGCTTCCAATTCTTTGCTATAACAAAAAGAATTGCTATAAATATCTTTGAATATATGGGTAACTTCCCCTTTCTTTGATCTCTTTGGATTACAAGCATAGTCGTATTATTGGCTCAGAGGCCATGCACAATTTAATGACGTCTTGGTTATGTTCCAAATTGTTTTCCAGAATGACTTGATCAATTTCACAAGTCTCTTAACAAGGCATCGGTATGGCTGTTTTCTCACAGCCCTTCCAATAATTATCATTTTCCTTTTTTAGGGTAATTTCTACCCATATCATAGGCATGAAGCAGAACTTTTCTCTAACAGTGATTTGTTGTATTTTTTTTAATGTGGTTCTTGATTATTTGGATTTATTCCTTTGAAAAATCAATGTTGATATCCTTTGACCATTTATTTATTGGAGAATGGCTCTTGTTCTTATAAATTTGAATCAGTTTCGGATATATTTCGGACCTAAATACTCACTATAAGTAAATTTTATTTACAACAAAGTGAGAGTCTTATGCTAGATGCCATGGCTACAAAGACAAATGAAACAGTCTGCTCTCAAAAAGATTACTGTTTATTTTCTGAAACTATAGTTATAGTCATAAATTTAATATTATAGTCATAGAATTATATTCATTAAATATAAAATTATAGTCATAGAATTTCAGAGTTGGAAAAGATCTTTGGATTGGTCTTGTCACACTCAAAGTATGAGTTTGATTTATAATGTTATTAAAATATATTCTTATATCTATATATTTACATAGAAATAGAAAGGCTATATTTCCCTGATTAGTTTTTGTTGTTGTTGTTTAAGTAAGGGGGAAGAGCTTCATTTCTGAAATAGGTATAGTACAATGGATGTGATGCTGGACCTGAATTCAGAAACACCAGTATTCCCTTGAAGAACTTACATTGTATTGAGAGATATAACATGTAAGTGACCAGTCAATTAAATAAAACATTCTTTGAGGAAGGAGAAAACAATAGCCATTAGCAGACTAGAAAAGGATTCCTAGAGAAGATGGCATTTGTGTTGAGTCTAGGAAGAAAATGGGGATTCATAGAAGTGACGAGAAAATGTATTCCAGGCATGGATACAGATACAAAGACTCTTTACAGAAATAAAAATGGACTTTAATAAGGAAATATTATCATTGGTAGGCAAGGCCAATATAATAAAAATAACAATATTTCCTAAATTTATTTATTCAGCGTCATAGCAATTAAACTACCAAAGAATTATATTTTATAGGGCTAGGAAAAAATGATAATGAAATTCACTTGTAAGAACAAAAGGTTGAGAATCTCAAGTGGGCAAGAAGAAGATTCATAATGTGAAACAGTCTTGGAAATAGAAGGCTGAGTTTGGGACAGTTGGAATTTGAAAAAACATGAGATGATGACCTGATATTATTATCTATGAAATATAGCTGCACAGATCTAGTTTCAAGATGTCAGATGCCTGCTTATCCAAGCCTAAGGTTAACACCATGTTCTGTTAGAATCCTACATATTTTGCATGAGGGTGTCAGAGGAATGAATGGGAGGAATATCATACCAATAGTGGTAGAAATGAAATGAGATGATCTACAATTTAGGAAAAAAGCAAACAAACAGAAGACAAAAAAGGCAGTCTAAACTTCAAGTGAGAATGTCTCTCACAATTGCTCCATTATGATCTAATCTATGCCCATGAACTGAACTATTGAAAAAATGTCACTTGTCCTTGCTGTAAGAAAATACCCACAGCCTAAGTCATTCTCATATTAAAGTAGAACAAGGTGTTCTACTCATGCTACCTTCCCTTGCTCCCATTCTAGGCATCAAATTGCTTTCCCATCTTGATTTTTTCTGGCTTTCCATTATAGTCAGGAAACCTACTTTTTGCCTAATTAAGAATCACAGAATTTGAGAGTTGTAAGGAACTTTAGTGAAGATCTAATCCAACCCTTCTAACTGTTCTGTGTCTAACAATGTTGCCTCTTAACTCTGAACTGGAATTTTTTTTTCATCAAGAGGCAATGAATTCCCTATCATTGAAGATATTCAAACAGAGGCTAGAAGACTACTTCCCAGAAATTTTGCGGAGACATTCATGTCCAGGTATGGGTTGAATTAGATGGCCTTTGATTTTATATGGCCTTTGACTTTATATGAATTTCCATTTCTGCAACTGAAATGCTCTGTTTAGTTTCTAAATCCCAACAAATTCATCTTTTTTAGGGACAAGAGGAGTTTTGGCCAACACAATCCAACTTGCCACCAAAAAGAAGCAATATAGAGGATATGTCATTACATCTCTAGAAGGAAGGAAATAAACATTTTTGAGTGTCTACTATGTGGCAGGACTCTATCCCCTGGGTCACTTTGTTGTCTGTTCAACAAACAGTCTTTCCTTATATGTACTCTGGAATAGAATACCAGGCTAATTCTACAGTTCCTCATTGTTGTCTTTTCTTCATTTTCTGTTTTGTCCTAGTTTCCATTTCTAGCTAATTTGCCTAATAGAATCATAATATGTTGATAATAATAACTAACATTTATAGAGTGCCTACTGTATGCTGATCACTGTGCTTAGCACTTTACAACTATATCTCATTTGATCTTCATACTAACCCTGGAAAGTAGGTGCTATTTTATTCCCATTTTGCAAGATGAAGCTGCTGAAGCAAATAAAGGTTACTTGACTTCCAGGATCACAGAGTTTGTGAATATGTGTGATCCTACTTAAATTCAGATCTTCCTAATTCTACCATCCACTTCTCTAAATACTGCATATCCTAGCTACCTCTAGTTAGAGCCAAAAAGAGCTTTAGAGGATAACAGCTAACTCCTTAATTTATATAGATTAAAAAAAAAAACAAAAAAAAAAACTGAAGCCCAGAAAACTCAGTGGTTTTCCATTTTGTGTATCTCCACATGTGTTTCACGGAACAGGTTGGAAGGTCCTAAAGGGCAGAAATCATTTATTCTTCAAAATACTACTGTTATTATTGCTGCTGCAACTACTACTACTATTACTATTACTACTATCACTCCCACTGCTATTATTGCTGCTGCAATAACAACAACAATTACTACTACTACTACTTACTACTAAAGGACTATAGTCCTTTAAGACTTACAAAGCACTTTCTTCACATTAACGCCTTTGGTTTTCAATACAACCTGGTGAGGGCAAGTTATTGTGACATGGAAGCTGGGTGTGTACTGAAATTGTAGGACCTTACCTTGAATGCCATTTCTCCTACTTACTACATTTGAAACCTCTTGCAAATCATTTAAACTCTTTGAATCTTTTTTTTTCTTCCTTTGTAAATTTGGGTGGGAATGTGGACTAGATAAACAAACTCTAAGGACCTTTCCAGGTCTAGTTGTATGAGAAACTAAGTGGCTTATCTAGTCTTGGAACTAGCTAGTGTTGGAGTTTAATTTCAAACCTGCTTTTGTATGTGCCTTGTGCTTATCCTTAGATACTGCTTTTCCTGACTCCAAGTCCAGCATACTCTGCACTATACTGAGATGTCTTTTTAAAAAAAATCTGACATTTATAGCTTTAGCGTTTGCAAAGTATTTAATATTCATTTTCTCCATTTGCTCTCATGTTCCTTCTTTTAGCATGTCCCTACTACACCTGGGGCAATACTTTGAGATCAGTGGGGGTTCAATAAATACTATGAACAGACTGAAATAATTCTGATCATTGGAGTTATGTTTCAACAAAGTTCATCCGGAGTCATTTGACACCTTAACATGCCTTACTGTGAAAAAGGAAAAGATCTTTTGGAGGTGGTATTTTACCCCATAATTAACCTCCTACCTTCTGTCCATGATATTGTAGAAACATAGGAGTTTAGGAAGGCTTTTTAAATCTTGAAAAAGTTATGTTACTTGTAAGCAGTCTTTTATATCAGTGATCTCAAAAACGGGAGTGGGGACATGATATCTTTCTTTTATAAAGAATTCATTTTTAATATTCTGATAAATTCAGTATTGGTTCACATCCAGTTCTTGGAAGTATGCTCAGAAAACTTGCCAGGCTGCACATAACCCACATTCCTCAGGTAATGCAATTCTGAACCTAAATAGATTCCAGAAGTCTGATCTCCCAAGAAGGGGCCCGCATCCTGGGCTGGCTATAAGCTCTCAGGCTCTGGCCCACCCCTTTCCTCTCCCTCCTACTTTCTCCATCCCTCCAGGCAGAAAGGGTTAAGCAGTCAATTATGGAGCTTACAGAGTTCGGGGAACAGCTTCCTGAGACCCAGGTTGCAAGAGATCTGAACCAGTTGACGCATCCTAAGATTGGAGAATTTGTTTTATGTTCTGCATAAAGTCGGAGAATTTACCCTCCAAAATTCCTTGGATTTAGTAACATGTCAATGCATTGTGTTAATGCAAGGTTTTTTTTTTTTTTTTTTTTTTTTCTTTCTTTTCTTTCTTTCTTTCTTTCTTTTTTTTTTTTTTAAGGTTAAAAGCCGCCTTCCTTTTTAAGTATGAGTAATCCATCCAAATCCTTCTGAAGGGAACAAAAGGGGTGCGGGTAATTTTCTCTTTCACAAAATGCAGAGACTTCCTCTCTGCGCTCTCAAAGTACTATTCTATGAACTGAAGGGAAATTACACTCCTCACCATTGAAAAAGAGATTATGCAAAATGGGAAGGTAAAGCCAGCAGCCATAATATCAATACAAATACCGGCTTAATGTGCTGCTTGCAAGAGGACAGACCTCCCTTTCCAGATGTGCATACTCACATCTGTACATTTATTAATTCTTTAAAAAATTATTACTATTGTTTACAAGGTTGGAGGAGCTAACTCAAAGTATGATTCCTTAGGAAGATAAAAACGAATTATAACATAACTTCAGGTGTGCTAGAGGTAATAGAAAGAGCTCAGATTTGTGTAGCACTTCAGATTTTCATTAATGTAAACATGGAAAAATGCTTGCCTCATACCACCCAGTGAGGTAGGTAGTGAAAGTTTTATTTCCCTCATTTCTCAGAAAAGAACATTGAAATACCTAGAAATTAAGTGATTTGTCTGAGGTTACCATATCTATTAAGTGCTTGAGTTAGAAACAGAATTCATTGTCTTCTGACTTATGTGCAGGGAGTTTTTCAATTATACTACACCATCACCTCTGTTGATGTCTTCCACATATTCTAAATTATGGGGAGCATCCATTTAAAAACTTTCCTAGAGGTTGACCTATCTAAGCCCCAAGATTATTTGTAATAGCCAGGTAGGTTGGAGTATAGAACATTGGACATACAACCAGGAAGAGTTCAAATTCCATCTGAGACACTTGCTTCCTGTATGATCTTGGACAAGTCATCTAACTTTAAATATGATAAATGAATGTAATAATAGCACCTGTATCACATATGGTTGTTGTGAGACTCAAATAAGATCATATAAGGATATTATCTTATGAACTTTAAAGTATTAGATAGTTAGTAGGTCTCATTACTTGTCTTTCTCCCTAGCACATTTTGGTTCTTCCTTCCTTCAACCAATTTGCTCTTCTTTACAACTGAATGACAGATTTGGGGCCATCTTTACTCATAACTCTTTATTTTTACTCTCAGATCCCAGAATATCTTTAGAGTTTCTGAATAGCTTGGGGATACCCAAAAAGTTCAAGTGAAGATAGATAAGCCAGAAGGCTTGCTCTGGGAATAATGGAATTGAAGTATAATGAAAGAAGTGGTGACCCAGATAATTGAAAAATAGCAAATAATTTTTTAAAATTGATTTTGTGATATAGATTTACCTGACTATTTCTGTTTAGCTTTTGCTATATCAAATGATTTTGTGTTATCTGAACATATACCAATGGAAATGAGAGATGTTAGTCCAAGAGAGAATGAGTGTAGAGAGACAACAATCTGAGGTTAAATATTTGTCCCAGGTCACAATATGGATAGTTTATCAGGAGATGTTGGCATATAATATTTCTTTTTTAATGATAGCTTTTAATTTGCATATAATATTTCAATAATACATTATGTCATAGGATTACAGAGAGAGGAAAAGGAATTTTAGGGAAACTGGGGCTCAGAGATTGTAAATCTCTGATTTATTGTAAATCAGATTGTAAATTTGTTGAAGTCGACTCTCTTTCTTTTTCTTATTTGTATCTCTTAGATACAATTTTTTCTCTTTTTTTCCCCTTTCTATTTCTCTTATCTGTATCACTTCAAACAGTATCTGGCACATATTAGGTGTTTAATAAATGTTTATTGAATTAATGTTTATTAAGTAAGCCCTTTACTCCTTAGTAAATAATTTCCTGAGTTATTTTGGTAAATAAAAAAAATAATAATGATACTACCATTTAATAGCTCACATTCTGCTAATAAACCTCTGTTAATTTAGCTAAGCTGATCCTTTAATGAAAGAGATTCAGTATTCCTCTATACCTATATTTGAAGTCTTTTCAAAGTAAAAAGATCTACAAGAGCTTAAACTCCACTATATGGCCTTTAGAACCCATGATGGGGAGAACTTTAAGGAATTCATGTGTCCTTCAATATCTCAATGATATATATTTCATTGATTTCACTGATGTTACTCTTTCTTCTTTGGTGCAGATTATAAATTTATTCAAGTCTTCTCATTTTTTTTTTTTTAATTTTTATACATGTTTTCCCAAATACCCTCTGTGGAAGATCCATCCGATAGGTTTGAAAGCTTCTTGTAAATTAGAAGTTCTTAAATTATTGTCTATGAACTTGGGATACATATACATAACCACACACCCACACCCTTACATATGTATGTGTATAAAACCACATTTTAATATAATTATTTCTTTGTAATTTTATGAATTTAAAATTTAATTTTATACATTTAATAAAATTTACTTTTATTAATTTAAAAACATTATTCATTGGCTTTATCATATAGTCAAAGGAATACATAAAACAAAGTAAAAAAATTCTTCTAGAGCTTCTTTTCTTTTTATTGCTGAGGCAATTGGGATTAAGTGACTTGCCTAGGATCACACAAGTAAGAAATATCAAGCATTTGAGACAAGATTTGAATTCAGGTTCTCCTGACTTCAGGGCTCTACTGTACCAACTAACTGCCCCTGCTCTATCTCTTCTTACATTTATTGAGTATCAGTGGAACACTTAAGACAATTCATCTGTTATTCCTCACTCTATTCTCTTCACTGGTCCACTTCCTTTTCTGACTATACATTTCTTTTCTCTCTTTTTTTTCTTTTTTTTTTTTGCTGAGGCAATTGGGATTAAGTGACTTGCCCAGGGTCACACAGCAAGGAAGTGTTAAGTGTCTGAGATCATATTTGAACTCAGCTTCTCTTGACTTCAGGGCTGGTGCTCTATTCACTTCATCACCTAGCTGCCCCAATACATTTCTTTAATGGTATTCCTTATGTCATTCTATGTACATAAATCATCAATGGAAATAGAACACATATTGTACTTGTACTTTATTGTCCTTTTGAGATACTTGTAACTTCATTTCCTTGGAGGCCATGGCCTTCTAAATTCATGGCCATCTCTGGTAGAAATTTGCATTTGTTTTTTAAAAATGGGTCTTTATTTCAGAGATCCACTTGAGATAGGTTAAGAATTCTGCAGTTTCTCAAATTCAACTCAACTTGCTCTTCTTCTATTAATTTCTGGGGCCCTACTCATTTTTAACTGCATTGTCTGTCCCAGATGTATGAATTGTTGTTACTCCAATATGTTTTCAATAATTATGGATCCCATCGAGAAGGCCATGTAATTTTCTAATACTTGGTGTAATCAGCATAATATCATTTACAAATAGGACCTCACCATCTGGAACGAGTTTCTCTTTTACTTGTACTTTGTGAAAGATGCCCTACAAAATAGAGACAAACACTTCAAGTATACATATCCTTGTTTTATTCCTTGTTTAATGTTATTGAACTGAGTTATCACTACATTTTCATTGATTAAGGAATCCCACATGACATTAACCTTTGGAGGAGAAGCTTCTTATTGGAGGAAAGCCTTTAAAGGTGCATTTTCCTAAACCAAGTCAAATGCTTTTTTTTTCTTTGTAAAAAGTAAGAAGTACAGTATAATCTTATACCTTACTGCTGCCTTTTCCTAAGTCTCCACCACATTTTCTTTGACACTTGCCTTGTTAGTATTCCTCAAACAAAACTTGATTCTGACTATTTTCTTTAGGTGTCCCTCATGCCTGGAATACTCTCCCTCTTTTGCCTCCTGGATTTCCTGGCTTTCTTCAAATCCCAGTTTCTCAGCTTCTACAGGAAGCCTTCCCCAATTCCTCTTAATTCTAGTGCCTGCCTTCTACTGATTATTTCCTGTTAATCTTGTAGATAGATTAATTATCTTGTAGATAGTTTGTTTACACAGAGTTTGTTGTATGCTGTCTCCCCCATTAAATTGTGAGGGCAAGGACTATCTTTTGACCTTCTTTATGCTTAGCACACTTGTAGGCATTCAATAAATTCTTATTGACTGATATTTGTGGGACTGTGAGGATATGATCTATTACAAAGTATCATTTACAAAAATAATGTGCATGTAGATCATTCTCATAAAGATTACATAAAGACCAGAAAATATGACTTAAGGGACTTAGTTCTATATTCAAGACTTTTGCAAAGATAGTTGAGCAAGTGACAAGCATGGACTTCTGAATGGCTAATGAGATTGTCAGAACTGCAAAGATATAGGAGAAACTCACTTCGCAATATGTTTTTGATTTCTAGCTTGCCTCATTAGATTTTTTTTGAAGGTCTTTTTTTTTCTCATATCCTCCCCCCCACGCCCCCCCTTTTTTTTTTTAACTTTTTACTTATTTTATTTTTAATTTATGAAATAAAATGAGTATTTCCATAATAGTATAATAAGAAAGATGATTGAATAAGAAACTGCAGATCTATTATGAATGCTATTCCTTTTAAATATAATAAAGTTATAATGTAAATTTCTTTTTTTCCCTTTTTTTCCTCCACCTCTTCCCCTGACCTAGAGACAGCTACTAGTAAACACAAATATGTCTCTCTCTCTTTTTTAAACTATCTTAGAACCAACTCCCACAATTTTCCTACTGCAGGTGTGCAACATTATACTTAACATTCTACCAATCAGGAATCATGACTGTAACTCCAGGTGTTCTATTAGTGGTTCAGAATCCATGTTTATCTCTCTTGTCTTTCTCAAAATCCTTTACTCATCAGTCTCTTTAAAGAGTATCTAGAATCAACTCTGTAATCCCTTTGTGGTAACAGTATCACAGAGCTCAGTATTATTTCCACCAGTTAGAAATCACATCTCCTTCCGCATACATAGTAACATGCAACTTGTCTCAACCTTCAGTAGATGCTGGGTCCTGTTCCTCAGTGTATTTTAACTAATGAAACATTAATAGAACACAGAAGTAAACAAAATCTACATAGTAGAGTTGAAAAGAACTCTGGTCACATGATGTGATAGAAAGAATATTGAACTAAGAGTCAGAAGATCCAAGTCTAGGTCCCAGTTGTGTCAAAATGTGATCCCATTTATCATCAAAATCATAACCTCCCTAGGATTCTGCATGTGTTCATCTCTACAACACACTTATTGGATTAGAATATCCTCAAGAATCCATTCAATTATGATATACCATGACTCCAATGTTAATGAATCTCACAAACAAAACCTTAGCCACTGTCCTATTATAAACATGAATATTATGGAACTACCTGAAATAGTGACATGGTATAGGGGTGTGCAAAAAAACAAAACAAAACAAAACAAAAAAAAAAACAGTTCAAACTGGCCCATGAAAACTGATGGCTAAATTTTCCTTGTGAGCATTTAATTTACACATTAAAAATTGGCAAAAATACAAACTAAGGCTTGGTTTATTGTTTTATTGATTGTCTAGATTTAAGGAATCAATGGAGAAAATATTAGTAATGTGGATTACATTTGAAAGTATCTTATAAAGAACCAGTTAAACATTTACCAGATCACTGTTGCATATGGGGTAATTAGAGATCACCAGAGCCAGATTTTAAGAATTTCCAAATTATTGGAAACAATGCATTTTATAGCTATAGAGTGGGTTCTAAGGGTCATAATGTCTTGTACAAGAGCAATGTAAATATGGAAACCCAGAATTTTGGATTTGGAAAGACTTCAGGGTTCCACACATGCTCCTGAAAGAGAGCCATCTGGAATATCAGTCCAAGCCTCACTTGGTCATGGGTTTTTGATGGCTCAAAGTGAGTATATATAGCAATTGTTTCAGTTTTGGCCAGGAAGCCTAAGGGCTTTCCTTTCTCAGATTGATTTTTTTTTTTAATTAAGTAAAAGAGGCAATATTTTACCTCGTTTCTTATCCAGACTTAATCACTGGTAGGGTGTTACCCCAGACAAACTGAGACCCAAAAAAGATCTTAGCTTAAAAATGCCAAAATCTCCCATTGCATCAGAGCTATCTTCAGTTATCCTGATCTCTATCTTGCCACTGGACCCAGAGGGCTTTAGAGAAGGGAGTGAAGCTGATGACTTTGCACAGTCTTTCCTCACTTAAAACCAGTTCAGTTGCAAGTCAAGACATCACCTTCCTGATGTCATTGGTTCTCTTTGAGAATGATGGGCAAACAACATCTCTATACAAACTGGAGTTTCCTCTATATCATTTCAGACAAATGAACATTTAGCTTCAGCCAGAAGATTTCTGGAAAGGAAAAATGCACTAACTTCAGAGATGATGCACTCCATTTTTTAGATATCACTAGTTGTCAGGCCATTTTGCCTTCCATTGAGTAGAATTGATTTCCCTATAAGTCTAATCTATGACTACTAGTTTTATCTCTGTCACAAGGCCAAGCAAAGCTAGTGTATCTTCTTTGAAAGAACCTTTCAAATTCATGAAAATAGTTACCATGGGTCCCTAAATCTTTTCTATGATAAGCATTATCAATTCTTTTAATCAATTCTTGTGTGGTATACTTTTCAGTCCTCTCATAATCCTTTACATGTATGCTCAATGGCACTATTTCATTTTGAATATTCTTCCTAAAATGAAGTGCCTACATTTGAACAGAAAGTCCTGGCCAAAGTCTACCAAAGTCAGAGCAGAGAAGATGATCATCATTTTTAGTAGGGCAACACTACATTCTCTCATAATGCAATCAAAGGTTATGTTAACTATGTTTTTTCTTGCCAGGTCATACTGTTGGTGTATATTAAGCTTGTAGTCACTGAAATCCCTAGATTTCCTTACCCCTCCCCCCCCCCACTACATTATGTGGAAAACAGTGAAAAGCTAGATCCTGAATTGAGGAGACTAAGCAATATGTTGAGAAGACTCACATCTGGGTACTTATGAGCATGAAATTAGTGATGTGTAAACTGAAGAAGAAACTTATGAAAAATGTGATAGCTATCATAAAATATTTGAAAGATTGTCATATGAAAGAAAGGGTAAATTTGTTCTATTTCTCACTGGACGTCAGAACTAAGGATGGGAGAAGTTTCAAAGAGATTGATTTCAACACAATATAAAGGAAAAACAAAACAAAACAAAACAAAAAACAGGACAAGCTTCTCACACATTAATGTTATAAGGAATTGAAATGGGTTGCCCAGAAGGTACCTGAGTAGCCTATCACAAGAAGTCTTTAAACAGATTGCAGAGAGGATTAATAGAGAGCTAGGCTAGGGGCTTCTGAAGTTTTTTCCCAGTCCTGAAATTCTATGACTGTATTTATGGGGGAAGTTTTCTTTTTGAAGCAAAACTTAATTGGGGATTTATTTTAGTCCTTTAGCTCTAATATGCATGCTTTCTGTTCTCTTAGTCTAGAGGCTCAGGTGTGCTTGGCTTCAGTAAGACTTCTAAAATACTCCCTCACTTTGATATGTGCATACATTCTAATTAATCTTCATTAAGCTGGGCCTTTAAACAGATGCTTATATTAGGGGCCTTTCCTGTTCAGCTCTGGTCCAGCTAAGTTCTCAGCTCATTCTACAAGACCCAAGGGTCTTATCATACTGAAGGCTGTTCAACATTTGACTAGGAAATCATCATAAAATCTTCCAACTCAATGCTCCTTCACTGATTTGGCAGCTGTTACTAGTTGAAATAGTAATTGAAGCTGGTTGTGAGTCTGGCACTGACAAATCCTTCCAAAAGAGGTGCTTGGCTCATAGCAGATTTAAGAGGAAGGGCATTAATAAATAAACCTTAGTGAGCCTCTCATGTTCTCCACAGATTTTCTCTGGTCCAATGGGCCTTCCCCACATTCACATTCCTAGAGTAAGATTTTCTCGTTTCCCAACAAATAATGGAACTGCTATCTTCTCTGTATGAAGACAATGCTACTGACCTTTTCTCAGAAGAGTAAATCCTTTAAATTGTTTTCTTTATAGAAGCAGGGAGTCTAAATTGGAAGGAGTCTTAAATCAACCCTTGATCTAGTGCCTGAATCTTTTAACATTATAAGTGAGCAATCATCTAGCCTTTGCTTGAATATATTCAAAGACAAGGAATTCTATTTCAAGTACTCTATTTTTGTATAGTAGGGAAAAAAGATGCTGCCCATTTCAGTAGTGGGGATGGGTTTCCACAGGGCTAGTCACACTTGTTCAACCAGTCTCTCTTATGACCAATAGCATATACTTCTAGGACATGTGGCCAGGGCTCAGGCCAGAGCTCAGCAGGGGAATAGTCTGGCTGGCTAAACACCATGATTGTGATGTTACCTCTTATGAACTAGAGCCAATCCCTTCCCATACTGAGCCCTGGCAGGAGGAAAAAGTTTTGCACAGAGCCAAACTGAATAGCTTACGTGAAGATCAACTTCATATGAATGACTTCATGCTTGGACTTAACTGGATTGTCCAATATACTTCCATTTGCCCTCTGTGGCCAATGGTGCACTGGGAGAGCCAGGAAGCTACTTACTTGGGGTTTAGAAATTTCATTTAACTGGGAAGTCAGAAAGGGCTCGTATCATTATATACTATCATGGGGACAGTTGTACTTTCAGATCTCCATCTGGAGCCCAGATAAAGAGACTTCCTTGATCTTCTATCATCATATGTCACCTGAAAGTACTATCCAACTGTGAATTTTTGCTTTAATAAGATGAAGGCACGGAACCCCCAAATTCTTTAAGCTTGGAAAGGGTATGTAATGGAGACAAACTGCAACCATTCCCAATAAGATCTGGAGTGAAACAAGGTTGCCCACTATCACCGTTACTATTTAATATTGTATTAGAAACGCTAGCTTTGGCAATAAGAGCTGAGAAAGAGATTAAAGGAATAAGAATAGGCAATGAGGAAGCCAAATTATCACTCTTTGCCGATGACATGATGGTATACTTAGAGAACCCCAGAGATTCTGCTAAAAAGTTATTAGAAATAATCCACAACTTTAGCAAAGTTGCTGGTTATAAAATAAACCACATAAGTCATCAGCATTCTTATATATCACTAACAAAATCCAACAGTCAGAGTTACAAAGAGAAATTCCATTTAAAGTAACTACTGATAATATAAAATATTTAGGAATCTATCTGCCAAGGGAAAATCAGAAACTTTATGAGCAAAATTACAGACCACTTTTCACACAAATTAAGTCTGATCTAACCAATTGGAAAAATATTAAATGCTCTTGGATAGGGAGCAAATATAATAAAGATGACAATATTACCTAAACTAATCTATTTATTTAGCCTATACCAATCAGACTCCCAAAAACTATTTTAATGACCTAGAAAAATAACAACAAAGTTCATATGGAAAAACAAAAGGTCAAGAATTTCAAGGAATTAATGAAAAAAATCAAATGATGGTGGCTTAGCTGTACCAGATCTAAAACTATACTATAGAGCAGCAGTTACCAAAACTATTTGGTATTGGCTAAGGAATAGATTAGTTGATCAGTGGAATAGATTAGGTTCAAGGGATAAAACAGTCAACAAATATAGCAACCTAGTCTTTGACTAAACCCAAAGATCCCAGCTTTTGGATAAGAACTTACTGTTTGATAAAATTGCTGGGAAAATTGGAAACTAATATGGCAGAAACTAGGCATTGATCCATACTTAACGCAGATACCAAGATAAGGTCAAAATGGGTTCATGACCTAGGCATAAAGAATGAAATTATTAATAAATTAGAGGAACATAGGATAGTTTACCTCTCAGACCTGTGGAAGGGAAGGTTTTTATGACCAAAGCAGAACTAGAGATCATTACTGATCACAAAATAGAAAATTTCGATTATACCAAACTGAAAAGTTTTTGTACAAACAAAACTAATGCAGACAAGATTAGAAGGGAAGCAATAAACTGGGAAAATATTTTTACAGTCAAAGGTTCTGATAAAGGCCTCATTTCCAAAATATATAGAGAATTAACTCTAATTTATAAAAATCAAACCATTCTCCAATTGAAAATGGTCAAAGGATATGAACAGACAATTCTCAGATGAAGAAATTGAAACTATTTCTAGTCATATGAAAAGATGCTCCAAGTCATTATTAATCAGAGAAATGCAAATTAAGACAACTCTAAGATACCACTACACACCTGTCAGATTGGCTAAGATGACAGGAAAAATAATGATGATTGTTGGAGGGGATGTGGGAAAACTGGGACATTGATTCATTGTTGGTGGAGTTGTGAACAATCCAACCATTTTGGAGAGTAGTTTGGAACTATGCTCAAAAAGTTATCAAACTGTGCATACCCTTTGATCCAGCAGTGTTACTACTGGGATTATATCCCAAAGAGATTATAAAGAAGGGAAAGGGACCTGTATGTGCACGAATGTTTGTGGCAGCCCTTTTGTAGTGGCTAGAAACTGGAAACTGAATGGATGTCCATCTAGTTGGAGAATGGCTGAATAAATTGTGGTATATGAAAATTATGGAATATTACTGTTCTGTAAGAAATGACCAACAGGATGATTTCAGAAAGGCCTGGAGAGACTTACACAACTGATGCTGAGTGAAATGAGCAGGACCAGGAGATCATTATATACTTCAACAACAATACTAGATGATGACTAGTCCTGATGGATCAGGCCATCCTCAGCAACAAGATCAACCAAATCATTTCTAATGGAGCAGTAATGAACTGAACTACCTATACCCAGAAAAAGAACTCTGGGAGATGACTAAAAACCATTACATTGAATTCCCAGTCCCTATATTTATGCACACCTGCATCTTTGATTTCCTTCACAAGCTAATTGTACAATAATTCAGAGTCTGATTCTTTTTGTACAGCAAAATAATGTTTTGGTCATGTATACTTATTGTGTATCTAAGTTATATTTTAATATATTTAACATCTACTGGTCATCCTGCCATTTAGGGGAGGGGGTGGGGGTAAGAGGTGAAAAATTGGAACAAGAGGTTTGGCAATTGTTAATGCTGTAAAGTTACCCATGTATATATCCTGTAAATTAAAGGCTATTAAATTAAAAAAAAAAAAAAAAAAAAAAAAAAGCTTGGAAAGGGTATCTTTTAAAAGGGATTTGAGACTAAATTCATAAAGTTTTAGGTTAGGTTGAAATTCTTTAAGTGAATTTCTACTGAGGAATACATGAAATGTACACTCTCATTTTGGTAGATATCATTTTTTTTGTCTGAGGTTTCTTTTTGTTTCATAAATAATTTGTGAACTGGGTCAGTATGTATTTTTTATTTCGTATCCTAAACATGGGGTTTCAGTCAATATCCATTGAATGATATATACTCTAAAAGGACAGTTGTTGGCACACTAGATACAGTGTTGTGTGGAGATGGACTCATCTTCCCAAACTCCAATCTGGCCTCATATACTAGCTATGTGACCCTGGGCAAGTCACTTAATCCTATTTGCCTTAATTTCCTCATCTATAAAATGAGCTGGAGAAGGAAATGGCAAATAACCTTAGTATCTTTGCCAAGAAAATTCCAAATGGGCTCACAGATAGTCAAACATGACTGAAAATTACTGAACAACAACAAAGACACCTAATGTGTGAAGTACCTAGAAAAGAACTAAATGAAAGCATTGAACAGGTAGTGAAAGGTTTTACATTCTGCATATGTCACAGAGAGGTAGTTGTATTTTAGAAATTGCAGAACATATAAGATAACTCATATTTCAGAGTTTGTCTTTCTGAAAATGCCTTTATTATTATCTTACTAAAAGAGATAGGAGCAATATTACATCTATGGCCTTCTCTAGGTAGACTAAGCTAATTTTTCCAGAAAAGATTCTGAAACCATACTTCTAACTTAATCATCTCAGGGACCTAAAGGCTCAGGCTTCCTCTTGCCCTAGATACAAAAAGCCAGGGCATGAGGAGCCATCTGGCTTCTTTCACAAGCTACTGATTGGCCAACTAGCATCACCTCCATGGGCCAGGGAAGCTCCAGATACTCAGCTGAATCAAGGCTTCATGCTCCCTGAAGCCCTGCCCTGCTATGAATTTCCTTCTACTACAGCTAGGGTTACTTCTGAGGGTTAACCATCCAAAGTTCTACCAATATCTCATCTGATTATGGTGTTGAACTTGATGTGCCAGACCAGTCTGAATCATGCCTGACAGGCTCCATACTGTCTGTGCCACTCATTTTGCCACTCATATTCGATCTTACATTGTTTAACTACTTCAAGTTAACTACTTAACTACTAGATCTCTGTGTGGGAGGGTGTGTGGGGGGGTGAGGTGGTAGAGGGATGGAGGGGCCTGAGTAGAATACAAACAGAAGTGAAAATGTCTTCTATTTCTTTTCTATTTTCCTTAGGCTTACAGTGCTTTCACATGGGGGACCCTCAGTTGATCCTTAATCATTATCACCATCATCATCATCTTGATACATCACTCACATTTCCATAGGTGTTTTAAGGTTTACAATGCGTTTTCCTCCAAGCGACAGGTTTTGTAAATATCATATCAATTTTACAGATGGAAAATCTGTGGCTTGACAAATTTATTGATTTATTATGCAATTATGAGTGATATGAGTGAGCCAGAATTCAAATTCAGATCTTTTTACTACAAGATCAATTTTCTGTCCCATTAACCAAGGAACATTTATTAAATTTCTAATGTGCCAGACATTGTTCTGAGTATATAAATTTTAAAAATTTAAAAAGAGTCCCTGCCCTCAAAGAGCGTGCATTCTCTTTGGTAAGATAACATAACAATATCTAATTTATATGTTGTTGTTTAGTCTTTTTTTTCAGTGATGTCCAACTCTTTGTGACCCTGTTTGGGATTTTCTTGGTAAGGAGGCAGAAGTGGTTTATTATTTTCTTCTTATGGATGAAAAAAAAATAGAATCAAACAGGCTTAAATGGCTTGCCCTGGATCATACAGCTAGTAAGTGTCTGAGGCCATATTTTAAACTCATGAAGATGAGTCTTCTTTTCTCCAGGCCCAGAGCTCTATTGACTGTACCATCTCCTTTCCCCATATATTCATATAGGTATGTACAAAATTCATGCAAAATCAATATTAACTAATTTGGGAGGAATAAATCAGTAGCATCTGGAAGGAACTGGGTGAATGGGAAAGGTCTCGTGTAGGAGATAGTATGTGAGTTGAACTCTGAGGGGAAGCTACAAAAGAGGTAGAGTTGAGGAGGGAGTGGGTTCCAGGCATGGAAGAGACTTGGGGCCAAGAGATGGAATGGCATGTGTGAGAAACAGTAATCTAGCCAGTTTGGCTAGAGTGCAAAGTGCCTGGAGGGCAGTAATGCGTTAATAAGCTTGGAAAACTAGATTGGAGCCAAGCTGTGAAGTTCTTGTAAAGAAATTATCTCCAGATCTCAAATCCCTCAGACAGAGCTAGCAGTTTCCTCATTCCCTTGTAGATGATTCTTATCACTAATAATAATAGCTCACATGTCTCTAGCTCTTCAATGGTTTCAAAGCATCCTCCTCCCAACAACCCTATGATGTGGGTAGTTCAGATGGTATCTTTTCCATTTCAAGGATAAGGTACATGATGAAGCTTAGAGTGTTTATGAGACTTTCTTATGGTTATACAACTGGAAAGGTCAGCAATGAGACTCAAACTCAGGCTCCCAGGCCCTCAATCAGAGCTCTGTCCACCAAAGCAGTATACAGACATGCTGCAACTATGGGAGAGTAAGCTTTGTCCTTGGTTCTGGTGCTATGTTCTATTTCCTATATTCCAATTCCCTGAACTTAATAAATGTTCCTTGGTTAATGGGACAGAAAATTGATCTTGTAGTAAGAAGATCTGAATTTGAATGCTGGCTTACTCATATCACTCATAATTGCATAATAAATGGTTTGAGGACAATGTTCTCCAAACAGCAACAACAATAATAATTATTATTCAGTCATGTCTGTGGACCATAGCACACCAACATAGTCTGTAGAATTTTCTTGCCAAAGCTTCTTCTCCAGTGGATTAAGGCAAATAGAGAGTCTGAAGCTAGATTTCATGTCAGGTTTTCCTGATTCCAAATGCAGCGTTCTAACCTACTAGCTGCACCCTAATAATGATATAAAACTCTACAATTTTAGAATTATAAAAAATTTTTAGATATTATTTAATTTCTTCCATTCATTCATCCCTCTTCATTTCTACTCCTGCTCCCACCATCCTTGCCCAAGCCTAAGTTATTTCTTCACCTGGACTCATGTGCAACATTCTCCCAACTATTCTTCTTACCCACAGTATTTGGCTATTCAATTTATCATATATGTAACTGCCACGTTCATAGTCCAATATTCATTCTCAGCTCAAAACTTTTCAATGACTCCCTATTATTTACTGAATAAGCCTAAACTCCTCAGTGTGGCATTCATAGCCTTCTATGTGGCATGCTAATAACTGTTACCAAATAATCCTTCTTTAGAGAATAAGATTAGTTGACATAGCTCAGATAATCAATAGGGAATAAACTTGATTAAGCACCTATCTAGGGGCAATTAGGTGGTACAGGAGAGGTAAGATGCGAGTTCAAATTTAGCCTCAGACACTTACTAGCTGTGTAACCCTTGAATAATTGCTTAATCCTGTTTGCTTCAGTTCTCTATCTACAGAGTGAGCTGGTCAAGGAAATGACAAAGCATTCCAGTCAGTTTCTTTACCAAGAATATCCAAAATGGAGCAATGAAGACTTGGATACAATTGACATGATTGAATAACAATAAATGGATTAGACTAGATTGCCACTAAAATCCCTTCCAACTCTGATTCTGTGACTTTTAAATACTTTTGCAGAAATTCTGGTGGCACCAGTTCCCAGGATACAAACCAGTTATGGCTTTTGTAAATGTCCATTCTATACTGTTTTGGGGGTCCTTCTTTCTATCTTTTCTCCTCATAGTAGGCTGAACTGTGATCAGAGGCTCTCTGACAACTCCCTCTGTCCTTTTGGTCTTTCAAGGTCTTTCTGTGAAGGGTAAACTGACTTCTGCACAGTTTTAACAATGTGCCTTGGATCTCTTTCTTTAATTAATTTTTTTTAAAATTAAGAACTTAACCTTCAAAAGACACAAACACTTTGGTATTTTAAAAAAATTTAAGAGATTTGTTTAAGAAATTGACCTTTGTTATATGTTTATTTATTCTTTATCCACTCACTAATTTATCTATTGATCTATCCATGCATCTATTTATTTTTTTTTTTTCTGCCTGGGAGTTTCATTTGACTGTAAAAGTTTTATTCTCACTCTTATTTACAAAGTCTCTATGACTATCCTGTTGTGTCCTGCTTTCTAGAGCCCCCAAGTTGGGGTGACAAAATGTACGTGCTTTCTAGAGCCCCCACGTAGGGGTAGAAAAATATGCCTTTTCGTGGAGGAGTGATGAGGTGAGATTCCCAAGGATGGTGGAAATATGGAGTCTGTTTATTCCAAATTCTTTCACCTTTATATATTCTCATACCCTTATATAACCAAAGCAACACTGTGCATGCACTAAGTATATACTGTGCACGTGGGACCACATGAACAACTTGCTATTGTATGTACTTTGCCACCTGGTATCACTCTTTGCCACCTGATATCACTCTGCTTCAATCACAACCCAGGTTATCACCACCTCCTGACTTCTCAGGAAAGTGGAGAGCCATTAGGGAAGATGGGGAGCCGAACTAGACATTGTCAGCAGGTTCCTTCTGGGCTGAAAGGTCTTATATCTCACCCAGAGTTACCCCACTATCTGTGCCCTCTACACTATTCTTCCCCACCCTATCTCCTTGTTTAAAGACAGGAAGAATACTCATCAATTCTGTCCCACATTTAGACCTTACCTTGGTTCCTTGCAACCCCTTTCTCCAAGTGACTCTGAGATTGGACTCCTGCTACTATGGTAGAATTGTAAGAGGGATTTCAGGGCCTTCTTTTCAAACATGACCTGAAGCATGAAAGGTAGCTTGATACAGTGGACACAGCACCAGTTCTAGAGATCAGAGGACTGGGTTCAAATCCTATCTTTGTCATTTATTACCTATATGACCTTGAAGCTCCCTGGGTCCAGTTTTCTTACCAATGAAATAGGGGCATTATTAGATGATGTCTCTGGTCTCTTCTATATTTAGTGCCAGTAGTGGGCACTTAATAAATGTTTGCTGAATAGAATCTTACAATTTACAGTTAAAATAATCTTATGAGATAGGTTAGTTGCCTAAGATTAGACAGTTAACCAGTGACAGAGTTGGAATTTGAACCTGAATCTCTTGCTTCTAATTCTAGAGTTCTTTTAGTTATACCATGGATAAAGGAATTCTCAAGTAGCTCCTCTCTGAGATATACAAAAGGGCAACAGATCCTTCCCAGTACAGTAAGCAGAATCTCTTTGGTCTAACACTCACTCAACCTTCTGGGAAATAAATATATCTCTTATGTTGGAAGGTGGAGGGGAGTTAATACAAGGGGAAAAGTTGCTTGAAATAGTTTTGAAAAAGCTCATAAATCAATTGTTCATAGTAATGCAATATATACTACATAAAACCATTAGTACAAGGGAATCACAGTGAGGTCAAAGCCACAGAGAATCAGAGTCCCATGTGATTTCAGGGCATTGCCAAGTGTAGACTGCAATTCCGGGTAAATAAAAGCCTCCTTCACCTCAAGGGGAAGCATTACTCAGGAGGGCCCTTGATTGCCTCTAGTCTAAGGTCAGTTGTCTCCTGGACAAGAGAAACTGGATGGGGCAGTGAGGCAAGGATCCAAGTGATGTCATCCATGCTCCACAGTTTGAGACTGGGGTGGCTTTCTTTCCTTTCTCTATCAGGACTGAACTGAAAATGGGATTTGTTTCAATTCTTGGTCTCATTTTGGAAATAGTATTAATCTGAAAGAATTTGTGTATTGTACTTAGCACATGTGGATGCTGTTTAACCATCCTTTTGCCTCATAGAATTTGGTGTTAAATAGACTCTACAAAGTATAGAGCCCAAGTGTAAAACTGGTCTATAAGACACATAGAACAAGTGATTGTCTCTACACTGGAGAACAAGATCTCTGATTACTCAGGTATACCAATGTCCCCTGCCAGGTATATCTTCCAAGTATAAATCATGGAGATTTTCTAGTATCAATGAAGATTTGTGTAACTTTAGACTCTGTTTTAGAAGTAAATTTGTGTTAAATTCTGATCTTTTTTTTTTATTTCATAGCTTTTTATTTACAAGTTATATGTATGGGTGATTTTACAACATTGACAATTGCCAAACCTTTTGTTCCAATTTTCCCCCTCTTTCCCTCCACCCCCTCCCCAGATGTTAAATATATTAGAGTATAAATTAGATACCCAATAAGTATAACACAATCATTGTAGGTATCTTCCTTAAAATTTAGAACATTCTTTTAGTTATTTTTAAAGAGGAAAATTTATCTTCTCGTGAATGTTACAGAGTAATCTGTTTCACTCTGTTCCTTTATCCACTTTGCTATGCAGTGTGATAGGGAGATGCCTAAAAAGTGGGGACAGAGTATAAATGGCTCTGAAAGTCAAACAGGTATGTGTGTATACATATACATATGTGCATGTGCATATATATATGCGTTTAGAGATGTGTACAAATGTGTATATGCATTTATGCAAAATATATATGTATATAAACATATGTTTGTTACAGTTTGAATGTTAATTTATAGGAGAATATGACATCAAGGATATACAAGTAGAAAGGCTGTTGGTGCAAGGAGAAGGGGAAAAGAGGTGAAAAAATGGGAAATCACATTGAAGGAATTTGAGGTATAGAACTGGAGGGAAAGGGGATGCCTATGATGAGTGACTTCAAATTTTTTTTCGATGGGGGATAGAGTATAAGATGAGGTCCTCTAGTAAATGGGAAGAAACATAGTATAAATCACTTAAGGAATGAGGGAAAGAGTTGGAACACATGGGCAAGGGGATAGGATTGGCATGGGGAAGAGTAAATGTATTGCACTGGAAAAAAATGAAACCTAATTGAGAACTGAGAACCCATTATTAGTAGATAAAATCATTACAATTCTGTGACTTCCCTCAGTGGTTGCCCATACCTAATGATGAATAAATAGTGGGGGGGAGTGGGGTGGAGGGCAGGATGAGTTTAGGATTTAGGAAAGAATTAGGAGGAAAGTAGAGGACAATTTATAGGTGAACTATAACATCAAGACTAAAAATTGAGACAAGTTAGGTCAAGAGAAGGGTAATAATGAGTGGTAAGAAGACAGGGGCTTAAGGGGACAGGATGGCATGTTGGAGAACTGTTTAACTAGAGCATCAGGATTGAAAATAGAAAAAATCAGAACAAAATAAAGGTAGAAGAAGCAAGAAGTGGAGTGACTAAAGGTTGTGGTGCACACAAAGCATTGATTTAAGTGGGATAAAGCACCAAGAGAAATGGAAGAATAGAAGGTAATGGACAGATAGGGAACATCAATGCTTTGGAGTGAAGCTAATGGGAAAAACTAGGGTGAAGAACATTTCCCTTCCTAAGTGTGGCTGAGTCAGAATGTGCAAGTCATACAACTTGGAGACAGTTTTAGGTAGGGCATTTTCCATTATGTTGACCCCACTCTGCTTTTTTATAATTTCTACCTGTTCCTCGTTTTATCCTCTGGGTCCTCAAAAACAAGATTAATTTCTATTTCCTTTGGCAACCTTTCAGATACTTGAAGAAAGTCATGTCTTCTCTGAGTCTTCTCTCCATGTTAATGATTCCCAATTCCTTTAATAAAGTTATATGGCTTAGTTTTGAGAAGTATATGAATCCTGATCAAATTCCTTTAAATCCAAATCAGTTTATCAATGTTTTTTTCTGGGATGTTGCACAGAGAATTACATGTAACTCTCCTTATGTGATCTGACCAAGGTTAAGGATAGTGACACTATTGCTTCTCTTGTTCTGGCCATTGCTCCCTTTTCCAACTTTCAGGAACCAGACTTTCAAGCATTATCTATTGGTCATTTTAGGAAAAGACTACTCACCCATAAGAGAAGGATAATTTCTTCATGTAGTCCATTGTTGGCTTTCACCATGGCTAAGGATCTTTGAGAAAGGTATAATTTGTTATGTTTTTTTTTAAACTTGGTTTTTAGGACTCCATTTACTCCCTAGAATTTTCCACTTTACCCTTTAATATTGCCATGCTTAGTTGTTTTGATAAAGCTCTCTGTTTTGGTTTTTAAAAGGATAATTAGGTATAGATGCCAGTCTCTTTGTTAACCACACCTATGACTGAGATCATACTTTTTAGGCTATTAAGTCATATTCAATGCACTCCCCCCTCCATCTATATAAGGGGGAAGCCTCGCCTGGAAATTTGCCTGCTTCAGTAAGCACCCTATAAAAAAGTACCCTTTTATAGACAAAGGAAGGAAAGCAGTTTTCTTATTAGAAGACTTGCACATTTATCTATAACTTAGCATGTATTCATATAGATGGTAATGTCATAATAGCTTAGCAAGGTAGATAAGGGGGAATTGTTTTTATCCCATTGTACAGACTAAGAAACTGAGAAGTGACCTATAAAACATTACTTAGAGAGACAATAAAAAGTCTATAATAGAATTTCCCATCAAGGGAATTTATCAGTCTCCCTACTAGTGTGTGTCAGTTTCTTTAGAAGAAAAAGAGTGCTAGTATATTGTTAAAATCAGGCCAGACTCACCTGATTGCAACGTGGCCACAGAAGTAATAAGGCTTCTCTTCCAAGGATTATGTCAGTTTCAGGTTGAGCATCAGGTTCCCCACTGGAAAAAAAAAGCACATTAGATCTTTGTTCCACAAAGGCTTCTATTTCTACATGTTTGCCCTAAATCATAAACTTGATTTCTGGATCCCTAGAAGAGAGGGGATAGTTAGGTATAGATCATAGCAAAATTAAACTTTGTTTACTCTAACCAGGAGAATCAGGTGGAAGTTAACTTTTTGCCCATTCTCTCCACCATCAGCAGAATCACAAAATCTTTTCAAGATCAAAAGCTGAGGTTCTTTACAAAGGTTGTCACAATGAATTAATTTACAGATCTTTCATCCCTTCTTTCCCACTGTGCAGAAATGATGGCTGAGGAGACTTTCTCTTCTCTACACGGATCTTGTCGCAAAGGTTGTCACAAGGACTCTCTTTGCCCTCCTTCCTTCATCACTGTTCCCCTGTGCTCCCCGCCCCCCACTCATAGCCCTGACTTCCACCCCTCTCAATCTCTTCTGTTCTCTTACATTCTCCTGGTATCTTTTCTGCCTGGCACCGCCTAAGAAATCTAAACTGATGTACAGGTGTTGATACCTTCCTGTGCTGTTACCCAAATAAGAGATTGTAAGGACAGCTTTGAAGAGGAGGAACTGAGATTGAATAAGGGGTGGGGGGAGGTGGGAAGGATTGTGGCAAGAGTGAAGGCTCTAATCTCCTAGCAGCCTTAACAAACTTCCTTCCTCAGTTCCCCTCTCTTCTCATGACAGAGTTGCCTGTCCTCTCTGAGAACAGATTGCCTTTATCGTCAGTGCTTTTGACTAGCTCCAATCAACACATTTCTTTAACTCTCTTAAAAGAAGCTTATTACAGCTCTTTACAACACCACGAGATTCTAACTTTGTCTGATTAATTAGGAGATTTAGAAATATGTGAGTGTGTGGTGTGTGGAAGAAACTGCTGTAGATGAGCCAAAAGCTGAGCAAATTCACTTATTAAATATTTAAGGCCACATCATTTATGGTGGCAAAAGACAGATTTTGGAGGACTGGGATTTGCCAGCAAGCAAAATATGTTTTCAACTTAACCCTCTCCAGTGAACTCACTCTTTTTCTTTGTTCAGTGCTCTGCTGCATTTCCCCCATAAAGAAAATTCTGAAACTTCCTCCTTGAGCCAGATACAGAGTAGAAGGAATTAGAAAGTTTGAGAAGCCTCAGACTACCAATATGGTGCTGGTTAAGGCAAAATGACAAGGAAGCTGAGATGATGGTCCAGAAGAGAAAAGCATGTGGAGTCTTTAGTATTCAGATATGTCTAAAGATCCTGTTACTCATCAAAAAAATAAACACTCTCCCCAAATTCTGCTTCCTTGTTTTTGTACCCTCAAAATCAACCCTAAAGGCAAGTCTAAAAAATTCCAATATATCACTATCATCCTTAAAAACCAATACTTAGACATAACAGTTCAGAACACTGCTAATTTCATATGATAAATGTCACAATATCATAAATTTAGAACTGGAATTTAGAACTTAGAGGTCCTTTAATCCAATTTCTTTGTTCTATAGAAGAGGATCCTGAAATTCAAAGAGGTAGATGACCTAAGAGGATACAGAATATAGTATAATAATATCAGTACAGTACAATATAATATGATACAATATAACATAGCAACACAACACAACACAATATAATATAATGTAACAGAACATAACATACTATACTATTCTATAATATAACATAGCATAACATAACATAATATACATATATAATATATAATATAACATAATATGATATAATGTAACATAATATGATATAATATAACAAGATAATAGATAATAGATATAATATAATATGATGACAACATAATATAATACAATATGTGATATTATATAATAGGATATGAGATACTACATTATACTATGATATGATATAATATAATACTATAATGATATAACATGTCTTCTAATTTCAAATAGATAATTTTTCAAAAGACTTGGGCTTGAAATCATGTTTTACTACTTGTAACTTGTATGGCTTTGGGCAAATTACTTACACTTGAGAGGTAGATGTCTTAACAGAGAGATTATAAGATTTCTCAGGAAGATTGCATCTTGAATCTTTCAAGCTTCCTAGCTGTTTGACCATGACTTTTTTTCACTTTGCCACCCTCCCTCTTTTTCACAATCTGTAAAATGGAGATAGTAGCACCAACTTCATAGGCATCTAGGTAACTCAGTGGATAGTGGGCCTACCTAGAATCAGGAAGACACATTTTCATGGGTTCAAATCTGGCCTCCGACACTTACTAGCTGGGTGGCCCTGGGAAAGTTACTTATCCCTGTTTACCTCATTTTCCTCATCTGTATAGTAAGCAGAAGAAGAAAATGGAAAACTATTCCAGTATCTTTGCCAAGAAAACTCCAAATGGGATCATGAAAAGTTGGACATGACTGAAACAATTGAACAGCAACAACAGTACAGGGTTGCTATGAGGTCAAAAGAAATAAAGGATTTAAAGAGAGAAAGAATAAAAAAAAAAAAATTCATATCTTGCCATCATCTAAAACAATGCCCAGCACTTAGGTCTTTAACATATGCTTATATACTAAATGGTCATTTCAGCTTCTCTTAGAAAACTTAATTCAAATTCAAATTGATTTCCAGAAAAGTTGGACTAATTCCTAGCTCCACCAACAATGTGTTAGCTTAACTATCTCCTATATGGTTATTTCCATCTGTTGTCTTCTTTCAGTGTGCTGAATTGAACTTTCTTCGTGATAACTTGTTCATCTGTAAAATGGGACTGATAATACTTTTGCTGACTGCTATGAAGGAATCAGAGAATGTTAGAAATTCTCGTTAAACTGAAGTGCTCTATAAACTCAAATATTAAAATAAGATCAATAGTAATAAAGTTAAGTGCAATACAAAGATATACAGAATGGCCCCTGCCCTTGAAGAGTTTATAAGCTAGATGGAGAAAGGAGACACACAAATATAAAAAGAGAAATAACAATATAAGGTGGCCAAATGATTATTAACAATAACTGATACACACATGAAATGACTAAATGAGAAAAAAGATTTCATTAGTCAGCAGCCCACTGTTAATTGTCCAGTAAGTGATACAAATAGAGAATCCAGTAGAATCCTATCCAGAAGTGGGAGAACTTCTAGCAGTTACTCTTTGAGTATGTTATTGTTTACAAAGCACTTTTATTATGACTGGATATAGAATCTGAGGAAGAGAGGTTACATAATCCACCCAAGACCAGAAATCAATTAACTGATTAACTCAAACCCAGATCTTTTGATGCCAAATCTAAATTACTTTTCCCATTGTTAAAATAAGCTAAGAAGGATCATTCCAGAAGTGAGTGGGACCTTTAAGAATGAAAAATATTTATATGATTAAAAAAAGAAAGACAGAAAGGTAAGAAGGAAGGAAGGAAGGAAGGAAGGAAGGAAGGAAGGAAGGAAGGAAGGAAGGAAGGAAGGAAGGAAGGAAGGAAGGAAGGAAGGAAAGAAGGAAGAGGAAGGAAGAAAGGGAGGAAGGAAGGAAGGAAGGAAGGAAGGAAGGAAGGAAGGAAGGAAGAAAGGAAGGAAGGAAGGAAGGAAGGGAGGAGGAGGAAAGAAACAAAGAAAGAAAAAGAAAGAAGGAAGGAAGGAGGGAAGGAGGGAGAAATAGAAGAGAGAAAGGAAGGAAGGAATGGAGAAAGGAAGAAATGCCTATTTTAATGGGATTAGAAAGAGGTATAGAGAGGCAGGTTAGCATAAGGTGAGTAACCCAAACACTACATTAAACACTAGGAATATAAATATAAACAGAAAGACAATTTAATAATCCTTGTCCTTATACCCTTACATACAGTTTACATAAAAAGTGTCATAAAATCAGGCAAAAGAGAAATCACTTTTTTTTAGATTCAGTTTGGTTTTTTTGGGTTTTTTTTTTGTTTTTTTTTTGGTACTAGATGAAAGAGGAGATTCTTTGCCTCAGCTGCTACCTGGGCTTATCACTGAATGAGTGCGACCTTGGTCACACTGAGATCTGTTGAAGACCTTAGCTTAAAAAGACTGAGGTCTCCCACTACATCCAGGACCATCTCCAGTCATCTTGATCCATATCTTGCCACTGGACTCAGATGTATCTGGAAGGGAAAGTGAGGCAGGAGACCTTGCCCAGCCCTCACTTAAATCCAACTCACCTGCATGCCATGGCATCATTTCTCTGTTGTCATGGCCCTCTTCAAGAACAAACAACAAACTACCACAAAAAGACTTGCAAAATCTTTTGTTCAAAATTTTCCTCCTCTCTCTCCCCTCCCTTCTCCCCCATACAGCAAACAATCCAATATAAATCAAACATATTCTTCTAAACAGTTTTCTTTAGCTGTCATGCTGTGTGAGAAAAAACAGATCAAAAGTGGGAAAAATGAGAAAGAAAAAAGTAGCAAGCAAACAAACAACAACAACAATAATAACAAAGGTGAAAATATTATGTTTTCATCTATATTTAGTCTCCATAGTTCTCTCTCTTGATGTGGATGGTATTTTCCATCACCAGTCTATTGGAATTGCCTTGAATCACTTCATAGTTGAAAAGAGCCAAGTCCATCACAGTTGGTTATCACATAATCTTGCTGCTATTGTGTATAATATTCTCTTAGTTCTGCTCACTTCAACTCGGCATCAGTTCATGTTTTCCATTTCCAGATTTTTCTGAAATCAATCGTCTCATCATTTCTTATAGGACAATAATATTTCATAACATTCATATACCATAACTTATTTAGCCACTCCCTAACTGATAGGCATCCATTTAATTTCCAGTTCTTTGTCACTACAAAAAGGACTGATACAAACATTTTTGCACCCATGAGTTCTTTTCTCCCTTTAATGATCTCTTTGGGATACAAACCTAGTAGAGACAATATTAGGTCAAAGTATGCACAGTTTTATAGCCCTTTGGACATAGTTCCAAATTACTCTCCAGAACAGTTGGATCATTTCACAATTCCACCAACAATGCATTAGTTCCCCAGTTTTCTCATATTTCTTCCAACATTTATTATTATATTTTCATGTCATTTTAGCCAATCTGAGAGCTATGAAGTGGTACCTTAGAGCTGTCTTAATGTGCATTTCTCTAATCAATAGTAATTTAGAGCATTTTTTTCATATAACTAGAAATGGCTCTGATTTCTTCATCTGAAAATTGTCTGTTCATATACTTTCACTTTTTGTCAATTGGGAAATGTCTTGTATTGTTATAAATTCGAGTCAGTTCTCTATATATTTTAGGAATGAGGCCTTTATCAGAAACATTGACAGTAAAATATTTTCCCCAGATTTCTGCTTCCCTTTTAATTTCAGTCTGCTTTGATTTTGTTTGTGTAAAAACTTTTTAATTTAATGTAATCAAAATTATCCATTTTGCATTTTACAAGTTTATCTAGTTCTTTTTAGCTATAAATTTCTCTCATATGAGAGATCTCTTGTAACAAATACAACTGCTAATACAATGAGCTCATCAGAAAGTGCATGGAACATTTTACATCTGTATTTTAAAATAATAGAAATTGATTTCCTCTCCTTCTTATCCCTTTCCCTATTAAAAAAGAAAGAAAACAAATTTCATATAACAAATATGTGTCATCAAAGAAAACAAATTTCCCCAATGGTTGTATACAAAAATACATACATTTTCTTCTTCACCCTAAATCTATCAAATCTATGGATGGTATGTTTTCTCATCAGTCATATACATCTCCCATCTGTTCCTTTCTTTTGACTCACATGATCATCACCCTCATTGTCTATTTTCTAGGTTATTGTAATAACCTAATTGGACTCCAAGATTCTCTCCCTTCCACAGTCTATAGTCCACCCAGGTACCACTTTGACAATCCTAAAGTACAAGTATGATTGTCATTTCTCTGACTGAGCTATCAGTCAACAAGCATTTATTAGATAACTACTCTGACCAACCACTGATCTATGTGTGGGGATAAAAATACACATAATGAAACAATTCCCACTTTCAAGGACCCTATATTCTACAAAGACTTATATACATAAACACATATGTAGATAGATATTTACTTTGTTAAATATATTACAAGCATAATTTAAAAATTTTTTAACATTCTTTTTTCATAATTTTCTCCTTTTATCTTGTCCTTCTATTTCTCCCCTGAGAAGGCAAGCAATAAGATATTGATTCTACATGTGAAGTCATAGAATATATATTTCATGTTAGACATGTTGCAAAAGAAAACACACAAAATAAACCAGAAAATAAAGTGAAAAAAGTATGCTCCAATCTGTACACAGTTCAACAGTTCTCTCTCTGGAACTGGATATCTTTTCTCATTAATGCATCCTTTGGAATTGTCTTGGATCATTCTCAAGAATCTTCAGTGGGTCCTTATTATCTCTATAATAAATTAAAAAGCCTCAGCTTGCGTTGGAAATTCCCATTCAAATTGGTTATAACTTTCTTTTTCAGGGTTATTTCACATTATTCTTTCTCACCAGTTTTCTATTCCAGCCAAAGTAGCCTTGTTGCTATTCCTTCAACTTGGATTGCCTCTCATTTCTAAACTATTAAGCATCCCTGAATGACCACTCATTCCTAAAATCCCTTGCTTCTTTCAAGGGCAAGTTCAGATGCTATTTCCTACAGGAAACCTTGCCTATCTCCAAAGATGTCACTGTCCTCTTCAAAGAATCATATATGCATTTATCTGTTTTACTTACTATGTCTCCCCAATAGAATGTCAACTTCTTGAGGACAGATACTATTTTGTTTTGTTTTATCCTTAAATCCCAGTACCCAGCAGTATATTACACTTTAAGGAACAGACCTGGGATTTCATTGCAATTTGCACTACCAATGCAGGTCAATAACTTTGCAAATTAGAAAATCATGGAAAATCATGAAATCATAGATTAAAGGGTAAGAAAGCATTTTAGAAGATACTGAATTCAAACCATTCATATTAGAGTTGAGGAAACTGAAGAACATGGAGAAGTTAAATAAATTGACTAGTATTTTATAGCTTACTAGGGCCTGAGGCAGGATTTCAATTCGGGTCTTTCTGATTCAAGGCCAAGACTAAGAGTATAGAGAGTTACTTAGAGCATTAGCTTAAATGATTTGTCCAAAGACACATAATCAGTGTAAAGGCAAGCCTTCCAAGGCCTTTATCCACTATGCCATACTTTTATACCTTACACATAGTGGGAGTTTAATAAGTATTTATTGATTGATTGGATTGAAAATGGATTATACATAAATAAATCAAAACAAAAACAACTATATAGTGCCTACGTGCACTCAGATCCATTCAGACACTAAAAGGGAATAAAGAGAAGTAGAAATAATAATTCTTGACCCCAAGGAACTTGTGGAAAGAATGATGGAATTGGAATTAGGACCTTCAAGCTGTAACACTCACATCATGCCTTTGCAGAGGTTTTTCCATGTCTATGCTGTTTTCCCTCTTCACTTCTCTGGGTTGGAACTCTTATCTCTAGGTAAGACATGAATAAGTGTTATTTCTTTAAGGAGGTCCTTTCCTATCTCAATTATTAGTTCTCCACCCCCAATTACTACTTTATATTTATTTTGAATGTATTTTATATTTACTTATAGGTATACATCTTGTTCTTTGTTGTAGCTTCTCCAGTAAAGAAGCTTTGTATCTCCACGCCTGATACGTAGTAGGAACTTAATAAATACTATTGAATTGAATGTCTCCTCTGTCAAATCGAGTTAATTGCATTCATCTTACCCACCCACAGATTCAGTGTAAAGAAAAGTGATTTTAAAGTCTTTATCAATGTTATATGTTTCTGAAGGAGGAAATATCGCCAGGGGCTAGAATAGTGAGATAAGTCTTCAAGGAGGAGGTGGGTCTCAGGTTAAGCCTTCAATGATAGAAATGGATTGCATAAATCAAGAGAAAGAACCATTCCAGGTAATGAATGGTGGAGATAAGATGGAGGACCACAAGGCTTATAATTTATATTGACACTGTATTTGAAGGACTGCCAGGTCTTATCTTCTTTTCTATCACTTTACTTTCTAGATCTCTGGGCATCCTATATTCTACATTCTATAATACAGAATTCTATATTCTAAAGATTTATGGTCCTTGCCACTAACTATGCAGCTAGACCACTATACAGGTTGTGTCCTCTAATGAAAATTTTGAGAACATGAACTATTTCACTTCTCTATTTGTATAACCAATGTTTGACACATAGTGAGTACTTAAATAATTTTTTATTCAGTCATTCATCTATCCATCTATCCATTCATTCATGGAGAAGAACATGAGAAAAATCACAGAAATTGAAATGGTACAAAGAGGAATGGAAGGCCATGAGGAAATGATCCTTACTGGAAAACAAAGCTTGATTGGGTGTAGTAGGGGATAAGATCAGAAAGGTAAATAGGATTGGGGAACAGGGCAGGTAGTAGGCAGAGACTGAAAGATTTGGCCCTAACATTATGGACAATGGGGAACCACTGCAAATTCTCGAATATGATAGAAGTGATGTTTTGAGAAATGTAATGCAACAGCTGTGTACAGGCTAGATCAGAAGGTAAGGATGTGAGCCAATACACAACTATATAAAAGAACTGGGATCTAGGATCAGAAAAAAAAAAATTAAAGGTCTGAGCTTCATTACTTTTATTTCTTACTCCCTTTGAATACGTTTAGAAAGGAGAAATTGCTATGGATTAGTTAGTACAATCACTTTTCAAAATCAGGGTAAAACCAGTCTCAATGTGTCTCAGAAAGCAGACAGCATTCCAGCCGATAGCGAAGGCCACTTTTATTAAAGCAAAAAGTGTCTTAAACTTGGCACCTCTTCAGCTAGAAACAAACATATCATTCACCCTGAACTGCCCTGAAAAGGGCAACAAGAAATGAATGTAATTTAAGGAGATTGTCCTTAATTAAAGGAGTTACTTTGGATGTTTCAATGGTTTCCTTGTTTTGTTTGGGGGATTTTTTTTTGTATTGTTGTTGTTATTGTTGCTGTGCATTTTAATTAAAAAGATTTTTTTTTTAATATCCATTTACTTTTGGAAACTTTATCACATTTTGGTTATACCTGGTAAAAATTTCCATTTAATCAGAACTGTATGTTATATTGGATAGACTGTAATTCAGGGACTGGCAAATGTATTGTGTATTAGTGCCAGAGTATGAGAGAGGATGACTTTGCATTAGTGAATACAGCCCATTGTATGGCTCAGGGCCTCTGGGAACATGGGCTGCTCTTTGGCATTTGAGTGAAGCTAGGAAGAGAGTCAAACAGGGTGCATTTCTCCTCTTCTATTGTGGCAGCCTCAGCCTGCTCAGCCTACCTCCCCCAGGAAGTCTCCCTTGATTAGGTAAAAAAGCCATATGGCTTTTTTCTACTTTATAATCATAGTTTTATAGGTAAACTTACACAACTCTAAGTCTCTTTTTTATTGGTGTTATTTAGCGTTGTTTTTAGGTTCAGTGAGGATTAGGAGCTTTACTTTTTTCAATGTTTGGCAGGAGAGGTGCCATATTGAGCAAAGTATTCCACATAATCACCCAGCCAAAGTCGGATATCAAAGGCTGTTTAGTCCAATTCCTTCATTTTAAAGAGAAGGAACCTGAAGTCCTAATATGAGAAGTGATTTGATCAACTCCTTATGGGAAGCATGCAGCAATTTAAATTTAGATTTCTATACTCTGTTAGCTCTTTCCTCTTTCATGAAGTTTTTGGAGACCACCATTTCCTCTTCTTCCTCTTCCCCTGCAGCAAAACCATGGAATTAAACAAGGTTGGAAGAGACCAGAGTGGCCATCTGGATAAACTCGTACTTGAAAAAGAATTCTCACTGTAGCTTTAACATCTCTGACAAGTGTTCATCAGCTTTTGCTTGAAGATACCATGACTTGGAGCCTATATCTTCTTGAGGCAGCCTATCCCATTGAGAAAGGGCAAATCATTAAGAAGATTTTTTTTTTTTTTGGTTGTTTTGTAGTGTTTATTGTTTATTGTTTATTCTCTTTCCCCCACTTCCCTTCTTGGAGACTAAATCTTTCTCTATATTTTCCAGCCAATGTTCCTAGTTTTCCTTTCTGAGGTCAAACAGAATAAACTCCATGAAATTTTCTTAATTAATTGAAGATAAGAATAATTTCTCCCAGAGCCTTCTCACTTCTATGCCAAATATCCCTTCTATTTCCTTCACCTTATTCTCAAATGGGAATCATCATTGGTTTTGTAAATGTCTCCCTAAGCTATTGTGCCTAGACTGAACATAACACTCTAAAGATGATATCTTTCCTATGAAGTTTCACTTAGCCCTCTCATTCCAGAAAATCTTCTACTTGACTCCCTTCTCCTATTGGTGAGTTCCCTTTAGAACCTCCATTTGAAGGAAGAGTCAACAAAGATCATCCTTTATTTCTCTCCCAATTATGCTTCTGACTCTCTAGACTTCACCATCATACCTTTATCTCTGCATCACTTCCTATTTTTTAGCTCTTTTTTATGTGTCAGGCACAACTTGGTGGCACTGTGGATAGGGCACTTGAAATCAGGAAGGCTCATCTCCAATGAGTTCAAATCCAGCCCTAGATACTTACTAGCTGTGTGACCCCAGGCAAGTCACTTAACCCTGTTTGCCTCAGTTTCCTCATTTATGAAATGAACTGATAAGGAATACTCCAGTGTTTTTGTCAAGAAAATCCTAGATGGAGTCACAGAGAATCAGACACCACTGAAAATGAACAACAGCTTTATGTACTGTCTTCCCACATCAGAATGTAATCTTAAAAATAGATTCAATCAAAAGATAAAAAACAGGGAAACTATATTATATGTCAGCCATGTTAATCAATATTGTTTTAGGCTATTTAAAACAACTATATAGTATGAGGTTGGAAATTTGCTGTGGTATAGGAAATGATGAATTGGTGGAGTTATTAAAAAATGGTAATACTTGGGCCTAAAAAGGATGATGTTATTCACCTTCAGAGAAACAAAGGAAAAAGAAGCATACTATATAACTTTACATAGATGTATATGTATGTATATTTGTATGACAGACAAGGTTATGTGACTTGCCTAGGGTCACACAGTTAGGAAATATCTAAGGCCAGATTTAAACTCAGGAAAACTCATTCAGGCCCAGCATGATATTTACTATACTACCTAGCTGCCCTGGATGGCATAAAGTAAGCACTTAATAAGTGCTGGTTATTTATCTACTTACCATTAAAAAAATGAAAGTGTTTGAATTGGATGATCTCCAAGGTACCTTTCAAATCCAAGCTGCTATTTTATTACCAAAGTTATCACTGAAAGGCTTCATGCTTTCCCAAGATTATAACATTAGAGCTGGAAGTAATCCAACAGGTCATTGTATCTGACTCCCTCATTTTACAGACAAGATCACTGAGGCTCTCAATGAGGTCAAATGAATTGCCTGTGGTCACAAAAGGCAGTAGTTATTGCCAGATTCAAACTCAGTTTGGGAAGTCCTTTTCCCTTTATCACAATGAGCTGGGGTAAACTAAATTACCTCTCTTTTGATATTAACAGTCTAAAATTCCTATTTGTCTGGTGCATGTCTCTAAAATACATAGTGTAAAATTTTATTTAATATTTAAGTTATTAAATTCTTAGCTTCTTTTTTCAACTCTAGGTTCTTGAATGATATGGACGGAATAGCATGTATTTCTGTATACATATCACAGTGTATTGTATATAATTTATTGCTCAGTCATTTTTCAGTTGTGTCCAACTCTCCAGGATTCCATTTAGAATTTTCTTGGCAAAGATACTGGAGTTGTTTGTCATTTCCTTCTCCTGCCCACTTTACAGATGAGGAAACTGAGGCAGACACTTAAATGACTTGTTCTGGGTCACTGAGTCAATAAAGAGTCAAGTCATAGTGCTCAATAAAAGTTTATTCATTGAACAAGTGACTGTTTATATTATGTCAGTCAAAACTCTGGCCAAATTAAAGAGGGCAGAGACAAATTAAAACTGTTTTGTCCTTATATTCCCAGTGCCAATCTTGCACAATAGAGAAGACATTTAATATGAGTCTTTTGATTTATTGATTGCATGCTGAGCCTAAAGGAAAACACTCATCTACAAAATGAGGGAGTTGCACAGAAATGCTTCTAAATACAGATCTAAGAAACTATGAGCCTGGCCTTATCTATGAAGATTATATATATATATATGTATATATATACATATATATGTATATATATACATATAAGAATTTTTTATTAAAGTTTTTTATTTATAAAACATATGCATGGGTAATTTTTCAACATTGACCCTTGTAAAACTTTCTGTTTCAAATTTTTCCCTTTTTCCCTCTACTTCCTCCTCTAGATAGCAGGTAGTCCAATATATGTTAAAATACATGTTAAGGACTTACATATTTTTTTAAAAATTACAATTCCAGAGCTAGTCCTTAAAATCAACTAACTTGATCTTTCATTCCATAGATTAAGAAACTGAGACCTGCCAACAGGCCATGATTTGCCAAAGTTAGTGGCAGAACTAAGTATTTAAACCATGTTTCTTGATTTCTTAGCCCAGGGATCTTTCATTATATTATATGACCTCCCTTTCCCCTATTCCAGGAAGGACTTCTTTCTCAATTTTCTATTTTATGCTCAACTGGATTTGTTTTCTTACTTGGACTTCAACTCCTATGTTGTGTCATGGCCCAGCTATGAAACAGCTGCTGAGACTGCAGGTCAGAAGCTGATGAAGGGTTTGGGGGTCCTAGGAGAAAGCAAGGAAGTTGTAGTGAGCAAGCCAGATTCTTAGTTTAACTCTGAGGAAGCCAAAATCCACATCACAGTGTCATGGTGGCATTCAATAAAATAGGAGAAAGATGAGCAAGCCTTGGGGATGAGCCCCTTGTTGCTACAGAGTTGTTACTCTGGGCCACCTCACCCTGGGAATCCTGATATCCTTTAAAAGTGAGAATTTAAAAGACCCCAAAAGAAATAGTCATCCCAAAGTTGCACTTGACATATATGACACTCCTGTCTAGTTAAGTAAAAATCTTTTAACTGCCATAACGGCAACAGACCTCGGTTTTATCAGTTATAAAATGGAAGATAATAATGTTCTTTCCATATACCTTTGACATCAAAGAAAAGGAAAAGCAAAGCACTGAAGATTATTATGCACCTTTGCAATAATCTTTCTAACAGAAAAAGTTAAAGAAAAAGTAAAAAAGTAAAGAAAAGTAAAAGAAAAGAAAGTGCTCAACTTGAGCACTTGTACTTAGTAGGCAGAGAAGAATTCTGAGTGGCCAGTTTTGTGGCTTTGATGACTCCTCAGGAGGTATAGCTGGAAAATTGCTACCAGATTTAGGGTTTAGGGTTGAGGTTTCCAATAGCTTTGTTGCTGGGTCACAGGACCATAATATCATAGAATCAGAACTGGAAGGAACCTGAAGGTTGTCTACCCCAACCTCTTAGGGAAATGTGCCCAATCATCCTGAGGGCAATGTATACAAGTGTATGTTTACATATATGCACACACACATATATATATATATATATATATATATATACTCACATACATAAATGCACATGGATATTACATGTATATAAATATAGTTGGGTAAATTTATAATATATTCTATGTTTATTTTTATAGGTAAATATGTAAACAAAAACCTTTGTATATGATCTATAAAGAGGTGGAATCTGTACTTTGTATTCAGTAGTGTGCTGGTAAATATTTAACATCCTCTATCGAGAAGTGGTGGTGGGGAATGGTATGCTTTTAAATTTAATTTGCATTAGTAATATTTTCTCTATCACTTCCTGAAGTCTAAAAAAGAAACAAAATGATGAAATCAAGCCCCAATTTATAGTATTTGCTGATTTCTGAAATGTTATTGCTCTCAGTGAAAATTTAACAATCAGTTCTCACTAACTATGGGCTGGCTTCTCCTGTGGTTGTGACTTCAAATACAGAATAAAAGATCATCCACAATACAGTTCTGTAACTCAAAGAAAAGATGAACATTTGGTAAAAATAAATGATGAATTAAAATACTGACAAAGCCATATCTAGGATTTCTTTTTGTTTTATTTTTTAAATCCATAGCTAAGTCTGAATGAAGATGGTTGGTACTAAGTCTTGAGAAGTTATCCCTTGGTAATTAAGCAGATTTGACTATTTCTCTTGGCTGTGGAATGACTTGCTGGGTAATGAGAAACTATGTGTCTTCATAGAATCACAAAATCAGAGCATCACAGCCTTGAAAGAGTACTTAGGGGCCATTCTATTAAACTCATAGCTGAACAAGAATCACCTTGACAACATTCCCAAATAGTCAGCCACACTGTTAGAATTTTTGGCCATGGATGTCATTCCTCCTAGCTGCTAGAAAAAGGAAATGAATTCAAATGACAGACTAAATATCTATAGGCTCTAATTAGCTTGGCTGACTGGTCTTAATTCCAAAAGAGCTTAGTCATGGAGACAAAAAAGTCTGAGAACTGACAGATGTCTCTTCTTATGGAGAGAAAGCTACAAGTAACTGAGATCATCCCTACTGTCTCCAATGACTGAGTGTGTGAGGGCCTGCTATCTCACTAAAAGAGCTGAACTTTAGTTTCTGGACTATAGCCAAAAATAAAAAAAAAAAAAAGCAATACTTTTTAATGTAAAATAACTAATATCTCATTTGAAGACTAAGCTATGACTTAGTAGGTGGCAACAATGAAAATAACCCAGTGAAGAGGGGACCTAACCTTTGAGTGACTTCATTGGTATCTTTCTTCATTTAAAAATGGGCCAAAATTGTCCCACAAGACTTCTTCAAACTGGAATCTTTTATTCATTAATTACTAATGAAGATTCCATGTAAGAGAGAGCACTGGAGGCAAGATACCCACAGAGGAGCAATGGCCAAGGTCATCTAATACATCCTGGGCCCTCACCAATCCTCTTGACTTATGTTTTGCTATTGGACTCGGATGACTCTGGAACAGAAAGTAAGGCTAATGACTTTATGCAACTCTGCCCCACTTAAAAATAATTCACTAATAAGTCAAGATATCACCTTCTGATGTTATTGGTCTTCTTTGAGAATGAAGGATGGACAACAAAAACAACTACAAATGGTGGTTAATCACTCAGTGGGGAGCACTTACTTCTCTGAGTAAAACACCCCCAGTTCTCTCAATTTCTGCTCATATAACACCATTTTAAAATTCTTTACCACATCAATTCCCTTCCTTTGGTTTATCACAATCCTGTCTAAAATGTGATGTCCTGAATTGAACACAATACTCCAGATGTAGCTGAACAAGGGTAAAATGCAAGAAGATGATCCCTGCCCTTGTTCTGGATTCCATGCATCATTCAATGCATCTTAAGTTCACATTAACTTTTTCTTTTATTTTAATGTCATACTATTAACTAATGTCGACTTTGCTGTTCACTAAATCCCACAGTTTTTTCCCCCAGAATTGCTTAGTATTCCTCCTGAGCTTTAGTACTCAATATTCTTTTTCCCCTCTGTTATTTGCCCTTGTTTCCATTTTTTGGTGCTTGTCTTTTAAAATATATATATATATATGTTGGTAAATGAGTTTCCTGGACATCTATCTCTTTTCTTTAAGACAGAGAGTCCCTTTGAGTAGAATGTGATACACTCCATATATTGCAGGAACCATATTAAAATATAATTGAGAAATGTTTAACAAAATAAATAAAAAATACAGTGCAACATAGATAATGCAAATTTGTGCTATTCTAAATCAACTTGTATCCTGCAGGCATCCCTTTCTACTTGAGTCTGACATTACTACTTCAGAAAGCTCCTTCTTTTCTTTCTTATTAGAATTTTTCTGTTTATATCCTTAGAATTTCACTTTTGAGTTCCTTACTCTTCCTGGGCTCATTTCTCCCATAGAATTTTAGTCTTTAAAAGCTTTCAACAAACTCTTTGAAATATATTCTCCAAATCTCTGTGATGCATGTGGGTTGAACTACACCCTGTTTCCCTTCCTTCTCTATCACATATTCTAAGACAGTGATCATTTTCTTGTTTACTTTTCCAAATCCATTTCAGAATATCCTTAGTAGTTGGCATTATCTTTTTAGCTTCACCATTTGTTTGAGAACTGAGGGGAGCCATTCTTTCCTTTAAAGGATCTTCAACTCAATTTGATGTCTTGATTCAAGGGTCCCATGTTTTTTTCCATGGCAAAGAGAAATTTTGGTCAAGTTATATCTGTTATGGCCCTTTCAGGATCGGAATCAATTCAAGACCCAGACAGATTATATTCATGATTTTCATGGGCACTTACCAAATGTGCTACCTAGAGAATGACTACTCATTACAAACCAAAGTCACATGGCTAGATTGTGACAGACCTGGCATAAGCCAGAATAAGACATATTCTCCTGGCTCTTGAGACAATGTAAAGAACTGTGACTCTGAAAGAAGAGGATTTAAGTCCAAATCCTTTGGCATTTACTATCTATGTGACCCTAGGCAAAAAAAAAAAAAAAAAAATGAACCTCCCTGGGCTTCCGGTTTGGGGGGTCCAGTTAGATGTCTTTTGGGGTCCCTTTCAGCTTGATTTATAATTCTAAAACTCCTCATCTAGAACTTTATTCAGGTTGAATAAACATTCTGACATGATTTGGACCCATTCTATAATAAGGGAGAGACAGAATTAAAGACACTCAGTGATTATCTGTATTATAAAAACCTCTCCAATCCCACCTCTCTCCCCTCTCACACATACTTCTAGAGTTGTCTTCAACTTCCCTTAGAAAGAGAGCTGGCTTTCTTCCTCATAACAATCTCCAGAGAAGATAATCTGAATATAGTTTCCCATTCCAGGGTGTGCTGAGACAGAGCATTGAATAGATATTCAAATAAAGTGCTTCAGGTTATATTAGGGGCCTATTCGTTGCCATTAATTACTTCAAATATGCATCTTAAGTGCAGCTTATGAATCAGACTTGAACCAGTTCCTGGAAATTGCGTTTTGATAACAATAGCTTTAGGAGGTAAAAGTTACAGGGAGAGTAAGCTATCCAAGGGGGATTCCATATCCTGCCATCTTGTTGCCACAATCATGAGTTTTGAGGGGGAGGGGAGAGAAAGATGAGTTGATTTGTTTTTTTATCCTCTCATCTCCTTTCCTATTGGATATTTGGTATACTCATATTGGTCACCGTTGTTGAAAGATTTCATCTCTTGGAACCTCTGCCCCTCCCTCCTAACACACACACACACACACACACACACACACACACACACACCCCATTCATATTCACATCCTGATTATATTGGAAACCCCTTGAAAGCAATCTTACTATATTCCTTTTAAAAAATCTACCACAGTACACTTAATAGACATTCAACAAATGTTTTTTGAGAGAGGTACAATGGTACAGTAGATAGAGGGAAAAGTGGGCTCAGAACTTGCTTCTGCCACTTGCTGGAGATGGGACCATGGCAAGTCACTTTAACTTTGGAAGCCACAATTTCCTCATTTGTAAAATGAGGAGGCTGGATTCAGTGACTTCTAAAGGCCCTTCCAGCTCTAAATCAATGAATGGAAGCAAGATCAATGAATGGATTGGAGAAATCCCATCAAATGCAGGACTGAGGGGAAAGACAGGATATTTTGGGTTAGAGATCTGTTATTGCTAGTCAGTAACAGAAATCAAAAATAATGACTTCTCAAATCCTACCTGGAAGACTAAAGACATAATTCTGAAATAATATGATGATTACCTCCTAGAGGGAAAGGCAGGAAAATAAAACAAACACTTATTAAGCACTTACTATGTGCCTACATTATTCTCATCATTTTACAAATATTATCTTGTTTTGACTTTAAGATGCACTTCTATTGAAAGATGGGACTTTCAAAAGATGTAAGAATTCACTTCAAACCAAATAATGAACCTTCACTGGAAAGATTATATTAAAGAGTAGGAGAATAGCTGTCCAATTTCCTAACCAACTTCCCTGCCCAACTCCTCTTTGAAAACTTCTCTGGAAATAAAATCTTTTCTTCTTTCTCAATTTTATATAAAGTTTTCCTTTCTTAATTCTTCCCAAGAACAAGGAAAATGATTAAATACTTAGGTTTCAAAGGGTTTCTTTGCATATTAAATAAACAATGAATGACCAACATCAATATAAATGTAATTTGTAAACAGACTATGTGACTTGCAGTGAAAGCAATTTTGGGGCACTCACTTCTTGCCAAAGCAGCTCATTCCACTTTTTAGAAGATCCCAATGGAAGAAAGTTCTTCCTCATATTGAATCAAAATCTGTTTCCCCACAACTTTCAGATATGGCTCCTACTTCTTTCTTTGGGGTCCAGCACAAGTCTAATCCATGTTGTATATAAAAGTCTTTCCTCTCACTACTTGAAGATAGCTGTTCTGTTCCCCTTCAGTTTTTTCTTCCTTAAACTAAATGTGATCTGTTCCTTCAATCATTTCTCCTACTACTATGGTCCCAAGTCTTAACATTGTCCTTGTCAACTTCTCTTTAATCAGCATCACCTTGTTGGAGTCCCTCCCTACAGATGATACCTAGAAATGATGTTTCTGATGTGTCCCAATGAAACCAAAATATAATTAAAATATCACCCTCTTTTGTAACATTCTACTTTGACTAATCTAGTCTAAGATTGATTTGGTTTTGTTCCAATTCATTTTTTGTTTTTAAAATTTTGACTGCCATATCCATTTTGTCTTAGATACATTCATAGTGAACTTGTGGTTAACTATAACTTACAGTTTTTTTTTCCATCTGAAGTACTTTCTATTCACTTTTCCTCTTTCTTAATCCTACCTAATTAAGTCCTTCCAAATTTTGAATTGAACTTGCGGACTAACTCATGGCAACTTGGAGGTTAAAGCTGCTTTAAGGCAGCCCTACAAATAGTCACTCGCCTTCTTGCCAAGAGGAAATTATGATTTCCAGCCAACCATGTAGAAAAGAACACCAATTTCTTTGATTTTATTGCTTTATATCTCCTCTGGGGCAGATGGACTAGAAAGGAATCTTTGTATTTATTGCAAGAAAGATTTTAATGACACTGAGACAAAGCCAATGTGAAAGATGTGAGTCACGGTTTTATTTTATGTTCTTTGCTGAGCAGAAAACCCTTTCTATCCAGCCCATCATCTCAACATCTTGCTTTACTGAAGAGCAAATTTAACAATGTCAGCTCATAGACCTTCAGACTCTGTTATTATAGACATCAAATTACCTTGAAGTCAGGGTTAACTCTCTCCATGTAATGAAGATGTATACTAATCTGACCTTAGCATTAATTAAGTTAACTTTCCAACACACGGTGCCCTCCATCTCCATAAGTGTGCACAATCATATGCTTTAGCTAGAGGCTAGAGAATCCAATAGGTTTCTAAAACCTAAAGCAGTATTTCATATTCTGGAGATTCTACTCAGATCTAAGTGAAATTTATTCCCTTTTCTTCCCATGAAGATTTCCCACTAACTTGAAGGAGGGGAAAGGGGGAGAAGACACAAGATAACTGCTTTGTAATAGATAAGAACCTGAATTTGGAGTCAGACAACTAGATTTAAATATGGATTCTGCTCCTTACTATTTGTGTGATCTTTGAACAAATGACTTACTTCCATTTCACCATCTATAAAATGAGAGGATTTGACAAAAATCACAGATTTAGAAGTGGAAGGGGTCCAAGTGGTCATCTAAATCTAACTTCCTTGGGCAATTGCTGCCAAAAGAGTACGTAACAGAAGCAAGATTTGAAACCAAGTAATCCAAGATTTTTTTCCATTTTATTATTTTACCTTGATTAGGTGATATTTAAGCTCAGTTCTAATTCTTAACATATAATCCTATAACCTTCTGGCCTCCCTGTTTTCTGTAGAATAAAAAACTATAAATTCCGATTCTTCAATATTATCTCTAACCTATGCCTTATTTCATGTTATTTCCTTTCTCCTACTATATGTTCTAGGTATTCTATGGACTATTAGATGCTCCTGGACAGATTTTTTTTTTTTTTTTTTTTTTTTAGTATTCTCTCCATTCAATTTTGCAACCTCTATCCAAGACATTGAGTGTATTTCCTTTTCATTTGTATTTGTGGAAATCCTTCTCTTCCTTGAAGATCCAGATTATATTCCAGCTCCTCCACAAAGGCTTTCCTGAGCCCCTTAGGTAAAAAAAGTGATTTTTTTCTGACTCATTTTTTTCCTGGTGTACTTTCCCTGGACCTCTCCATTGCTCCTATTAAATACACTTCCATCATACTATTGGTTTATATGATTTATTTTCCCCATTAGACTATCAGCTTCTTGAGGATACAGATTTTATCTTCTTACTTTTGAATCCCTAGAGTCTAGTTTTCATACTAGAGGCTGTATTTATATTAGGAACTTAATAGATATTTGTTGAATTATATGGAATTGAATTACAGAATTCTGCATTCAAATATTCTTATTTTACCATGGAATAATATGGCATGTCATTTTTGGTAACTGGGTTTTCAATGAATACAAGCTATCTTTTTCAGAGGTCATGGTGAAAAGTTGTAGAACAATTCAAATAGCATTTTTTTTTAATTTTTATCAACTTTATTGAATTTTTTCCCCTTTTCTTTTTCTTTCTTTTCTTTAAAACATTATTTGTTATAACAGATAGCTCCCTGGGTGAAGGTATAGGAGAAGGGGAAACATAGAGAAAACCAGGTAATATAGAAACAAAAGATAACATTAAAAAAATCTATTTAAAGATAGTGTTGCATATAATAATGTGCTAGTAAATGTTTAACAATTAGCTTTTTGAAAAGCAATAACACAAGTTTAAGTTCAAATCCCAAGAAAATCCCAAATGGGATCATGGAGAGTCAGAAATGACTGAAAATGATTGAACAACAAATCTGTAAAACTTTAATCTCTGTTAGCTATTTTATTCACATAAATGTATTTAGTCACTATTTGTGATGATCTTTGGTATAACTAGAATTTAGGAGGAAATAGTCAAATGTGAAGATTTAAGCTTGGGGTAATCCTGCCTTCCCCTCTAATGGACGGCAACCAAGAAAGCAACTTTTTGTTTTGAGCCTATTATTGTACCTATAGACAAGCAACATTTAGGTGAGAAGATAGATTCCAATCTGGTATTCCCTACAAAATTGGAAGAAAGAGCTCTGAGACTGGTAGTGCTCTAGGAATTTGCCTGTCTCTTCCCATTTTCTTCTGTCCCTGACTTCCCTGAGCCCTTAGGACATCAAAACCACCTCTCAACTGCTGTCTATTCTTGGAACTTCTCTTAGCACCTAAAGTCTTCTCACCTCAAAACATCTAATGACTTTGTGATCTACTCAGAAAACTGAAGAATGACAAATGTTCCACAATATCCAAAAAGTGGGAAGGGTAAACCTTTCCTCTAAACCTCTAAACTGAGGACAAATCTCGGTTGACATTCTAGAATAAATTGCTAAATGGATGACTTGTGAGCAATTAGAAAAGTGATATGTGATCACAGAAACCAGAATGGAGTAAAAAGAACAAATCATGTCACTCAACCCTCCTATCTTTTCTCATAAGACTAATAGGCCAGAAGGTAATAGATATGCTATCCACATAGAAGATCTAAATTTCAACAAAGCTCTGAAAGCCTCTCACTAAAATCAGGTGAAGAAAATAGAGCAATATGGGATAGATGATAGTGATATCAGGTAGATTGAAAGCTAGTCAACAGCATATTCCAAGAGTGTTTATTAATAGTCTCCTGTTAATCTGGTGAAATGTCTCAAGTGGTCCTGGCCTGTCTAATGTTTCATAAACATGTCATTTATTTCTTTGCCCAAGAATTGATTTGAAGCGAATTTTCAGATGACACAAAGCTGAGAAGGATGATTCAAATGTTGAATGAGAGAATTAAGATCCCAAAGTTTCTGACAGGCTAGAACAAAAGGTTAGATGGAACAAGATGAAATTTTATAAGGATTAATGTCAAGTCTTGCCCTTGGATTTAAGAAAATCAACTGCATAATTCTACAATAGGGTAAATGACAACAGTTCACATAAAGAGGACTTAGGGGTTTTCACCAACAGCAAAATCAATATGAATCCACATTGTGATGTGGCTGTCAGAAAGGGCTAACTAATGTGAACTTAGGGTGCATTAACTTTTTTTTCCAACCAGATCTGGGATGTCATTAGTAAAGTGAATTCATGATGGGGAGACTCCTCCTGCCAGGACAGATCAGTTTCTACTCCACAATTTATTGTTTTAGAGGAGGAAGGAAGGAAACAAGCATTTATGACAGACCTATTATGTGCCAAACACCAGGCTAAATGCTTTACAAATATTATAGTGTCCTGATTGGCAAGTGATTGAATGCAGCTTCAGTCCCAGATCAGACAATGCCTCATATCTCAACCAGCTGTTGTCTGTGTACTTTAGAATCTTTGATAATTTGTGTCTCCCTTTCTCCTCTCCAGGCTTCTTACACCTTAAACCAGTGGTTCTCAAACTTTTGTTTTCAGTATCTTTATCCTATTAAAAATTATTGAGGATCTCTCCAAAGTGTTTTTGTTTATCCAGATTATATTTATAGACATTTACCATATTGGAAATAAAAACTATTTTTGAATTTGTAGACCTTCTAAAAGGGTTTCAGAGATCCCCAGGATTCTCTAGAATATACTTTGAGAACCACTGCTAAACCCTTCCCATCCGCTTGAAATCTTCACAGGCTTACTGGCTGTTCTTTGCACAGAATATTCTGTCTCTCCAGGCATTTTCTCTGGGGATCCCTCATGCTAAAATGGTCTCTTCTAATCTTCACCTACTGCCTGCCCTAACTTCCTTTAAATTCCAAGTAAATCCTTTCTTCTACAGGAAGTCTTCCTCAATCTGTCTTAATTCTAGTGTCTTCCCTCTGATAAGTCTTTCCAATTCTACTTGCATATAACTTATTTTACCTTATTTGTCTTGCTGCTATACCTTCTGGACCAGTGAACCTATAGTAACTATCTTTGATAAAGTTCATTTTTATATCCCTCAAACCTCTCAGCCTTTAAAAATCCTTGCCATAAAGCTCAGTTTTTTGACTAGGGAGCTACTAAGCACAAAATCATATAACCCACTCTTTCTAGCTAGTCCAGAGTAGACCAAATCATTTTTCCATTCCATTTAATAACTTATCTACAACATTTTCTTCCCATCTTCAAATTTCCTTTCCCTTCTCTTCTCTCTTAACTCTTCTTTCTACCAGTTGCTTTGGATACTTTTTCTTCCTCCTTCCCTTCCTCCTTCTCTCCTTCTTTACTTTCTCTTCTTTCTTTCTTTCTTTCTTTCTTTCTTTCTTTCTTTCTTTCTTTCTTTCTTTCTTTCTTTCTTTCTTCCTTCCTTCCTTCCTTTATTTTTTTTCTTTTTTTGTTTATAAAAATTTGACTTCTAGGTTCTCTTCTTTATCCTCACTCACAATTAAGAAAGCACATGTGAGATTATGCAAAACCTTTCCATAAAAGTCAAGTTGTGAAAGAAAGCATAGATCCCTCACCCTAATGAAAATAAAAAAACCTCAAGAAAAATTAAATTAAAAATAAAGAGAGAGATAGAGAGAGAAATAGGGAATGCTTCGATCTGTATTCAGACACAATCAGTTCCTTCTCTAGGTATGGATAGGATTTTTCATCATATGATGAAAAAGTACTTGTGGATGATTGTACTACTGAGAATAACAGTAATTTAAAGCTGGTCATCCCAGAACATTGCTATTACTTTGTATACAGTATATTTCATTTTGTGGAGGACTTTCCAGGGTTTTTTTTCCCTGACAGCATCCTGCTCATTTCCCAGAGAACAATAATATTCCATCAGAGAAAGTTGCTTCAAAATTTTTTAAAAATTATAATTGCTAATTGTATTCTCCCCATTTATTCTCTTTCTTTTCACCCAGTCCCTCCTCAAAAATATTTTGTAATCAACCAATCCCTCCCCCAATATACCCTCTATTTTATTACCCTCCTCCTTTTCCCATATCCCGTTCCTTTCCTATTTTCCTACAGGGTAAGATTATGTATGTTATTTCCTATTTTAGTCAATTCTGATGAGAATAAGTTTCACTCATCCACCTTCTCCTTTCCCTCTTCTCTAAGCTTTTTCTTACCTCTTTTTTTGGCAGATAATTTTTATCATTTCACTTCTCCTTTTCCCCTTCTCCCAGTACAATCATCTCTCACCCTTTAATTACATCATTAAAAAAAAAGATATTATCCCTTTATATTCAACTCACACCCATGCCTTCAGTCTATATATACTGCTTCTAACTGCCATAATAATGAGAACTTTCTAATGAGTTACAAGTATCATTCTTCCATGTAGGAATGTAAACCTATACACTTTAATAAGTCCCTTATGATATCACTTTCCTGATTGTCTCCTTATGCTTTCACAGAATCCTGTATTTGAAAATCAAATTTTCCATTCAGCTCTGGTCTTTTCATTATGAATGATGAAACCCTCTGTTTCATTGAATGACATGGTCAGACAGGAGATAGAAAGATTCAACATCAACATCTTGGGTGTCAGTGAACTTAAATGGATGGGATGGGTGAATTTAATTCAAGTAATCATTTACATATACTGCTACGAGCAAGAAACCCTTAGAAGAAATATAGTTGACCTCATAGTAAATAGAAAGGAGAGAAAAGCAGTACTGGGGTATAGTCTCAAAATCAACAGAAGGACTCAAGGCAAACTGTTCAACATCAAAGTAATAAAAGTCTATCCTCCAACCACAGATATAATGAGACCAAAATTGATCAGTTCTATGAAGACCTACAAGATATTCTAGAAATAACACCCAAACAATATGTCACATTCATCATAGGGGATTGGAATGCTAAAGTAGGAAATCAAAAGCTAATTATTATAGCAAAGACTCTTTTTCAGCAATCCAAAAGGCAACTGTACACGTGGACATCACCAGATGGTCAATATTAAAATCACATTGATTAAATACTTTGCACCCAAAGCCAGACACATTCCATAGTCCATTAAAACAAGACAAACAAGACCTGAGCTGACTGGTTCAGATAATGAGTGTCTTATTGCAAAATTCAAGTTTCGTTTGAAGAAAGTAGGGAAAACCATCAGATCATATAGGTATAACCAAAATAACTTCCCTTATGAATATGAAGTAGAGGTAGATGAATGGATCAAGGGATTAGATCTGGTAGACAGAGTCCTCTTGTGTTATACATATTTCTATATATGTTATTTCTCTCATTGAACTAATTATGTTTCCTAAGATCATGGATGATATCATTTTTCTTCTTTTTTTTCTTGGTACCTAGCATAGTACTTATACATAGTATGAGATTAATCAGTGGTCCTTGACTTCACTCAGTGTGAACAAACATTTGTTGAGTGCCTCTTACATAACACTATATACTAAGCACTAGAAAAACAAAGAAATATCAGTTTCTGTCTTCAAAGACTACCCTTTCTATCTGAGGGGATACAACATATAAAATGTAACTCCCAAATACATTATATTTATATACAAATGTCTATATATTTATATTTGGTTCTATTTTTCTGTCTCTATCTCTTTTTATGTCTGAGCTCCAGTTCCTCATTTCTGTCTATTGGACAAATTCTACATGCTCTAAATTGAGTTCGTAATTCATTCTTCTCAAAACTTTCTTTCCTTACCAATATTTTTCTTCTTTCAACGTGAGATAATATTTGTTGATTACCACAAGGATAATACTGACACCGAGTCTTCCATGGAGTATATAGGGCAAAATCTTTGTAGACTTGAGGTGGTAAAGAAGATTTCATGGAGGAAGAGACACTTGGAAGTGACTTTTGGAGAATGGGTAGGACTAAAATAAACATATGGGGCAGGAATCTTTTGGGAGATCTTAATTTTTTTTAACATGAACAAATACATGCAGATGATATTATTGATGGCATACTTGGGCAGAGGAAGAGAAGGGGTCAAAAGTTGAATAGTCTATTGACTGGAGATTTTCCCAGGGGGATTTTAGGTCAATATTCAAATTCCTTTTGAATTTGACAGGTGGTAGTTGAAAGGAAAGACAAAAATTACTCAGGGCTTCCAAAAACAATAGAATGTAAGCTCCTTGAGGACAGTTTTTCTTCTCTTTTCTTCCTGCCCCTTCCCTTTTCTTGCTTTTTAAAAATCTCTTTGTTTGTAACCTCAGCACCTGGCCATCCCTCTCCATCCCATCCTCCAAGACAATTTTACAAACTAAGCCTGAGGTAAGCAATGTGAAGTATACTGATTGAGTATGATAATGGACCACATTGTGCCATAAATGAAAAGGAAAGACCTTGGAATGCCAGCAAGAATCTAATACTTTTTGTGTTGGTTGAGAAATGATGGGAAAGGCACTCAATCTAGGCATCTATTTGTTTTCTATTTTAGCTAAGTATTTTTGCTTACTAGGTAATTTCTTTCTATACTATGGAGATATTACAAGGGATGTCGATGCATTCTGAATTCTTCAGTACTCTTTAAGTTTGGTGGCCTAATGCTTGTTCTAAGTTTTGGCTGCATATCTATCACAGTGTTTTTCTTTCAGTTGACTCAATAAATGTTTGCATAATTTAATTGAATTGAAAGCCTATCATTGACAGGTTGGTTAAAGTTCAGAAGTCATAGAAGTAGACATTCGGGCATCTGAGAGTGAACATTTAAAATTCCTATTGGTTTTGCTGGTATTTTTTTTATTACAGTTTTTATATACAAAATATATGCATAGATAATTTTTCAACATTGACCCTTGCAAAAACTTCTATTTCAACTTTTCCCCTTCTTCCCTCCACCCTCTCCCCTAGATGGCAGGTAGTCCCATACATGTTAAATATGTTCAACTATGTGTTAAATACAATATAAGTATACATATTTATACAGTTATCTTATTGTATGAGAAAGATCGGATTTAGAAATAAGATAAAAATAACCTGAGAAGAAAAAACAAAAATTCAAGCAAACAATAACAGAAAGAGTGGAAATGTTGTGTTGTGGTTCATACTCATTTCCCAGTGTTCTTTCTCTGGGTGTTTGCTGGTATTTTCTTTTTTAAAAAAATGCTATGAGGGCAGAAGAGCCTAAGTTGGCAGTTATCCCCTTCTCTGGGTCCTTGTCATATTCTGTCATCAGGTTAGATTCACTTGAAACTGAAGAAGAAGAAAATGGGCCAATCCATCCACTTTCTCTAAAGGAGAGAATTCACCTACTAGAAGCCTGGCAAATGCTCATGTAAAATATTATGTTGTTAAGATCTTTATATCTCTTAAAGAGTCAACATAGTCCATTGTGTCAGTAATTATCCTTTGACTTGTTTCTCAGATATTTATATTTCCATTTAGATGAAGCCAAGGAATCTGTGCCCAGAAAATTAAAGTTCTTAGGTGACAGTTAGAAACTTCTTTGAAAACTATCCATTTGCAGTCCCAATCTCTCTGCTCCTAGCAGTCTGCATCTTCATGTTGTGTTCAATTCCTAGTCTTTTAAGTTGGGTTAGTGAAGGGGAGTGAGGATGGAGGGAGGGAAAGAGAAGAGTTTCCTCTATCTAATGTTTCTCCTCCCATAAGTTATATGCTTCTTTCAGCTTCTCTTTTCTATTATTATTTTTTAATCTGTTTTCAGATTTCTGGGAGCTAAGATAGTGGAGTGAGCAGTTAATCATCATAACTCATATACACCTCCAAACAACCATAAAAGCACCTTGAAACAGGAGAATCAGCAAAAAATATGGGGGTGAAACAATCTTTAACCCAAGAAACTTGGAAGATCACCAAGAAAGGGCTGTCTCACTCCAGCAAAAAGGGAATATAGTTCAGGACAGAAAGCATCCTAGTAAGTTAGCAGCAAGCCCTACCTCAGAAAACCAGTGGGAGATGCTGAGTCTAATATGGTGGAATAGAAAAATCCCAAAACTATAATACCCCGCCATGAGCCCCAGCAAAGCCAGGGGAACAGGCAAACTATAGCTGCAATAACCTCTGTGTGCTTCAGCATAGCCCTGGGCAAATAGGCAACTTCCAAGGATCTGAACAGCCCCAAGCTTAAGTGTAACCTCAAGGAAATTCAGAAACACCCCATGGGTCTCAGAACCTGCCCGAAACTAGCACCTGGCCTCAGCTCAGTAACAGGGAATCCCTACATTTTTCAGCAGCACTAGCCACCCCTCATCACATACATACATCCTCTCAGAGTAGCACCAGATACAAAGGTTCCTTCATGGGCCTGAGGGGCAACATCAGTGCAGCACCAGGTGAAAAGCTAGGGCCTACAGTTCCTGGCACAAGAAGCCTGAGACAATGCCTAAAATTTAAAAGAAAAGAAAAAAGCTAAAAATGATGAGCAAAAAGCAACAACAAAAAGAATATGACCATAGGAAGTTATTAAGGTGACACAAACTCAGAAGGGAATAACCATGTCAAAACACCCCCAAAGGAAAACAGGACATGGTCTTACGCTCAGAAATAGCCCATAGATGGGCTCAAAAAAGAGTTTAAAAATAAAATAAAAATATAGAAGAAAAATTGGGGAAAGAAATGAGGACAGTGCAAGAGAACCGTCAAAAAAAAAGTCAACTGCATAGAAAAAGAAAACAACAGCTTAAAGACTAGAATTGGCTAAATGAAAAGAAGATACAAAAAAATCACTGAAGAAAACAATTCCCTAAAAAGCATAATTGACCAAATGGAAAAGGAAGCATAAAAGCTAATTGAGGAAAACAACTCCTTAAAAATTAGAAATGGGCAAGTAAAAGTTAATGACTATATAAGACATCAAAAACCAAATTAAATAAATTCAAAAGAATGAAAAAATATAAGAAAATGTAAACTATATCATTAGAAGAGCAAAAGGCCCGGAAAACAGATCCAGAGGAAACACTGTCAGAATCAGTGGACTACCTGAAAGCCATTATCAAAAGGATGACCTAGACAACATCTTCCAAGAAATTATTTAGGAAAACTATCCTGATATCTTGGAACCAGAGAGCAAAATAGGTATTGAAAGAATGTATACAATAACTTCAGAAAAAAGATCACAAAATAAAAACTCCAAATTATAGAACTATCAGGTTAAGAAAAAAATAGTGCAAGTGACCAGAAAAAAACAATCCAAATATTGGGGAGCCACAATCAGGATTATATAGAGCTTAGTAGCTACATCATGAAAGGTCATAGAACATGTTATTTCAGAAAACAAAGAAGCTAGGACTACAGTCAAGAATCTCTTAGCCAGTAAAATTAAGCATAATTCATCAAAGGAAAGATTGTTTTTCAAGGAAATAGAAGGATTTCAAACTTTCATAAGAAAACCAGAATTGAACAAAAAAGAGATGATATCCAATATTAAGATCCAAGAGAAGCCTAAAAAAGTAAAAAGGGGAAATAAAATATAAGGAATTCACTGGAGCTGAATGGCTTACATTCCTACATAGGAAGATAATACTTGTAATTCTTAAAAATTGAACTACTAATAGTATAGCTGAAAGGGATATACATAGAAAGTATAGATGAATTTGAGCGAACAAAAAAAAGATTAAGGAATGAGAAAAAGGAATATACTGTATGCAGAAGGAAAGAAAAGATAGAATGTCATAAATTATTTCACATGAAGAGACACAAAAAACCTTTTACTGTAGAGGGAACGATGGGAGATTGGGCAAAGGGCATCACTTGAACCTTATTCTCATTTGTATTGGCTCAAAGAGGGGATAATGTACATAATTAATTGAATATAGATATCTATCTTACTAGACAGATGGAGGAGGGGAAGAGATGAAGTAAAAGAAAAGGGATGGGGGAGACTGGGAGATGGGAGAATAGATTTGGGGAGATCATAGAAACAAAATAATAGTGAAAAGGGAAAGGGTGAAAGAAGAGAGGATAAACAGGAAGAAAAATAGGATAGAGGAAAATACGCAATTAGTTATCATAACTGTGAATGTGAATGACCATTTCTATAAAATGGAAGTGGATGGCAGAATGAATCAAAAAATCAGAATCTTACAATATATATTTTACAAGAAACACACTTGAATCTGAGAAGCATATAAAGTAAAGATAAGGCCCTAGAGCAAAATCTATTATGCTTCAGCTGAAGTAAGAAAAAAAAAAGCAGGGGTAGCTATTTTGATATGACAAAGCAAAAACAAAAGTAAAGCTAATTAAAAAAGATAGAGAGTAAACTATATCTTGATAAAAAAAATTGGTATAATAGACAATGAGTGAATATTAATACTAAACATATATGCGCCAAATTCTTTATTTATTTATTTATTTATTTATTTATTTTTATTTAATAGCCTTTTATTTACAGGATATATACATGGGTAACTTTACAGCATTAACAATTGCCAAACCTCTTGTTCCAATTTTTCACCTCTTACCCCCCCCCACCCCCTCCCCTAGATGGCAGGATGACCAGTAGATGTTAAATATATTAAAATATAACTTAGATACACAATAAGTATACATGACCAAAACATTATTTTGCTGTACAAAAAGAATCAGGCTCTGAATTATTGTACAATTAGCTTGTGAAGGAAATCAAAAATGCAGGTGGGCATAAATATAGGGATTGGGAATTCAATGTAATGGTTTTTAGTCATTTCCCAGAGTTCTTTCTCTGGGCATAGCTAGTTCAGTTCATTACTGCTCCATTAGAAATGATTTGGTTGATCTCGTTGCTGAGGATGGCCTGATCCATCAGAACTGGTCATCATCTAGTATTGTTGTTGAAGTATATAATGATCTCCTGGTCCTGCTCATTTCACTCAGCATCAGTTCGTGTAAGTCTCTCCAGGCCTTTCTGAAATCATCCTGTTGGTCATGTCTTACAGAACAATAATATTCCATAATTTTCATATACCACAATTTATTCAGCCATTCTCCAACTGATGGACATCCATTCAGTTTCCAGTTTCTAGCCACTACAAAAAGGGCTGCCACAAACATTCGTGCACATACAGGTCCCTTTCCCTTCTTTATAATCTCTTTGGGATATAATCCCAGTAGTAACACTGCTGGATCAAAGGGTATGCACAGTTTGATAACTTTTTGAGCATAGTTCCAAACTACTCTCCAAAATGGTTGGATTCGTTCACAACTCCACCAACAATTATGCGCCAAATTCTTAAAGGAGAAGTTAAGTAGGGTACAGGTTCATGACCAAACAAGTGATAGAGAGCACTGTGAAATATAAAATAGTTAATTTTGATTATATTAAGCTAAATATTTTTTATACAAACAAAACCAATGCAAACAAACTTAAAAGAAAAGCAGAGTGCTAGAAAACAATCTTTATAGCCTGGGTTTCTGATAAAGGTCTTATTTCTCAAATATATAGAGAACTGGTTTTATAAGAATACAACTCATTTCCCAATTGATCAAGAGTCAAAGGATATGAACAGGCGGTTTTCAGATAAAGAAATTAAAGCTATCTATAGTCATATAAAGAAATGCTCTAAATCATTTTTGGTTAAAGAGATGCAAATTAGGACAACTATGTGGTACCATCTTATATCTATTGGATGGACTAAGATTAAAAAAGAGAGAGAGAAATGATAAATGTTGGAAAACTGTTGATTGAAGCCTGTGTTGATCCAATTGTTCTGGAGAGCAATTTGAAACTATGTCCAAGGCAACCCAACTATTCATACCCTTTTATCCAACAATACTACTACTAAGTTTGAATCCCAAAGAGATCATTAAAAAAAAAGGAAAAGGACATACATGTGCAAAAATATTTATAGCCACTTTTCTTGTGGTAGCAAAAGTATTGGAAATTGAGAGGATACCCATTAATTGAGGAGTGGCTAAACAAGCTGTGTTATATTAATGTAATGGAGTACTACTGTACAATGAGAAATGATGGACAGGATGATTTTCAGGAAAACCTGTACAGGCTTGTGAACCAATATAAAATGAAATGAGTAGAAGTAGGAAGACATTGTACACAGTATCAGCAACATTATGCGATGATTAGCTGTGATTTACTGAGTTCTTCTAAGCAACACAATGATCCAAGACAAATACAAAGGATACATAAAAGAAAAGCTATCCACATCCAGATAAAGAACTGATGGACTCTGAATGCAGATTGATGCATACTTTTCTCATTTACTTTTTCATGTTTTTATTTCTTTTGATGTTTCTTCTTTCACAACTGTGACTAATATAGAAAGTATGTTCTACAATTTCTAGTTTAAACTGTGGTTTGTCACCCCCTGGGAGTCTTGTAACTGAATGTAGATGTCACTGAATGATGATTTATTATCAGAAAATGTTTAATTTGCATAACTATTTTATATACCTGTGGTCACATAAGAATTTCTCTGGAGAAAAAAGTCTCAAGTGGAAAAAATTTAAGGACTTCTGTATAACACATGTATATAAACTATATCAAACTACCTAGCATTTTAGGAAGAGGGGAGGGGAGGCAGAGGAGAAAAATGTTGAAATCAAAAATCTTGTAAAAATAAATGCTAAAATTGTCTTGACATATAATTTGGAAAAAAAATAAAATTATTAAAATAAAAAATCTGTTGTTGTGTTAATCTTGGGATTGTTTTAGTTTTCTATATTTTATCCTTGTTTATCTTTTCTCTTTTGTGTCATTCTATTCCCTACATTCAGCTTCCAAGTTATGACTCTTCTTAATTATTGCATTCAATTTATCATCTCCAGCCTAGTTTCCAAGGCTCTTCATAATCTGACCTTATTTTCCACTACACTTTCACCTCTACCTCCACCTCCACCACCTCAGATCCATCTTGATCCTAACATCAAGTAGCTTACTTGATTATGTATATCTTCCCCACCAGAGATACAAGCTTCTTGTGGTTAGGTAGAAAGTTATTTTTCCTTCTCTTTCTCCTTAGCATGGAGCATAATACCTTACACATAGCAAGAACTTAGTTCATATTTGTTCTTGTTAGAATCCACATTGTTCTTCTCCCACAAGAATTATTATGGTGACTTTGACCTTTCTTTTTTTATTGTAGTAAATTTATTTATTTTTAATATACATTGCTTTATGAATTATGTTGGGAGAGAAAAATCAGAGCAAAAGGGAAAAACGATGAGAGAGAAAAAAAAACAGAAAAAAGAAGTGAACATAGCATCTGTTGATTTACATTCAGTCTTCTTAGTTCTTTTTCTGACTGCAGATGACTTTTCCTGTCCATTGAGTCTATTGAGATTGCTTTGGATCTATTACTGAACTACTGAAAAGAACCAACCAAGACTTTCATAGTTGATCATCATACATTCTTGCTGTTACTGTGTATGATGTACACAATACAACACGGTACAACAATTTCTGGTTTTGCTTATTTTGCTCAGCATCAGTTCATATAAATCTTTCCAGGCCTTTTTATAATTAGTTTGTTCATCATTTTTTATAGATCAATAACATTCTATTACCTTCATATACCACAACTTGGTCAACCATTTCCCAACTGATGAGCATCCACTCCTTTCCAATTCTTTGCTACTGCAAAAAGAGCTGCTACAACATTTTTGCTCACGTGGGTCCTTTATCTTCCTTTATGATTACCATGGAATACAGACCCAGTAATAGCACTTCTGGGTCAAAGAGTATGCACAGTTTTATGGCCCTTTGGACACAGTTCCAAATTGCTCTCCAGAATGGTTGATTCAGTTCACAATTCCATCAACAATGCATTAGTGTCCCAGTTTTCCCACATCCCCTCCAATATTTATCATTATCTTTTCCTGTCATCTTAATCAATCTGAGAGGTGTGAGATGTTACCTCAGAGTTGTTTTAAGTTGCATTTCTCCAATCAATAGTGATTTAGAGCATTTTTTCACATGATTAGAAATGGTTTAAATTTTGCCATCTTAAAATTGTCTGTTCATATGTTTTGACCATTTATTAGTTGGGGAATGACTTGGATTCTTATAAATTTGACACAGTTCTTTATATACTTTAGAAATGAGACCTTTATCAGAAACAATGGCTGTAAAGATTTCCCCCCAGCTTTGTACTTCCCTTTTAATCTTGTTTCTGTTGGTTTTATTTGTGCAAAACCTTTTAAATTTAATATGATCAAAGTTGTCCATTTTACCTTTCCTAATTTTCTTGTGTCTTTTCTCTTATCTTAGATGCTTTTCTCCTGACTTTTCACCTGTCCACCTGCTGCATTTGAAGTTTAGCTCAGATTTATTAATGTCTCTATTTAGCAATTACTTTTCAAGTACCTATTGACTTGCAGGTACACTATATTACGGCTGAACTGGACTGTTCTGGTTCTTGTTCTCTCTTAAATTAATTCAATACCTCATGGTGTTCCCTAACCTTTCGTCTTCTTTTTCTTTCTCTTCTTCCTCTTTTCTTTTTTTGGTACTTTATATTAAAGCTTCTTAAACAGATAGTGTCACGTAACTGAATATAAAGGTTGTGAAATTATGATTCATTATCACTAAATGTTCTGGGTTATATACTATTTTATATATCCAAGGTTACATAAAAATTTCTCTGGCCTAAAAGAGTCTCAAATAGAAAAATGTTTAAAAAGTGCTGTTCTTCATCTGTTGAATTCCTACCCATTCTCTAATGTTCAGATGCTTTCCTTTCCATAAGTTTTCCCCTGATCCCTCTATCTATTCACTAGTGAATTAGTTCTACATGTGTTTCACAAACTTATTAGTTAATATTATGAGATATAATTACCTATGCTGGTATCTTATTCTCTTCTTGGATTGTAAGCTCAATGGTGGCAGGAAGCTTTGCTTATCTAAGCATTTGTCTGTCTCAGTATCTAGCACAGTACAATATGTGGAGCAGAAATTTAATAAATATTGGTGTTAGTGTGGGTTATGGAACTATTTAATAGCCACTAATTCGTTCCCCTCTGAAATTGCCTTCCATCTACTGTGTACATATCTTATATGTACCTAATTATTTATATGATACCTCCACCAGTAGTGTGAACTTCTTAAAGTCAGAGACTTTTTTTAAATCTTTTTTCTGTATCCTCAGTGTACCAAAGCACAGAGTCTGGTTCATAATAAGTACTTAATATATCCTAGCTGACTCCCCATTGACTATGTCCATTGTATTAGATGCTGAAGAGATAAAAGGTTAATAATACAGGAGTCTGCAATTTAATAGAGGAGATAGAACGGGAACATATAATAATTACAATGCAAAGTAGAATATGAGTGCATAGGAGAGATACAGACAAGAAGTAATGGAAAGCAGACAATAGCTGAATCTGAAGTTGAAGGTATCCTAGATGTAAGGGTTTCTTTCCTATAGGAAATGGCATTTGAACTTGACCTTTGAAGAGATTAGGATTTCAATCAATGAAGAAACTGAAGGGAAGATATTCCAGGGAAAGGAAATAGCCTGAATTTTAAGTGCACAAAGACATGGAAATGCTAAAAATGACAAACAGCCCAGTTTGATAGAATATAAAGTACATAATGGGGAAATTGCTAGAAATAATGCTGGACAGGTAGATTGGAACTGCTCTGTGAGGGCCTTGAATGCCAGGGAAAAGGAGTATGAAATTTATTTGGTAGATAATGGAGAAGTATTACGGGCTTTTAGGCTATGGAATGGTTACAAGATTACTCCAGCTGCCTGGTATAATCAGATTGGAGAGGCAGGGCTAGAAAGGATGGGCTAAACATTATCAGGATCCAGAACTTGGGGCACAGAGAGTTGAGGTGACTTGCTGATTCAAAATTCAATGTCCTTTCTACTACTCTGCAGTTATCCTTTCAACATTATAATAGTAAGAGCTTGGGTTTGATATCACAGGCCAGCATAAGAAATTAAATGGGAATCTGGGGAAACTCTTTTAGAAGCAAAAAACTCAAAAATGCATAGAATATATATATATATATATATATATTATTATGTAATGTCAGCATATTTTATCTTTTAATACCATGGTGTTTTAGACTTCTCTGGTACAAAGGAAAGACCAAAAAGATGATTAGGGGATACCATGTTCCTAACCCCTAGACATAGAAGCATAGCAGATAAGCATACAGGGTCTCTCTTCTTTAATGTGGCCAAGATTTTTGAGTAGGTTTGAGGTTCCACATTGTTTATCTTGTACTATATATTTATTTAGCCCCTGCTTGAACAGTTCCATTAATTGTCAGCAAGTATTTATTAAGTATCTATTATGTGCCAGTCTCTGTGCTAAGTATTGGAGATAAAAAGAAAAAAAAGACAAATACAGATCTTGACCTTATTGAGGTTAAAAATTTAACAAAGAAGAGAGCATGCAAATAAACATATGTGAATATATATTTAAATAATAAATTTAAATAATGTATAATATAAAAATATATTCTTATGTATATACACATATCATACATTATTACACATATTGTATATATTATATCATAAATAATTACATACAAATCAATATAAATTATATATAATATGTAACTTACACATATGCATATTTATTTACACATTATTGAATATAATGCATGATAAATTTAAGTGATATAATAAGTAAATATGCATGTGTAAATGTATGTGTATATATACACATAATACACATATATAATAGATTGGAGATAATTTAGAGAGAAGGCACTAGCATTAAAGGGAACTGGAAAAGTAACAGGGAGCTCATTTCTTCATAAAGCTGTTCCATTCAATTTTTTTCTGTACTTTACAATTTAGCATGTCATTACATGCTGTTTTGTCTTGTTCTGTAAATGTTTCATGGATATGAGATTTGTATCCCCCACTGTATTCCATTCTCAGAGGCAGACAGAGACTATATCTTCTATTTCTCTTGCATCTCTATCCTGTCTAGCAAAAGCTAGGCACACAGATCCTTAGTAAACACATAGGTAGCACATAGACTGGGGATTTTATCATTTAAGCTGTCTTTCATCTAGTCCTAGGATTCACAGCCCTTGTTTGTGTTTCTCCTCTGCTCATATCAATATCTGGAAATGATGGAAACATGATGTTTCATCTGGTGTCTACACTCAAACCAATTAAACTGATTCATTTGCTGGTGAATAATTAATTATTCTCTGTGTTAGACAATCTAGTTAACCAATGGAAAGGCAATTATTCTGATTTACCATGGTTGGCTGATAATTGCACAAAGTAAACATAAATAATGAAATCAGTTTGATGATAGAGAGACATGAATGAGTCTGTTGCATTAGTAAGCATTTATTTGGCACCTGCTGGGTGATCAGCACCATCCTAGGCACATTTACAAAAGAAACAGAAGATTACATACCTGTCCACCCTTGAGAAGCTCAGATTGGTGATGAAGAGACTTATGTTAAGAAACTACCCACAGTTGCCTCAGCAAAAAAAATAAAATAAAAAAGAAAAGAAAAGAAACTACCCAGACAGTAACATAATTTAATCTATTAACAAGGCTTCATTTGTGAGGGGCAGTAAGCTAGAGGTTTGGTGGGGAAGAGAATTGAGAAAAAAAAAGGGCTACATGCAGTTTTTCTACTTTTCTAGATATTCATCTACAAGTTTATAAAGAATGTTGTTCATACAACTTGGAACTCTGCCCAAAAGGCTATCAGATTGTGCACACCCTTTGATCCAGCAGTTTCTACTGGGCTTGTACCCCCAAGAGATCTTAAAGAAGGGAAAGGAACCCATATGTGCCAAAATCTTTGTAGTAGCCCTTTTGTAGTGGCTAGAAAGTGGAAACTGAGCGGATGCCCATCAGTTGGGGAATGACTGAATGAATTATGGTAAATGAATGTTATGGAATATTATTGTTCTATAAGAAAGATCAGCAGGATGATTTTAGAGAGGCCTAGAAAGACATATATGAACTGATGCTGAGTGAAATGAGCAGAACCAGGAGGCATTGTACATGGCAACCACAAAATTATGAGATGATTAATTCTGATGGACATGGCTTTTTTCAGAGAGATGGTTCAAGGTAATTCCAAAAAGACTTTTGATGGAAAGAGCCATCTGCATCCAGAGAGATAACTATGAAGACTGAATGTAGATCAAAGCATAATATTTTTATCTTTTTTGTTATTATTGTATGTTTTCTTGTTTTGTTTTTTTCTCATGTTTTTTTTCCCCTCTTGATCTGATTTTTCTTGTGCAGCATGACAAATGTGGAAATATGTTTAGAAGATTTACACATGTTTAACCTATATTGGTTTATTTGCTGTCTAGGACAGGGAGAAAAATTTGAAAAGTAAGGTTTTGCAAAGATGAATGAATGTTGAAAACTATTTTTGTGTGTATTTAAAAAAATAAAAAGCTGTTATTATTATTTTTTTAAAATAAGAATGCTGTCTATAGTCCTCATCAATGCATCCCAGAATAGTTTCACATGGATTTTAAGTTCCTAACTTAGCTTGGGTTTCTGGGAAGGATCTCTAGTTATTCTATTAATCCATAATTTCCTGGTCAATCAATCAATCAATTAATATTTATTAAGTACCTATTATGTTGAAGACACTAAGTGATCACATGCAAATTTCATGTGGAATTTTAAAGCTAATATAACCAGGGAGTTGTAACTGGGCCTTTGCCACAAGGTACTGAAGTTTAAAGGACACACTTTTTCAGTAAGTAACAATAATTGAGCTTGGCACCTAATTAGCAAGGGTGATTAGTTTAATTAAGAAGTTACCAGATGGCAGCTTCCTCTTAGTAGCAAATTCCTCCCTGACCTGATCTTCCTTTGCTCTCTTTCTTTTCTCTTTTTCTTAGTGGTGGACTCTCCAGCAGCAGCTTGGAAGAAAGGAACCCAAGGTCTATAAGTACCAACTATTGGATAGTGTCTTGGGGGTCTCTCTTACCTCTTCTACCTGGCCATGTATCCTGAAGTGTGAACTCTCTATACTTTATCCTATCAGCTAATAGTTGTCATGGGAACTAGAAATGATAGGTAAGACTCTACTATGGGGAAAATGATGAAATACAAGGTACAAAATGTCTCTGTCCATTTATAATATGCCTCCAGCCCTATACCTAAGTATTCTTGAATTCTGTTACTGTGGCTAATTCTTAAAGCTTAACTAAAGTTGAATTCCCCTTCTTTGGTTTTATCTTTTGGATGTCACAGCATTCAAAAGATATTCACCATCTTTTCCTTGACCATATTGTCTCTCTTCATCTTTGATTTATGATGATTGAACTAAGGACTCCCTTGGAGGACTCTGAACCTTTCTGTTTTTAAAAACTTCTTCTGGACCAGTCTTTGTACTTCTGTGATTGATTCTGAATCCCTTACCTTTTGTGTTTTAATGAGCATCTCTAATACATGACAGACTAAGGCCTAGTATCAGAAAGAACATGCCTTTTTCTTCTTTTATATTTTAATGATATGGTATCTCCAAGCATTACATTCCAACCAAAATACAAATAATACCAATTTGGAAATGTTGCAGGCATGTTCAGAGATGGGTTCATGCTAAAAGAATCTGAACAATTGCAAAGGGATTAGGCCTTCTGCCCGTCTTATGCTTGGGAAGAAAGAGAAGTTCCAGGAAGCATGAAGATATAAATAACTGGGTGTAGGATTTCTGGGAAAGATCATGACAAGGAAAATAGGAGATTTTTTAAAAATGAGAAATCAAGTCAGGAGAAGAGGTCAGGAGAGAGAATCAAGTCAGTAGACAGAGGTACCAGTTGCCCAGGAACTGAAGTAAGTACCACACTGAAAGATTAAACAATTGATAGTCAAGATAAAGATAAAGATATAGCAAAAGATAGCAACGATCTAGCAGGAGAAAGAAAAATAAATGCCATACCAACTCTGAGTCTGGTGATAGCAGGGGATGTGGCAAGGATTTGTTAGAGGGGTACCATGAATTTTACAATTATAAAATTCCTAGTTGTAGTTGTAGTTGTAGTCATTGGAATGCAGGTTTTAATTGTTTCTTTTCTAAGATAGGTAGTGATTCCAGTCCCTAACGTTTCCTATCCTAAATGGGATAGAAAATAGTCCATTCTCTCTTTTTTCTTATCATCTTATTACTGTGGGCATTGCTATTTGAATCAAGGTAAAGTGAGTTTTGAATTCTGCTTCTAATATTTAATAGCCAGGTAACCAAAAGCAAGAATTTTAAGCTCTCTGAGATTCAGTTTCCTGTCTATAAGATAGGCATAATAAGATCACTTTCTTCCCAGAATTGTTGTGAGACTATAAGGAAATTAGGTATTTAAAAGGCTTTTTGAACTTTAAAGCACTATAGAAATGTTAGCTAGTGGTATTTCTAGTGGTATTTTACTAAGCCTTTGCTATATTAATATCTTAAAAATCTCAGTTATTTGCTAGGATCAGGGTCCTTAAGAGAGTTTCCTGTCAGATTTGTGTGTTCCAATGGAAACTTCTGTGTGGAAACAAAATAAGCCGTGTAGTTATTATTGAGAAGCCTTTCTAATTGAACTTAGTCCATGTGATCATGTCCAGAGCTTTGGTTATGGGCCATGGGATACAGAAAACAGGGAACATTTCATTCAGCAAATTAAAACATTTTATTAACCACCTATTATGTGAAGATTGCTGGTCTGAGCACTGGTAAGGGGGCTAGCTTATAGCCTTGTAGGCAGATATGGCACATACACAAATAACCATACTACATTATAAATGCATGAGAGCTACAAACTATCACTATATGAAATTTGGGGCCCATGAAGGTCATTATCAACTGGGGAAATCAAGAAAGGTTTCATGAAGAAGGTATTATTTAAGATGTATCTCAAAAGAAAAGTAAGAAGACTTCAACAGGCAAAGGAGGAGAAAGGGTATATTCCAGGTGAACAAAGATAATAAGGCAACCTACAGCCATTGTTGAGATTTGGGGGAACAAATAGTCCAGTCTAGGTGCAGCAATAGGAGAATAAGGCAGAAAAAAGTAGGGTAACAGCAGATTCAATTCAATTAAACAATTTAGTGAAATTTAATAAATGCATATATATAAACTTTGCTGGGAGATGCTGAAAAAGATATAAAATTTAGATGAGATAATTCTTCACCTTACTAAAGCTAATATCTTTACATTTGCCCTTGATTCCAATTCCTCCTATTTTCCCCAAAACTTTGATCAAATAGTCATTCAATCATCTCATATTTCATCTATATGTCCTCTCCATTGGCTCATTCCCATATGCCGACAGACCTGCTTAGCTCTTCCCAATCCACAAAAGTTTTCTCTTCCACTCTTTTAAACCATGCAGTCTCTCTTTCTTTTTACTGTTAAGTTTCTTAGAAATGTTTTTTTCCTATTCATTTGCTTCTTCATATTCCATTGTCTCCTCAGTTCTTCTCTTGTAGGTTTATTCTCACTATTCTCAGGAAACTAATGAGTTCAGCAATGATATTCTAATCACTGAAGGCAATCCTAATCTTCCTTCATTTCTAAGCAGTCTATTTTTGTTGTTCTTGAGTAGTTTTAATCTTGTCCAACTCTTCATGACCCTATTTGGAGTATTCTTGGCAGAGATACTGGAGTACTTTGCCATTTCCTTCTCCAGTATATTTTACAGATGAGGAAATTGAGATAAACAGGATTAAGTGATTTTCCCCTCAGTCACACAGAAATTGTGAGGCTAGATTTGAACTCAAGAAGATGAATTTTCCTGACCTCAGGTCTGGACTCTATCTACTGTGCTACCTAGCTGATTCTGAGCAATTGATAGGTTTTTTTTTTCCTTCTTGATGATCTCTCCTTCCTTTTCTACAAAATCACCACCCTCTTCTATTTCATCTTTGTTTATTTCCTGGTCTTCATGTGAATATTCTTTAAAAGTAAGTCCTAAGCCTTATTTGGGTCTCCAAACTATTTTTCCTTAGGTTCTGACACTGTACTATCTCATTTTTTTCCTAGGGGAATCCAAACTCTGGATCTACTAGAAGCTTCTTGCCCTCAAGGTCCCTATTCTAATTCTGGACAAGTCACTTAATCCCTATCTATATCAGCTTCTTCCTGTACATCTACTTTATAAGATTATTGTAAAGATCAATAGAGATAACACAATGTAAAATGCATTGCAAATCTTAAAATGCTATACAAATTCTAGCTATTATTATTATTATCATCATCACTATTAGTCTATATTTTAGATCTTTCAGTCAGTCTAGTTCTTTTCTGCTAATATCACATGGGTAGTAGCCCAAGTGTTTTTGGCTAGGACTTTATAGTTGCCCCCAACCTTACTGACTGTTTCTCTCATTCTAAACTTGCATTGAGAGGTGAGTGTGCCTCTAAATCTTCTTTATTGGCTCTGCTAGAATCATAGAGAAACTAGAAAGCAAATACACATTAGATACATTTCTTGGTTTCATCCTTAGCTAGGAATTCCTACCCCAATTTCATAAGTCATCACTCCAGTTTTCAGGCTTTTCTTTACCAAGGGTAGATTTTTAAAACTATCTGTTGTTATCACAGAAAAGATTGGAATCCATGTTCTTCTTCATCAAACTCCTTATGGCTTGGAATTGACCATGAGTTCTCAGAGGTTATGACAGCAAGTTCTAATTGGGTCTATCAAGAGGGAAAGTCTTCAAATATGATCCTAACTGATCTGCTTGAGATTCCGTCTAACTGTAGCTCTTCATTAGCTGGTTAGCTATTGACATCCACAAAATAAAGATGCAAAATGATCATCAGTCCCATGAGACCTTGTGCTTCCTCAGTAATTGTGGTGGATAGTAGAAAGGCAAGAAGAGAAGGCTAAGAACCACGCTGGTCTTGTTTTCAATCTAAAATATTAATTTCATTTTTCGTATTCTAAATGTAAGGCAGTCAGCCTTGATATAGTGAATAAGAGATGACTTTAAATCCAGGAATTACTAGGTTTAAGTCCTTCTTTTAAAAAGCACACATGCTTATTCTGGTAGGCTCTGATCTCTTAAGTTACAGGGAAGGTGCCAGCATGTCCTTGTAGAGAGATTTTTCTCATTTAGAAGTTCCTAAAATCAATGAAGTCACAGATCTAGTCTCTATCTTATTCTAAATGTGAGATGACTGCAATCAAGTTAACACGTTCCTGAAGGAGCTGGACCATACCCATATTGACATTCTCACTATAAATAAAGCCATAAGGCATAAAGCAGATGCTGCTAAATGGAAGGAGGGTTGCTCACAGGTTAACCTGAGAAGCACAAATAAAGAAGTTGGTGGAGTAGATTTCATTGTGCTCCCAAAGAAAAATCATTCCATGTGACACAGGGTCATTTTATCTTATTGTGCTCATTAGGCACACAAGCCAAAAAGACCACGAATGTAATTACAATTCTCTGTTAAGACCTATTTTGATCAAGGGGCATGGGGAAGAGAATGTGACCAAGGTTGAAGCTTTTCTCCCCCCACTCCCCCAGTCCTCCAAAAGATTCCTTCTCACAGATTTAGCTCAAAGTTTACACTGCTAAACTTCCAGATGCTCTAATCTCTAGGTGTTTTGAATGGGTCTGCTATTTTATACAAAATCCACAGGGCATTATCCAGTTTTCTCAATTAGTTGGAACACACTTCCTATGTGTGTATAAAACTGTGCTGCCATTTTTATTAGGTTCCTATCTTTTTTTTTTTTTTAATGTGCCACTGATGAATTTTTTGAGTGTTGTACCCTAACTCCAGTTTTCCCACAAGCCTTGTAGTTTTTATTGTGCTGTTTTGTATAGTATGGTGAATTTTAGAAACTAATATGCTGTGCTATAGCAGAACTATCTGTCCCACCAAAAAGACAATCCCAGTTTTAAAGGGGCTTACATTCTAATTGGGGAAAACAACACATAAAAAAAAAGGGAAGGAAGATCTTGTCTCTGTGCTAGTTAATCATCTGTACTAGTTTCATGTGAATTCTAGTGTTTGGTGGCTAAATAGCTCAGTGGATAGAGTCAGGTTCTGGAATTTGGGAAAAATTGAGTTCAGATCTGACATCAAGCATCCATCAGTTATATGGACCTAGACAATTCACTTAACCTATTTGCTCGAGTTTCATTATCTGCAAAATGGGAACAATAATGACGCTTACCTCCCAAGGTAACTATGAGGATAAAATAAGATAATTATACAGGGATTTGCAAATCTTAAAGTAATATATAAATGCTATATTATTAGTACTCATGAATAGTTCAGTGGAAAGGACAGTGGATAAGTTGTCAAGAAACCTTCCCACTGATTTAGCATCTTAGCAGTGTCGCTTCTCTGGATTACTCTAGCTGTTATTATTATGTGCTCCAGCTCTTGGGATGGCAATTCCACCCAGAGGACCTATATGTCTTACCTTCCCCCATGTCCTACACAAGTCATGGAAGAGCTTACTCACTTGGCAGGATCCAATGATGTTTTTATCAATTGCCTTGTAGGGGATGGGGGTAGGGATGGAGGTAGGGTAGTAGAAGCTCTATTGGGTGACATTTAAAGCGAGAAGCCCATCACAAGCCCACGGAGAAACCTGCTAATGAGTCCATCACTGTAAATAGGTAAGAGTGTCAGCCTCTGACCATCTGCATGCACCTGGCAGCTTGTGCCGGCCAGACACCCTCCCCCACTCCTCCCCACCCTCCCACTCCTCTCGCAAGCTGCCAATTCAATTGATTTGTATTAATCTGGCTGAGCATTCATTACCCTGAGTACCAACCTGTCACTGTTTGCTTAGCTTGCATGTAATCAGAGCTACATAAAAATCAATGTGTGAAATCTTTATATCAACATATAGGAAATAAAAAGATTTCTGCAGGCAGCTGCGGGTTTTCAGACAGATTAAAACTGACAAATTGGCATGATCCATGATGAAGCCGATGATGAGGTGCCGCAGAATGTCAGAGGTTTGGAAAATGGCATTCCGAGGAATGAAATGCATCGCCTCCGAGCGAGAGGAGGCTGCCGTCGGAAGGGGAAAAGCGGGACGGAGACATTTGTTTCTAATCAAGAATATTTACTCTTCCTGCAAGTTGCTGACTTCCATGCAAGGATTAAGCTTCTTCTCTGTCAGAGAGGTGCTGTGTTATTATTCCCAATGTACAGATAAGAAAATAACCTGTTGTTTAACTACTTGGGCAAGGTCAGAGTGGAAGTGCTGTTCTGTACCAGGAACGGAAAGGGGAGTCTAGACTACCACTCAGCTCTAATCACTGAGACCTGCACCCTGGAGGGACATTCACCTCTTTGCCTTCCAACTGACATCCCCATTATCCTCAACATGTCTACCTCCCCTGCATGCAAAGAGATAGGAGGAAGGCTTCACGTTGGCAAAAAAAGTAGCCTGAAAAAATCACTGGAGTTCGGAGCATGTTTAATTCCACATCTGTGTATTTTGCAGAAAGCATTTCATGTGTCATGTGCCTATGAAATTCCTTATCAAGTGAAAAGAAAAACTGTTAGAATCTTAGATTGTGAAGAGGCAGCAGTTCCAGTATTTGGAACTGGAAGAGCTGGGTTAAAATTCTAGCGTAGTTACTTACATGACTTTGAGCAACTTAATCACTCTGGGCTTTAATTTCTTTATTTGTAGAATGATAGGGTTGGACTAGATAGAAGGGAGAGAGAAATGGAATGAATAAGCATTTATGTAGCACCAATTACTGTACCAAATATTGGACTAAGTGCTTTTAAAAAATATTATCTCATTTGCTCTTCAAGGCTCTTCTAGCTATAAATTTATGAACACATAGCATAGTTTCTGATATAGTAAGTGCTATATAAATGTGAAGTTATCATCATCATCATCATCATTAAACCATCTTTTTGCATTTCTCATTTCTAAGTGAAAAATATCATTATTTTTAAAATGAAGATTTGAACTTTAGTATTAAGCAAACTGACAGTATGGGAAATTAATTGAACTAATCTGTCTAGATCTGAGATTTCATTGGTCTTATAGAAATTCTGGTTTGGAAATTCTTTATATTGATGCACATCAGCAGCTTGTAAGTATATGATTTTAGAAAGTTGTCTGAGGGACTCAGAACATTAAATAATTTGCCCATGGTCACACGACTATTTTGTCATATTCAAGAACTTGAACCTAGATATTTTTCAACCCTACAGCCATCTTTCTATCCTCTATACTTCACTTTTTATGACATGCTATGCTATCAATCTGTCCATCTCTCTACAACTACCTACTTCTTTCTCTCTCTTTGCCTATCCATCTCTTCCTTTATCAATCCATCTATCCATCCATCCATCTATCTATCCATCCATACAACAACCCATCCATCCATCCATCTATCATATATTTATTACAGCCAACTCTCAATTATCCATGGCAAGTTTCTCATTCCAAGTTGGCTTTTCCCTGCCTTTCAACATACTTTTGGGCCATCTGCCTTTTCATTTTAGCCTGAGCCAAACCTAATGAGGAAGGTAAATCTGCTGCCGCTGTTGCTGGAAAGAGAGAAAACAAAAACAGAATATCATGTAATACAAGCCATTATTAAATAAGAATTTTTTGGTACTATTTGTTGCACTATATTATCTGCACCTGCTCTTGTCTATTAGTGCGGAGGATGTCAAATTGATACCTGTAGCTTTTTCCAAATAGGTCCAAAGTCCTTACAGCTTCCTCCAATCTTGACCTCTCTGTGCAGAAGCTCCCTGAACCTGCAGCAAAGTAAAATAAATGAGCACTCTTTATCCTGCTCAGGATTAATGGTTACTAACTCCAGGCTATAGGTTATTTGAAAAAGATCCCTGTTGTGTTTGAAATGAGCTGGGCTAGAATCACCAGCATCGAGACCCCATCTCCAAAACATGTTTGTGTGTGATGCTGCAATAGGCATGGGTGGGAAGCAGGAACCAGATCTGGCCACTGCCTTCTAGGTTAATGGCTCAATGTTTGCAAGCTAGAGAGTGATTCGGCTGGCTTAGTTTCCCTAGCCAAATAGAAAGCCACAAAGAATGAGTAGGCAGCAGCACATAAACAGACTTCCCAAAGTGCTTTCAGTCTGGGTATATTCAGGGGGGAGTCATAACACAGGCAAGAAAAACATATTGAATCATGGGAATTGCATCAGAAATAGCGTGGATAATGCAAATTCAGTGACATCAGTCTCTAAATTAACCTCCTCAATAAGAGTATTTAATAATCATAAATTTGGAGTTCATGATGTTGAGAGATATAGCTTTCAGTCACAACTTTAGAGATAGAAGGGACCCAGAGAACATCTAACTCAAGTTTCTGATTTTGTAGATTAGGATATGGAGGCATACAGAAGTTATATGACTTGACCATGATTACATGGGTAGTAAACATCAATAGCAGAATTCAAACTCAGGTTCCTGACTCCAGAGCCCATGTCTTTTCTTCTCTATAACACTGAGAGATTTTAGCAAATCATTTAACAAAGATTCTCATTCTATCCTTATGGAAAAGATTGACAGACGTGGGTTGGACAATAGTACAATTAGATGGATTTGGAACTTATTGAAGGGTCAGTTCCCAAGGATAATAATTAAATCTAACTTGGAAAGATGTCTACAGTGGCATGACCCAGGGATAAGTTATTGTTTAATATTTTTTATCATCATCTGGGCAAAAAGCAGAGGAGGCATACTTATCAAATTTATAAGCAATACAAAGATGGGATGGCTAACTAATACATTGGATAACAGAGTCATTCAAAAAGATCTTGTTAAAAAATCTACAGCAATGGAATCAATTGAACAAACTAAAATTGGAATAAATTCACTAGGGCTTATACTTGGATTAAAAAAATAAGTTTCGCAAGTTCAAGGCGGGGAGAGATATTTTCACTTAGCAATTCATCTGGAAAAGATCTAAGGTTTTTTTTTTTTTTTTTTTTTTTTTAGTGTTTAGGACTATAAGCAGAATCAGACTTAAGCAGCAGAATATGGCAGCCAAGAAGACCTTAAAGCAGCCTGAGAATATATTAGTAGAGGCATAGCACCCAGAAATAAACAGGAATCCCACTCTATTCTGATCTTGTCAGACCACATCAAGAGAGGGCTGGTGTTGATTTCTGGGAGCCACTGTTCAGGAAGGATATTGATAAGCTGGAAAATGTCCAGGGGAGTACAACTAGAAAAATGAAGTGTCTCAAGCTCATGCCCTACAATCAGTTGAAGAAACTGGAATTCTGTAGCTTAGAAAAGGAAGACTATCCAGGAGATATGATGGCAATTTTTGAGGATTTGAAGGTTTGTCATACAGAAAAGGGGTTAAAATTAATTCTATCTGATCTTAGAAGAAAGAACTAGGAGCAATGGGTTGGAGAAGGAAAAAGGAGGTGGGAATAAGCACTTATACAACATCAAAAATCAAGAAAACTGGTGGTGGTCCAGGATGCATTAAATGACTTTAGGTCTTCCATGTTCTGATCAAGCTCTAAGTCTCCACAGCACCTGCTTCAGTTGCCTTCATGGCCATTGGAACAAATTGTTCTCATCTGCCCGTTCTGCTAGGGGAAATCTTTACAAGCTTGGGGGTAGACATTCATCTCAGAGGGAGAGCACTTAATGTCCCACTATTGGATGAATGATCATAAAATTACTACTACACATAAAATTTAAATGAAAATAAAATTCCTTGATGAGGAAAAATATTCTAAAGACCGCTAAATTTTCAATAAATATTATTTCATTTCATCCTCACAACAACCAAGAAAGATGAGTATTCCCTATTTTATAGCTAAGGAAACTGAGGCAAACAGAGCAAACAGGCTTAAATGACTTTGTCAGAGTCACACAGCTAATAAGTATCTGAGGTCGGATCTGAGCTCAGGGTTTCCTGACTCCAGGGCCAAACTTTTATCCAATGAGCTAGTTACCTAGATGCTTCTAATGGGTAGAAATTATAGAGAAGAAAATTTAAATTTTGTTACACTGATAAAGGCCTCAATTCCAAAATACATAGAGAATTGACTCCAATTTATAAGAAATCAAGCCATTCTCCAATTGATAAATGGTCAAAGGATATGAACAGACAATTTTCAGATGAAGAAATTAAAACTATATTTAGTCACATGAAAAGGTGCTCCAAATCACTATTAATCAGAGAAATGCAAATTAAGACAACTCTAAAATATCACTACACACCTGTCAGATTGGCTTAGATAACAGGAAAAGATAATGATGATTGTTGGAGGGGATGCGTGAAAACTGGGACACTGATATATTATTGGTGGAGTTGTGAACTGATCCAACCATTCTGGAGAGCAATATGGAACTATGCTCAAAAAGTTATCAAACTGTGCATACCCTTTGATCCAGCAGTGCTACTACTAGGCTTATACCCCAAAGAAATACTAAAGAAGGGAAAAGGACCTGTATGTGCCAAAATGTTTATGGCAGCCTTTTTTTCAGTGGCCAGAAACTGGAAAATGAATGGATCCCCATCAATTGGAGAATGGCTCAGTAAATTGTGGTATATGAATGTTATGGAATATTATTGTTCTGTAAGAAATGACCAGCAGGATGAATACAGAGAGGATTGTCGAGACTTACATGAACTGATGCTAAGTGAAATGAGCAGAATCAGGAGATCATTATACACTTCAACAACAATACTATATGAGGATCAATTCTGATGGAAGTGGATTTCTTTGGCAATGAGAGGATCCAAATCAGTTCCAATTGATCAATGATAAACAGAACCAGCTACACCCAGTGAAAGAACACTGCGAAATGAGTGTGGACTACAACATAGCATTTGTACTCTTTCTGGTGTTGTTTGCTTGCATTTTTGTTTTTCTTCCCAGGTTATTTTTACCTTTCCAAATCTGATTTTTCTTGTGCAACAAGAGAACTGTATAAATATGTGCACATGTATCGTATTTAAGATATACTTTAACATGTTTAACATGTATGAGACTACCTGCCATCTAAGGAGAGAGTAGAGGGAAGAGGGAGAAAAGTTGGAACAGAAATATTTGTAAGGGTCAATGCTGAAAAATTACCCATATATGTTCTTTCAATAAAAGCTAAAATAGCAATAATAAAAAAATTTGGTGTTACAAAAATGCTTAGCAAATAAAAGGGAAATGGTTGTTTGAAGAGGTAATGGTATCACAATGATTTGAGGTCTTTAAACAAAGGCTAGCTGGCCAATTGTAGGATACTTTGTAAACAGAAATCTTTTTTGAAGTATTTTTATTTTAAAAATATATGCAAATATAGTTTTCAACTTTATCCTTGAAGAATTTTTGTGTTCAAAATTTTTCTCCTTCTTCCTCCATCCCCTCCCCTCAACAGCTATACATAGTTCCACATTTATCATGCTACACAAGAAAAATCAGATCAAAAAGGGAGAAAAATGAGAAACAAACCTAAAAGCAAGCAAACAACAATAAAAGGGGTGAAAAAACTATGGTGTGATCCATATTCAGTCTCATTAGTTCTCTTTCAGACCATAGATGGCTCTTTTCATCACATGTTTATTGGAATTGACCTAAATCACTTCAATGTTGAAAAAAGCTGTGTCCATCAGAATTGATCATCACATAATCTTATTGTTGCCATGTTCAATGTTCTCTTGGTTCTACTCACTTCACTTAGCATCAGTTCATGAAAGTTTTTCCAGGTCTTTTTGAAATCATCCTGCTGATCATTTATTACAGAACAATTATATTCTATTACATTCATATACCATAATTTATTCAGCCATTCTCCAACTGATGGGCATCCACTAAGTTTCCAGTTCCTTGCCACTGCAAAAAAAGGCTGCTTCAGACAGTAAACAGAAATCTTTTTTCAGATGTGGGTTGATCAAGATGGCCTCTGGGATCCCTTCCAACTCTGAAATTCTGTGATTCTCTGATTTCCTCTGAGCCTTCCCACTCTTTGGGGTCTGTTTATAAATCTCCAATCCATCAGGGTGTTTTTCTTACATTTTGCCTAATTGGGCCACTTATTAATTCAGTTAGATGTATACCCTTCCAATGAGATTTCCATTTAGTAGATGATTTACTTAACTAATCAATATAAAAGTTCCAAGAACTGCTATCTTCTTATTTCCAATAATTTGTAGAGTCACAGAGGTCACCCCTCTCATCTATATTAGAATCAGGAGATCTATGACAGGCAAGCCAAGTTATTAGACTTAACCTTTTAAAAAGTTATCCAGGCTAAGAATAGCTCAACATTACAGCATACTCAATTTTTAATGAAGTTATGCTGAAGCTCTACTTCATTCCAGGACATGCTTTTGCATTTCTGTCGGCATCTTCTAGCTTTGCTTCTGGGCTTGGCCAACTGCAGCATCTACCCAGACTTAATTTCAGTTTTTTCTAATTCTACAGAGCCCTGTAAAGATCTGAAAACCCTCAGGGGATGTTAAATGAGTTTCAGCATTCTCCAGCTGGGAACATTGTGGCTATTTCTATAGGTGGGTGGAAAACTTCAAACCCTAAACTTTGTCCTCCCTTTTATGTTCTTTTTTTTCCCTCATTGCCGCTTTTCTATCCCTACACCTACTCAGTAAAGCTTAGCCTGAAAACTTTCCTTTACATTTTTCACTTTCACATTCTTTTAACACGATTCCATCATTCCCTTTGGAGAATCTTTGCAACATTTCTTGAATCTGCTCCCTTCTCTCCTCTGACACATCACCAATTCTCATCATCTTACACCTGGACTATTGCAATACCTTCTGGTGATCTACCTGCATTATGCTTCTAGCTACTCTAATCCATCCTCTACTCAGTCACCAAAGTGATTTTTTAAAGCACAGGTCAAATCATAGCACACCATACTCAATAAATTCTAGTGGCTCTCTATCACCTCCAGGATGAAATACAAAAATTTCTGTTTGGGATTCAAAGCTGCTTTATCTTTCCAATCTTTTCATACACCCCAACCAGTGACACTGGTTTTCTGATCATGAACAAGACACCCTAGCTCTGCTCTGGCTATTTTATTTGGTTGTCCTTTATGCCTGGAAAGTTCTTCCTCCTTCACTTCACCCATTGATCTCCCTGACTTCCTTTAGGTCCCAACTAAGAGTCCTTCTCTTATTGGAAGCTCTCCCTAACTCCTCTAATTCTAATGCCTTTCCTCTTTTAGTTATTTTAAATATTTTCTATTTATCTTGTATATAGTTTGCTTTGTAAAAATTTTTTGGTATAAATTTGTATGTTATCCCTTCCCCCCCAACTGAATTGTAATTTCCAAGAGGGCAGGGACTATATTTTGTCTTTTTTATATTCCCCATATATCCCCAGACTATTCTACACATGTAGAATAGTGCCTGACATATTTTAATAGATGCTTAGTAATGGCTGATTGCATGGCGGGTGCTGTTTTTGTGTCCTTGAATTTTTTTCTGTATCTGTTCTGTCTTCCTCAACAGTGTAAAAACTGCCTAAATCGGAGGGGCTAGATTTTCTCTTTCTTTTACACAAAGAGCAGAGTACTTAGATCTTCTACAAGTTTAATCCTGGTCATCCTCCACTGGACAGTTCTCCAGTTTGTCAGTAATTCTCTTAAAATTCAGTATCCAAGTTTACCTCTCACATCTGTGGAGAAGGAGTTTGTGATCGAAGAGAAACTAGAACTCATAACTGAACACCAAATAGATTTTTATTATATTAAGCTAAAAAGGTTTTGTACAAACAGAAATAATGCAGACAAGATTAGAAGGGAAGCAATAAACTGGAAAACATTTTTACATTCAAGGATTCTAAAATATATAGGGAATTGACTCAAATTTATTAGAATTCAAGCCATTCTCCAATTGATAAATGGTCAAAGGATATGAACAGACAATTTTCAGATGATGAAATTGAAACCATTTCTTCTCATATGAAAAGATGCTCTAAATCACTATTGATCAGAGAAATGCAAATTAAGACAACTCTGAGGTACCACTACATACCTCTCAGATTAGTTAAGATGACAGGAAAAAATAATGATGAATCTTAGAGGGGATGAGGGAAAACTGGGACCTAATGCATTGTTGGTGGAATTGTGACCAAATCCAACCATTCTGAAGAGCAATTTGGAACTATGCCCAAAAGACTATAAAACTGTGCATGTAATTTTGATCTAGCAATCTTTCTACTGGGCTTATATCCCAAAGAAATCTTAAAGAAGGGAAAGGGACCCACATGTGCAAAAATGTTTGTGGCAGCCCTTTGTGTAGTGGCAAGAAACTGGAAACTGACTGGATGCCCATCAATTGAAGAATGGCTGAATAAGTTATGGTATATGAATGTTATGGAATCTTATTGTTCTGTAAAAAACGATCAGCAGGATGATTTCAGAGAAGCCTGGAGAGACTTATGTGAACTGATGCTAAGTGAAATGAGCAGAACCAGGAGATCATTGAACACAGCAACAACAAAATTATACAGATGATCAATTCTGATGGATGTGACTTGGCTCTTTTCAAAAATGAGATAATTCATGTCATTTCCAATGATCTTGTGATGATGAGAGCCAAAGAGAGAACTGTGGGAACTGAGGGTAGATCACAACATAACATTTTCATTCTTTTTGTTGTGGTTTTCTTGAATTTTATTTTCTTTCTCATTTTTTTTTCCTTTTTTGACTTGATTTTTCTTGTGCAGCAAGATAATTGTATAAATATGTATGTCTATATTGGATTTAACACATATTTTTACCATGTTTAACATATATTGGATTACTTGCCATCTAGGGAAAAAGGCAGGAGGAAGGGGGAGAAATTAGAAGACAAGGTTTTGCAAGGGTCAATGTTAAAAAATTATTCTTGTATACCATATTCTTGTATACCATATCCATAACAGCCTAAATACTGTTTATAGCAAAGAAGCTTCTTAGAGACTGATTTAATATGAATTCTTGATGTATGACAAAGAACCAATTTCACATCAGAACAAGGAAATATCATTCAATGGCAATATGTTTGTCACAGAAGCTATTCTCTACTTCCTTTAAAGATAAAGATAGATTTATAGATCAGCAGTATCAGAGTGTATCCTGGAATCCTGCCAAATCCATAGTTTCCCTGGCAATAGAAATTAGGATTAGATTTATCCTAAAGGCTGAGGGGCCAAGGTAGTTCTAGAACTGGTACTCCCATTCAATTGGCTTAAAGTTCTAGTTTAATGGATACTTAGGTAGCAAACTCAATGAAAAAAGTGTACTTTGATTCAGAAGGATATGAATTTAAATCTTACCCCTGGATAAATCAGTTAATCTGTTTGCCTCAGTTTCCACATCTGAAATGGGAGTGTTGTTATTAAAGACATATGTGTATGTGTATTTATGTTTGTATATAGTGTTTTGTAAAGTTTAAAGAGGTATAAAAATGCAAGGTATTTTTTTTTTAATTCAACAACCCATCTGCATCTTGATCCTTATTGTTATACTCTCAAGCCTCAAAACCACTATTCACAAATCTCTTGCCTCAGAATTCACTCTCCCTTTACCAGCCCCTCAGCTTTTCCTTCACATATATGAGATATAGATTTTATAACATAGGGTTTATCTCTAAAGAAAAAAAGCAAATTCGTATATTTTATAGAGGGCATGAGAAAATCAGAGAGTTAATGCAATTCTTTGATCAATAAATAACTTCTCAAGCCTCATAAATATGCCAGAAGCCAGATTGCTTCCCTGGACTGGCTTTGTGTGTGACTAGGTGCTTAATAAATGTTTGCTGATTTGGGTTGAGATGTTCAGCCTGAAGTCTTGATGCTAACAGTTTCTAATTCAGAATCCTGGGTCTTCCCTCCATGGTCCCTTCTCACTGGGTATATTCACTATCCAGCTTCCACTGTTAGAATCCTGAAAGGTTTAAAAGTCCACTCCAATTCCCAGGCAATCAATAATGATAATAATTCACATTTACAGAGTGCTTCATTTATGTTTAAATGAGTTGACAAAAATAAAATCCTTTGCAAATCTTAAAGCGCTATATAAATGTTCATTATTATTTTTGGGTTTGTTATTGTTATTATTGTTGTTGTAAAGTACTTTATTCTCAACAAACACAACATTTTATGAGGCACACAATGAAAACAGTATTATCTCAGTTTTACAGATAAGGAAATTAAAGCTCAGATAAATTAAAAGTTTTGCCTAGGGTTATCTGGCTGGTACATGTAAGATAGGACAATACTTCCTGGAACCTAGTCCTTCACCCTTTATATAACTATGGGAAACTATGCCATTATCTCTGATTGGACTCCTCACAGAATGTTGTTGTTGTTCATCTTTCCTTCATCACGTGGTGATATCTTGATTTGTAGGTAAATTGGATTTAAGTTAGGTAGAATTGCCTTACTTTCTCTTCCAGACTTATCAAAGTCCAGTAGCAAGACAAAAATCAATGGTGATGGCCTGGGATACAGAGAACGACTTTAAAGTTTTTGATGCCTGACTAAGCTCTACGTTGGAATTAATTGTTTGATCTACACATTCCATGGGGGAAATCTTCACATGTCTGGGATAGACATCCCCCTAATTCATCTTACAGAATATACATGCATCTGTTAAAGAGACTACTTTGGTTACCTTTTATAACTCCAGAAGTTCAAGGAAGAGACTCCTCTTTGGTTGAGGTTACTGGAAGAAGAACTAGGTATTAGCTTAGTGCTTCATTAAAGCTGAAAATTTAGTGCAGTGCCTAGCACTTAATAAGCACTTAATAAATGCTTTATCCATCTATCTATCTATCTGTCCCCCCCCCCATATCTCTCTTTCTCTCTCTCTCTCTCTCTCTCTCTCTCTCTCTCTCTCTCTCTCTCTCTCTCTCTCTCTCATAACCACTCTTACTTATTCATGGCAAATAAGAGAAAGTTGTGGTTGAGGTAGTGGCAAGGATTCACCTCAAGCCCCTTCTTCTCTCACTCCCAGAATGTTTGATTGCTCCTAACTGTACTCTAATTAGACTCTAGTTTTCTCCTCTCCAAATCATTATTCCCAATCTTGCATGGGTTTTATCATGGCGCAGACCTGCTTATTTGTACTTTCCAGTTCCTTGACAAACTACAACCTTTCTAAGCTATCATGACTCTCTGCAGTGTGATTCCAATCTATTTTTCACACTTATCAACAACTATTCTCTTTTGCAGGCTATGTTTCATTCAGAATTAATTATGGATGTGTTTGTTGTTCTCTTTTGTTCTTGAAAAGCGCCAATGATATCATGGGTTGATGTTTTGACTTGCACATGAATTGGATTTAAGTGAGGCAGAATTGTATAAAGTTGTTGGTCTCCCTCTTTCTTCCAGAATCAACAAAGTCCAGTGGTTGGACAAAAGCCAAGACAAATGGTGATATTTCTGAATACAGTGGATAGCCTCAGTATCTTCAAAGTCCAACCAAATTCTAAGCACTCCATAGTGCCATTGGAACAAACTGTTCCATCCACCCATTGTCTCAGGGGAGGTCCTCACATGCTTGAGAAAAAAAAAAAAAAAGAGAAAGAATGAAACCTTTAAAGACTGAACTGATGCAGAGTAAAATGAACAGAGTAAACAGGACAACATCTACAATAAAAACAATATTGTAAAAACATAACTTTGAATGTCTTAAAAACTCTCATCAACCAGGATTCCTGATGAATGATATACCGTGCTGTCCATTTCCTGGCAGAGAAATAATGGATTCAGAATACAGAATGAGACACATATCTTTTGGAACATGGCCACTGAAAGACTTTATTTTGCTTGATTTGTATATTTCTTACAAAGCTTAGTTTTTCCCCAGGTGGTTAAAAGAAAAGTGGTAGGGGGAAAAATTGATCCCCCTCCCTCATTGAAAAAATTAAACTGAAAGAAACAAACCACATTTCAGCCAAAAAGGTCTTCCTGCTATATATCCTGATCTCTTCTTTCCCTTTCCCGTGATGCTCCCCATGGTAGAATAGTTTCTCCCTCTTCCAGTCCCAGCTCATGAGCTATCTCTTCCATAAAGTCTCCCCTGACTTGAAGTGATCTTTACACTTTTTGATCAGTAATATAATTCTATTTGGATCTTTCCTATAGATTTATATTATAACTTCTAGTAAATCATTGTATTTCTCATCTCTTCTCTATTAGGTTGTTGGCTCTTTAAAAGCTAGAATTATTTATTTTATCTTTGTTTCTTTAGTAAAATGTATTATACATAGTAGAACCAATAAATGATTGTTAAATTAAACTGAATTGTTGATTTGAAGTCTCCCCTGTCTCAGGCTCAAATGTCATTTTCTCTATGAATTCTTCACCAATCTCTTACCATTGAGTCTTATCAGAATTGCTTCTAAAGTTTCTTAGCTCTTTCTTTACATTCTATTTTTAAAATCCTATTTATTTCTAAAAATATTTTATCTACTGTTCTAGATTATAAACCTCCTGAGGGTAGGGATAGGGATTATCTTTAGATTTCCCACTTGATTTCTAAAGTAGAAACGTTAGATTTCTTTATTTTTTTTCTGCTTGAATACAAAGAATGGCAGTTTTTGAAGGGTGTAGCATGAAGTCTGAGCTCACCAAATTATTAACTCTTGGAACTCTTAGATAGTGCCACACAAAATGAAGAGAATTCTTTATATTCTATATTGGTCTTCATTCAATAAGTTTATGCTGCATTCAATAAGCCCTCCTTCAATTAAGTTACATACGAAATCTCACTTTACAGAAGTCAGAATGCATAGTGCAAAGAGGTCTGGAATTAGGATCAGAGAACATGGATTTGAATCCCAGCTCTAACAATTATGATTTGTTATCTCTTTGAGAAAATATTTAAATTCTCTGAGCCTCAGTTTCCTTATCTGTTAAGTGGCAATAATAATGCCTTTAGAACCTACCTCAGAAGGTTGTTAGGAAAATCAAATCAAGATAATGACTATAAAGTACTTTGTAAACCTTAAAGTACCATATACACTAAATATCAGTGATTATAAGGGAAAGGAGAGGGTTGGACCTGATCTCCAATGTCCCTTCCAGCTCTAAATCCTGTGATAAGACCTCAAAGGCAAAATCTGTCCAGTTTCTCCAGTGCCAAGTCAGAACTACTCTTGCCACATGCTGCACGATTTCCCTTTTAATTGAATTGTCGGCAAAAGCTAGTGCCTCAGGCAGACTGGCAATCCTTCCAATCTATTCCCCTGTGCCAGGTTTCCTTTGGGGGAATAAAAAAAAGAAAGTACCTTGTCTTTTTGTGAAGTGTGATCCTGGAGGGCTGGGTGTGGTAGGAGGATGACATTGAATTGAGGGGATACTCTGAGATTTGGCCTGGAAGAAATAAACAATGGGAAAAAAAAAAAAAAAAGTTGAAGCCACAAACCCAAGAAAGGATTTTGCAATAATACCTCCAGTCCAAATATCTTGGGAGCCAAAGCACACTTCTGGAGAGGGATGGAGTTCCTGGATGTACCCTGGGGACTCTTTGCCAAGCCAGTGGTCCTTTCTCTTTCATGTACCTATTGCAATGACCTCTGAGGTCAGCCAAAAAAATACAGAATTCCCCAAACTTCAAAGAAATATGCTTCATGGAAATGAGACAGGGAGCCTAAAAGAAATATAATCTTCTTCCCCCTCTCTTCCTAGTTCTTTTGTGCCTGTTTTTCAGGGGACTGTGTCTGGAGATTGGGGGAGGTGATGGAGTGTGTTGGTTGGCTCCAGATACTAGGGTTATCTTAGTTCAGGGATGGGGGTGAAAGGGAGGTAAATTAGGATTTCCAGGAGGCAAAGCAGCTGGCCAAAGGGAATGTAGGTGGGGCTAATGCAAAATATGCTGTAGAATAGAATGTCTGCAGTTTAAGTATGCTTGAAAAAGTTTTTCAAGGCTCACCTTGGTAACTCTAGGCCATCTCCATTCTGGCTTCTCCCCCACAGCAGATTTCACCTTTCATTCTTGTCCTTTTAAGCCTATAATGTCTATATATCATGTCTCAGATAGTCCAGATATTGCCATAAAGTCTGAGAAACTTAACAAGGGCTAGACAAGGTGGTACAGTAGAACATTTATCAGCAGAACAAGTAAGAAAAAAAAAGTGATAAGGAGTCCTTTATGCCCAGCTTACTTTGGTATAGAGTAAGCCTTGATCTTTCTACTGAAGGAATATACACATCTCTAAGAAGGAACAATGAGAGAATATTTAGTCTCCAGAAGAGAAAGTGAGGAAGAGAAAGAAACTAGAATCATAGAATCTCAGAAATCATTGAATTTCAACTTTGGGAGAAATTTCGGGGGTCATCTAGTTAAATCAGGCCTCAAGGATTTATTAAACTCTTGCTATCTGCTAGGCATTATACTAAGAGCTGGGGATAAAAAGAAAGGCAAATGACTGAATAAGTAAATCATTTCTTCCTTCAAGGGGCTCACATTCCAATGGGGGAGACAAACAGGGAAATAACTAGGTACATATTTAGACTAAGTATAAGATATGTACAGAGTAAAGTACCAGCATCTGTCTGGACTGGGAAAAACCTCCGAAGAAATTAGAATTTGTGTTGAATCTTTAAGGAATACAAAGAAATGAAGAAACAGAGGAGCTGGGGGAGAGCACTTTAAAGTTGGAGAGCAGCCAAGTCAAAGACATAGAATTGGGAGGTGCTAGAGGAATTTCAAGTGGGCCTGTGAATTTGGAGTATAGAAGACTGTAAAGTGGGAGATTAGAAGGGTAAAAATGGGTTAGGTTATGAAGAGTGCCTTATGTCAAACAGACAACTTTGTACTAGTATGATCTTAAAGACATTAAAAGTCTCTAGAACTCATGGTGGGGGGAAGGGGTAATATGGTCAAAAATTTTGTTGTTGTTCAGTCATTTCATTCATGTCTGATCTCTGTGATCCCACTGGGAATTTTCTTGGCAAAAATACTGGAATAGTTTGCCATTTCCTTTTCCAACTTATTTTATAAATGAGGAAACTGAGGCAAATGGGGTAAGTGGCTTGGCCAGGATTACATAGCTAATAAGTGTCTGAGGTCAGATTTGAACTCAGATGTCCCTGACTCCAGGCTTGTTGCTCTATCCACTGTACCACTACACTCCCCCATGGTCAGACCTATACTTTAGGAAAAAAAATAATAATCTCAAGATGAATGAATAATCTCAGGAAGACTGGACTGGGGAGAAACCTGAAAGAGGGAAATAGTAGGCAGTTGCTGCAGTAGTTCCGGTGAGAGATGAAGACAGCTTGTACTAAGGCTGTAACTGTGTTAGTGAAGAAAAGGGGACATATATGAAAGATGTGAATGTCGAAATGATAAGATTTGACAAGAGATTTTATATGTGAAGTAGAAGAGAATGATTAACTGTGAATGACAGAGTTTGCATTCTTGTTTAACTGGAAAGATGATGGTGAATCAACAGCTGTCCCCTTCTTTTCTCTCATCTTTGACCTCCTCTAGGTAAATGCCTACCTAGTAGGGTTATTACCAGGTCAAAGAGTTTGCAGAATTAAATCACTTTTCTAGCATAGTTCTAAATTGTTTTCCAGAACGAATTTACCAATCGACACATTCACCAACAGAATATTAATGTGTTTGTCTTACCACAGTTTTTCCAATGACTGTTTCTAAGGGATTGCAATGGGGCTAGACTTATGATTTCATTAGTATGAATTTTCAAGTGAGGAAACTGCCTCAAACAAAACAGATCTGCAACTTCTCTGCAACTGAGAGTCTTCAGCAGATGCCTAGAAAACTGAGAAGTTAATTGACTTGTCCACAGTTACAAAGCCAATGTGCCTCAGGAATAAAACTTGAACTCAAGTCTTTCCAATGGTTCTCTACACATTACACCACACTGTCTCTCTTTCTATTCCTACTAAAATATGTTGAATTAGATTGGACCCATTGTTCTAGCTTGTTGAGATATTTTTTGCTTCCTGGTTTTTGGCATTTGATACTTTAGCTTATGTTGACATTTTCATGCCATCCATATGTTTGAAAATCATGTTACATAGAAAGCATGGTATACTCCAAAGAGTTAGCAGAAAACAGTCATTGCCTTGAATCAGATAATTTCCAGAATACTGAAACTTGCAAGTTTCCCACTGTACTCCTGAGATCCTATAATAACACAACACTCAAGATCTCCATGAGATAGCAATAGGACCAGTCTACAACTTTCCTCCAGAAGGGCGACAGAGACTAGCTCTAACCATCAAGTCTGAAGTAAGGAAGCAGACTGGAAGAATGGGCAATCTCCATCATAATGAGCTGTTACAGTGGCAGAGATGCTCAAGACACAAACACAGAAGAAATGGCACTATAAGCAATGGATGCCTTAGAGAAAAATGTAATTTGGGCACAAAATGAAATACGATTCTTTAAAAAGAAAAGCAGGAGTGTTTTTAAGAGAATTAAAAATGTTTATATAGATATGTATGTATATACAAATATATACAGAAGCTTATATCTCTATATATAAACATGTGTAAATGTGTGCAATAAGAGTACTTTAGGGAAAAAAAATTGGAAAAGAAATGAAACCACAGAAGAATGAATTGGAAAGGACTTAACAGTTTGGCACAAAAGGCACAATACTTTTTCCAAGTAACAAAACTCCCTGAAAATTAGAATGGATAGATTAGAAGCCAATGCTTCTATGAGACAACAAGAAATACTAAAACAAAGTTAAAGGTTGAAAAAATAGAAGAAATCTTAAAAAAAAAAAATCTAGATCTCTTACTATCATAGGGTAGAATAGAAAAAGATAAAAAAAAATCCTCTCTCTTCAGAAATAAATCTTGAAATAAAGATTTCCAGAAACATCACTGGCAAAATGCGGAATTTCCAGGTCAAAGGAAAAAAAATACTACAAACAGGTAATTCAAGTACCAAGGAATCACAGTCCAGGATCACACACAATTTAGCAGCCATCTCAAAAAAGCAGGAGGAAACTCGGAATATGAAAGTCTAGAAGGCAATGGATATGGGATTACAGCCAAGAATAACTTAATCAATAAAACTGAATATAATGCCACCAGTGAAAAATAGCTCTTTAATGAAATAGAAGACTTCCAAGTATTCCTGATGAAAAGGACAGAGCTATAGAAAAATTTTCAAGTTCAAATAGAGAAGTGAAGAGAAGCGTCAAAGGAAAACATGAATGAACAATGATAAAGGTCTAGATAATGATGAAATGATTACATTTAAATATGGAGAGATGATACGTGTGTTTCTTTTGAACCCTATCATTATCAGGAGTTATCATCTAGGAAGTCTAATTAGAAAAGATGTAGCAGGCTTTTGCCATGTCTTGATAACTTTAGAAGAAAAGAAAAAGAGAGGAAGAGGAATATAGTAAGTGGCAAAGGGAGGAAATGAAAGCTAGGGGAAATTATTTCATATAAGAAAGGTGTACAAGTAAATATTTATACAAAAAGGGTGGGGTTGAAAGTAGTGGCTGATACTTGAACCTAACTCTCATCTGAACTGTTCAAAAAAAGGGAAAATACACACTCATTCACACACGTATTAATTTTAAGGAAAACCAATTCTATGGATGTATAAAATATTTATAACTCTTTTTGAGGTTGCCAAAAAAAATGAAAATGTGAAGGAGTGACCATAAATTGGGGGATGAATGAACAAGTTATGGTATTATGTGATAGAATATTAGTATGCTGAACTCTTATAAACTTACTGACTAGCCAGGATTCCAGAGGACTAATGAAGAAATAGGCTATCTACTTCCTGAAAGAAAGGTGAAGGACTCAGAAAACAGAATGAAACATTTTTTAGCCAATTGGAATTTTTTTTTATTTATTATAAATATGGGTATTATTTTACTTATGGTTCTCAGGAGTGGAGTTGTAAGGTGAGAATACTGTAAGTGTGAGAATACTGATCTTGCCTGATTTGAACAAATAAAATGCTTTTATAAGTTGTTGTTGTTTTAAGATTATATTTAACCCATGGTAGCTGATGAGGTTATCAAGAGTGAGAATAAAGAATAGAACTTCTTAACCTAAGTCCATGAACATGCTTTCTTAAATATTTTGATAACTGTATTTCAATAAATATGATGGATTTCTTTGTAATCTTACACATTTTATTTTTGCTTTTAAAAACATTCTTCTTAGAGGGGGTCCATATGTTTCCTCATACTGCCAAAAGGGTTCATTCTCTCTCTCTCTCTCTCTCTCTCTCTCTCTCTCTCTCTCTCTCTCTCACACACACACACACACACACACACACACACCACACACAGACACACACAAAGCATACCTCTTATAATGAGAAAGAGAAAGTCCTGTATATAACCTTGGGGAAAAAATAAGTTAGAAGACGTGATGTACATGAGAAACTAACAAAGAAGACTAAGAAATGGGCAGAGTGGAGGTAAGGGAAGAGATGAGTCAAGAGACAGCAAAATCACAAAAACTCCAGAAATGACAGAATCTCCAGGAAGAGAGTATAGTGAACAGTTTAAAATGTAGTGAATAGAATGCAAATGATTAGGCCTGAGAAAAGACCCTGAGACTGAAAAATAAGAGATCATTTATAATTGGAATAGCTAGAATTTACATAGTTCTTTAAGGTTTGCAAATTGCTTTACAATTTTTTTTTTTTATCATTACAATGTTGGTAAGTAGGCAGTATTTTTATTCCAATTTTATAGATGAGGGAATTGAAGCATATGGAGATAAAAATGATTTGCCCAGAATTACACAGCTAGTGAAGTGTCTGAGGCCAGATTTGAACCCTACATCTTCCTGATCTCAAGTCTAGTACTATATCCACTGAATCACTTAACTTTGGAGAAAGCAGTTTGATTTGAATAATGAGGTTGGAAGCTAGTTTGTAAAGGGTATAAGAATGAATGAGAAAAGTAAAAGTGAAGGTTGGTGCTTGAAGACTACTTTTTAAAAGGAGGTTTGCTGAGAAAGGAGAGTTATAGGAAGATAACTTGAGGGGATGGTAGTGCTGAGTAAAGATTTTTTTTTTCTGAGACAATTGGGGTTAAGTGACTTGCCCAGTGTCACATAGCTAGGAAGTGTTAAGTTCTGAGGTTGCTTCAGGACTGGTGCTCTATCCACTATACCAACTAGCTGTCTCTTTTTTTTTTTTTAACAATAAAGGAAAACTGGACCTATTTCAAGGCACCAAGGAAGAAACAGGCAGATAGAGATAATTTGAAGATGAGGAAAGTTAGATATATTTCAAGGCACTAACGAAGGAATAAGTGGATATAAATAACTTGAAGAGATAACTTGGAGAGAAAAAAAGACAGAGAGAGACAAATAGAGAGAAGACATGATTGAAGATGCAGTTCTACTGGAGAAAACAGGAAGAGATTAGATCAAATACATACGTAGAGAAGTCGGCTTTGTCAAGAAGAAAAGGTGCCTTTTTTGAGAGAGTGGAAGATTGTGTCACATGGTTTTGAGATGAAGAGAATGAGAGAAAAGTGCACTCATACTGAATGGCCTCAGTTTTCTCAATAAAGTAACAGGTTTGCTAAAACAGTGAAAAGTGTGTGTGTAGGGAAGAAAGGGATTAAGGAGGGAAGAAAAGATGTGGAATGGAAGAAAGAAAGGAACAAGCATTTATTAAATATCTACTATGTGATAGGCACTGTGTGAATTGCTTTACAAATAATACCTCATTTGAATAGCTTCTTTGGGGAATGAGATAAGAAATCAATTAGAGAAGCATAAGAGGATTGATTGTCTTGCTGCAGTGAGAACCCAGTTGAAACTGGCTAATATGACTTTGTCATGATGCTCTTGAGCACACTTAGGAGACTACTCCTTTATTCAGTGGCTTGTGAGTAGGAGCAGAGAAGATGATTATGATTTGTGCAGGAGTAGAAACATTTCTGGACTCCATCCCTATCAGTTAAACTGAAAAGCTTTGAAGTTTAGAAGAATTATAGTTTTCTCTTTGATCTGGGATTCCTGCCTTAGTTATTCCTCTACAGACCGGGCTAAATAGGCAGGGTAATCCTGGTCTTAGTCTAGGGTCTGAGCCAAAGTGCTGTTGCTGAGTTTATGAACTTTTTCCTTTCTTGCTATACCACTCAGAGCCTACATACCTGAGAGCCTGTGTGTAGGTTCCCTTAAAACATAATATGTATCATCCTTTCCCTGAATCTGGAATCTGCATTTGGATAATGGGCAACAAAACTGCTAGTTCAAATCTTGTCTTGTCACAGTACCCTGGTGTGGATTTAAGGGTACCCTGGAATCATTTTGGGTCTTCCCCTTGCCCTAGTGTACAGCCTCTCCCTGCATACTGGAGTTTTCTTCTCCTGGCCCAGCCCTGACCCTAGTGTCCACAGACCTCCCTGTCTATCTCCATATGGTGAGCTGAGCAAGACAAAGGACTCACTGTGATTTTTTTCTGGATTTTCCCAGCAGTATTTGATCTGGTGCATTTTCTCTATCTGGTTGGAGGAGTGTGTAGACAGGAGCTCACAGTTTGCTTCCTATCATTCTGCCATCTCTGTTAACTCTCGTGTTCAAGGAGATTATTCCCAGATTTATATATCCAGGTCAGGCTCTTCCCTGAGCCCCTCTGGATTGACTATTTTTCATATGGATGACCCAGACACATTTTAACTCAACATGTCTATAACAGGTCTTATTATCTTTCCCTGTAAATATCCTCCTCTTCCAGATTTCCTTATTTCTGTCAAAGGCACCATCATATTTTCAATGTATCAGGTTCATAATCTCTTCAACTCTCCCTCACTCACTCCACATATCCACTCAGTTGGCAAATCTTTTTGCTTTTGCCTTCACTATATCTCTCACATCTGACCCCTTCTCTCCACTCACAGCAACTACCTTAGTCCTGGCCTTCATCAACTCTCACTTTGATTATTGCAACAGTCCCCTAATTGGTTTCTCTGCCTCAAATCTCTCACCACTCTGGTCAATGCTACGCATTGCTGCCAAAGTAATTTTCCTTAAGTGCAGATCTGACCATGTCATTCCCCTACTCAGCCAACTCCAGGGGCTTCCTGTTGCCTCAAAAATAAATATATATTCTCCTCTGTTTAGCTTTTAAATCCATTCAAAACTCTGCCCCAATCTATCTTGTTTTTCAGCTTCTTTTGACATTACTTCCCTTCTGAACTTTCATCCAGCAAACTAGACTTCCTTTTGTTCCTCACACATCAAACACCATCTTCCAGTCTGCAGCCATTCCACTTGTCTGGAATTCACTCCCTCATAAAGTCTTTTCTTTTACTATACAGCTTAAGCACCACTTTTTTCCTGAATTATTTACTTTTCCCAAGTACTATTGTCCTCTTCCCCAAACCAACTTGTATTTAACTATTTTGTATATATTTGTATCTATTAACTTCATATTTATACTGAATATATTTTTGTATGCACTTGTTGCTTTGAGGAGAATGTAAGCTTTTTGTGAGTAGGGATTGTTTTGGTTTTTGCATATGTATCTCCAGGACCTCACACACTGCCTGGTACATGTTGTTCCTCATCAGTCATTTTCAGTTATGTCTAACTTTTCATGACCATATTTGGGGTTTTCTTGGCAAAAATACTGGAGTGATATGCCATTTCCTTCTCTAGCTCATTTTATAGACAAAGAAACTGATATAGTTGAAGCTTAATAAGTATTTGATTGATTTAACTTAAATCACAAAACATTAAAAGATAACTACTTTTTATTATGTTTTTACAAACCACCTCTTTAATAATGCACTTGAGAATTTTTGCTATGAACAAAAATCAGTCTTACTGACCTGTAGTCTGAAGAACTAAGCTTCTTTCCCTTTTTTGAATACATGCATTCATTTTGAACATAGTTTTGCCTCTGAACACATTCATTCATTTCACACATATAATATGCCTAGCATTGTGTTAGGTATGTTGAGAAATGCATGTTCCTGTCTTCCAATTTCTCTAATCTATTGAGGGAGATTAAACACAGTTACAGAAGAGTAACTGAGAATACAAGACAACATATATATCTTTTTATTTTTTATTCATTTTAAATTTAAATACAAAATAAGAAAAGAAAAAAATTTCCAAGTACACAACAGAACAAAGAGGTTTCAATATAAACAATACATTTCCATTTCAAACTGTTCACTTCTTTGGAAAAATCTATGTGATAAATACTATACATTATTTTCAAAGCCACCCAGCTTTTTGTGCTTCCTTCTAAGTTCTCTTTTTAAAAAAATTATTTATTTTTTAATTTATGAAAATGAAACAAGTATTTCCATAACATGGTAGAATGAAACTGCAACTCTATTATATAAAACTTGCTATTTTAAAAATTAGATAATAGTTATCATGTAACTTTCTTTTTAAAATTTTTTTCTCCCCTCTCCCCCAACCCCACCCTAGAAATGGCTATCATTAGACACAACTATGTATATATATAAAACCATTTTAGACATACTTTTATTTATCATTTCTTTCTCTGGATGCAGATAGTATCTTCCTTCATAGACTAAGTACCAAGACAGCTGTAAATGTAAGCAGAGGAGAGGTCTATCTGGTAAAGTGGAAAGAGCATCAGATATAGAGAAAATGGCCTCATGTTTGAATCCTAGAAACTCTGCTTACTTTCCATATAATCTCAGTCACATCACTTAACTCTTTGGGTCATCAATTTCCTTCTCTGTAAAATAAGGAGAGGGCACCAGGATGGCCTTTGAAGCCCTTTCCAGATCTCAGTTTATGCTCTGATGGTCACTGTGGGCTGGTAGATTTGGAAAAGATTTCATAAAAGAGACAGAACTTGAGATTGACCTTAAGGCATGTAGATAACCTTAAGAGGAGGAGGAAGAAGTTCAGGAATTGGCCAGTGGGTGAATGTAAGTCAGGATAATGTGAGAAGACCAATGGAGAGATTCATATCTTCGATTGAGGACCATTTTAATATTCATGAAGTTTGTTTGAGTTGTTTATTTTTCATGAAGGGAAAGCTATAATGCTGTTTGGAGAGTCAACCAAAGGGGTGGGGATGTGGGGGTATGGTGTGTGGTCAAAGGGATATGTACCACAAACACATACACCTTTCATTGAAGAGAGAGACAGACAGACACACACACACACACACACACACACAGATAGAGAGAGAGAGAGAGAGAGAGAGAGAGAGAGAGAGAGAGAGAGAGAAGAATGGAGGAAGGGAGGGAGGGAGACAGGAAGATTAGTAAAAGCTGAGAGGATTGTGTTTAGATTCAAATACCAGCTAGAGTGCTAAAATAACTATAGCTTCCTTCCTAGTCCAATCCCCTTGTTCTTCAGTTCCCACTTTACGCTAAGGATCTCTGAATGTTTTGAAACACAGTATCAGAAAGGAAAGGAGTTACAGTTGATCTACAAAGTGGCATAATCCCACAGGCTAATAGAAAGAAACCTTGGAAATTGTCATAGTGAGAGGCAATGCAGCTCTAACCCAGGGAGCAACAGCAACCATAACATCCCCATCATACCAAGAGAATCTAGTGCAATCACTATATCCCAGGCTGCTGTGGTCAGGGATCTTGCAGTTATATCTCAAGAAGGGAATTCCAACTCTATAAAGTTATTCAATTTCATGGCCAGAAGGAGTCCCTTTGGGGGAAAGAGGAGGAAGCTGTTGGATCAGGTTACAAACTGAGAAGCAAAACTATGCAAAGCAATTAATTCTCCTGCTTGGAGACTAGGCTAGAGGGTTGGGGATGGGGGTGGGGGGTGAAGGAAGTTAGGATACAGGGGCCAGCAAAGTTCAGAAATTCCAGGTTAAACACTGAGGGCTTATGGAGGTTATTTACTAGCCTTCTCTCTTTGCCTTTAAACATGAAATTTTCGTCTATTTTTATGTGAGGTGTAAAACAACCATTGTAGAAAGGTACATTTTTAAATTAATTTTTTGCATTATTAAAACTTTTATTCATGTCTTGTTTGTGGTCTGCCTCACCTGGTCCACAATTTTAGGCAGCTGTCAGCATGCTTTACTTAACTCCTTATTCTTTCCTGCCACCTTCTTACCATTCTCACTTGCTTCCTTACCACCTTCACCAGAAACTCCGCACTTTTCCTCCCCTGTACATCTGTCTCAGAGCTGCTATTGTGGTTGGTGATAGTCTCACTTAGTGTCACTTCCCATCCTCCAATTATCTTTTTAGCAAAAATTTAAATGTCCAGAAAAAGACCATAAGGACTCAGTGGGAAGTATCATAGAGCAATGGGAATGACACCTCCTTAGAACATCAAGCTCCTGAAAGGTCAATGCAGAATTCCCACTCATGTGCCAGTTCTCCTTTTCCCCAGAAGCAGGTCCCCCAAGCTGGATGATACCATGTTAGGTGGTTTATCCATTTGCCAAACCCTGATTATAAAAGGAACATGGATGTAGAGATGGAAGTTGCATCATATATCAACTAACCCAAGCCTTTCATTTTTTTAAACAGATAAAATAACTGCGGTCCACAGAGATTAATTGACTTGCTCAAGGCCACATGGAAAGTAAGCATCAGAGGTGGGAAGTATTATTACAGTCAGTACATCAGCAGGATGATATTGATTTTTTTTTTTAATGGCTCTTTATTCTAGGGAGAAGCCAGCAGTTATCCAAAGCACTGAAGAATTTTTCAGAGGTAATCAACTTGTGCCTCTTCCTCCTATTCACCTTTGGGCCCTACTCATTGTTCATTCACAGTGTCCTGATGTACCAAATATGGAAGGCATTTGGAGAATAATAAATAATGGCTAACGTTTGTATAATGCTGCTATGTACTATTTATCTCATTGAGTCTTCACAACAACCATGGGAAGTAGATGTTATTTTTTATCTCTATTTTATAGATCAGGAAATCAAGGTTGATCAAGATTAAATGATTTATCCCAGAGCTACATAGTTTGTAAGACTCTGAGGTCACATTTGAACTCAGGTCTTCCTGACTACAATTCTTCTACACTACCCTCTCTGATTCAGGCCAATTCCAATAGACTTGTGATGGAGAGAGCCATCTGCATCCAGAAAGGATTATGGGGATTGAATGTAGATCACAACATAGCATTTTCACCTTATTATTGTTATTTGCCTTTTTGTTTTTTTTTCTTTCTCATTTCCCTCCTGCCTTTTGATCTAGGTGTGTGTGTGTGCAGTATGATAAATGTGGAAATATGTTTAGGAAAATTGCACATGTTTTGACTTATATTGGATTGCTTGCTGTCTGGGGGGGGGGGAAGAGAGAAAAATTTGGAACACAAGGTTTTGCAAGGGTGAATGTTGAGCACTATCTTTGCATGTATTTTGAAAAATATAAAGCTATTATAAACAAAAAGAAGAATGTCTCCAAAAATGTATGTTTTATCTGGAAATCTAGATTATGTATACATGAAATCTACATTCTAAGTGACAAACTAAATGGTTCATGTAATGTGTTAGAGAAATGCAACTAAGAGAATCTCTAGATTTCTTTTTGGTATTCAAAATCCTTTATAATCCCCTTCCCTTTCTTTACCTTTCTAGGCTTCTTAAACTTTAAATGTCCTCTTTAGCCTAAAGTTACTGGTGTCTTTGCTGAAAGATACAGTATCTCCTGACTTGGGAATTTTTCACTGGTTGAACCCTTTATCTGGAATTCCCATCTTCTTCATCTCTGCCTCCGTATTCCCTGGTGTCCCAGCTAAAATCCTACCATTTATCAAAAACCCTGATTTCTCTTAATTCTAAGATCTTCCCTCTTTTATTTCCTATTTATCCTGTTTAGAGCTTGGTTTGTTAGTTTGTTTGTTTTAACATAGTTGCATATTCTTAGTAATATGCTTCTTGAGAGCAGACTGCCCTTCCCTTTCTTTCTATCTCTAGTTCTCAGGGGAGTTCTCCAGTTATCCTGAGCTGTATTTTGCTACTGGGTTGAGGAGGAGGAATTGAGGCTGATGACTTTGCATGGAACTTCCTCACTTAAATCCAATTCCCTTGCCTGTCATGGCATCACATTAAGTAAGTTCATGTTAGCAGTTAGTGGAAGATAAAGACAGAACTGTAGGTGGAGGGCAGATTGTGTACACCTTTGAATGCCAGGCTAAGGAATTCCGATTCAACGCCACAGGCAATTGGGGAATACATAAAGCATATGAGTAAGGAAGCTGATCAAAGGAATAATACAAGAATTTTTCTTTTCTGTTATGGAATTTGTGAAATAGCACAGAGGTGCAGAAATCTTTAATTCTACTAAGTTGTTTATTTTTTTATTTTATTTTATTTTTTTATTAAATCATATGCCTACCACATGTCAAGTAGAGAGAGCTTGACAAAAGATACAGAACAGACCCCAATGCTTAGGTATACATCTTGCCTTGTGTGTGCAGTATGAGACAAAGAGTTAAGTCACTTACCCTCCCCCATGTTCAGTGTAGGAGTATGAAGACAGAAACAAATCAGTCCCTGCCCTCACAAAGCTCATATTTCACTGTCTATGTGGAATAGGCCTGAACCAGCATAACAGTGTGAATGGAAGGAAAGGGACTGTTATAAAATGCATTTGTGAGAGCCGTGAGGGATTCAGATGATTGAACGATGCGAAGAAGAGAAAAGAATGAAAGAATTTAAGATTTTAAGCTTTGGATGACCTGGGATTACTGTGGTACCACTAATCATAATGAAAGCTAAAAATACAGCTGCCTGATGGAAGTAATGACAGTGAATATTCTCTCCAGCCTCTCACTCATTCATTCCACAAGCATGTCTAATCTGCATAATTCCCTATGCTCTAAACACTAAGAGAGAAATAAAGATCAATTTCAACCTTTAGGGTCAGTATACTTTAGAAAACCTGGAACCTGAATGGGAAAAAAAAAAAAAATCAATATTATCCTCAACATTCAGTAAAAGAAGAAATCAACAATGTTTTTAGAAAAGAAGTTATTTGCTCAAGGTTATTCAGCAAGGTAGTGGTCAGGAAAGCACAAAGGGGTGTACCCCCAAGCATATTTCCCACTCACCATCTCTTCTTATTTGAAGTCATTCCAGCAGGTGGGATTACTGCCTTCCAACAAAGTGTTTCATAGGCATTCCAGCTCTGTGGACCTCACAGCTTCCTATGGATGAAACTAGGTCTCGTATCACTAATTGAGCTCTATTTTATTCTCCAAATGCATAACATTCAATAAAGGATTATTCATTAAAAACAAAAACAGAGAAGCTAAAGGTACTTAATGACTGCTTCTAATAACTGGTACAGGAGCTCTCTCTGTGCTAAATTAAAGGATCAGTTACAGTTATCATTAAGCTCTTTACAAGGGCTTCTGATATTTAGCACTCCTAAGGCATCTTCCTCACTCATATATGCAAGCACAAATTCCAAGGGAGAGAGCTGCTCCAACACCACATTCTCTTTGCTTATCTCCTGGAGCAAACTCATTACCAAATGAAGTGTTTGGGATGGGGAGGGGGGGAGGAGAAGTGGAGGAGGAATAAGGATTTTCTGTGGGGTAAACACCATTCATGTATTCCCTTCAGATTAAGAGTAAGGAGAGAGTTTAATTAAGACAGTGCTTAATGACAAGGGAGGAAGATGTTGGTTATTGTGTGAATTCTGCTGCTAATGGAGTCTCTCTCTCTACCCCATCTTGCTTATTAAATTAGCTAAGTGGGATGGATTGGGTACTTGAAATTTACCAGTACCCAACTTTAGGACAAGATTATCTACCACAAGGGCCTACACCACAGCTTGCCCAACATGTGATTAGCAGCTTGTCTCCTTCCCATCCAATATGCAAAAGCTCTGAAATACAATAGAGGCTACTATTGTGAAAGCCCAAATAGGACAGGTTAGGGATCCAAGAGTCTTCCTGTAAATTTATTAGCCTAATTCAGAACTTCATCATGGTCTAGAGATTGTTGGGAAACAATAAAGTCACTGTATCCAGTCACTATAGGAGACCAAAGTAAACCACAAAGATGGTTGACAAGGGTGTTGTTGAGTAGCCGGAAGAGTCAAACTAGGAAGAGTCCAGTTCTACAAAGGATAGCCAGAGCTATACCTAAAGGTAGGTTAGAGAGATCTTTAATATGGATGAAAATTCAGAATTTTTTTTCTTGTAGGCAATATTACTCTGTTCATCTCATCAGAAATTTCTAACATTCCTTTAAAATATCCATACATCCCCACAGAAATACAGGTATAAATGAATCCATATTTCCTTTTGCAAGAAAATAGGCACTATGGTTTGGAATAAAGAGCACTATATCTAGAGTTAGCAGATTTGAGTTCAAATTCTGCCTGTATGACCATGGGCATATTCAATTAACCAATATTTAATAAATGTGCCACAGAGCATAGAGCTTCAGACCTGATGTCAGGATTTCTGAGTTCAAAATCCTTTCTGAGACACTTCTTAGCTGTGCAATCCTGGCCAAATCATATAATCTCTATACACCTCAGTTCCTTCATCTATAAAATGTGGATAATGATAGCACCTACATTCCAAGGTTTTGGGGAGGATCAAATGACATAATAATTGTGCACAGTTCCTGACAAGTAGTAAGTACTGTATAAATGTTAGCTATTATTATTACTGTTTTTGTGCTAGGCTCTGTGCTAAGCACTGGGGAGATACAGTTAGAAGAGTGAAATGCTTGCTCTCAAGGATGGGGGAGACAACATATATATTTTATATATGACATAAATTGAAATGTAATATAAAATGTACTATATATAACTTATAAAACATTAATGTAATATATACAAAATAAATGCAAAATTGTCTTGGGAGGAATGATGCTAGTATCTGGAGGATCAGACTTCATCTAGAGAGTATAATGGAAGAATGGAAAAAGAAGGTTCAGGTCTAGGAGTATAGAAAAAAGAATCCCAGAGTTGTTTGGTAAAATTATTTCTGCAAGTTTGTGATGCTATGGAATGGAGGTGCCTGACTCTCTACTTCAGACAACGTATTATCCAACTGTTTCTGGTCTGCTTACTATGTGATGAAAAAATGGTTGGCTACTGAGTCAGAAATGGGTGTGCATCCAAAAGTTACTAACTGGCCAAATCAATCATTCTGACCTAGGTCTGGCTCTATAACTCTGGAGGAGAGAGTGGGGCTGATGACATTGCCTAGTTGGTCTCACTTAAATCTAATTCACTTCCAAATCAAGACATTGCCATGCTGAGGTCATCGGTCCTCTTCAAGAACAAAGGATAAATAAACCCCAACAACTGGCAAAATTTTTCTTTCCTGGATTTAATGAGGAAGAACAAAGTCTGTAATCCTCTAGGGCAGGGCAGGGAACAGGGAGTAAAAAAAACGGGGCCTTATTTCATCAAGTGGATCACTTCTCATGTGACCTCATTGTGCCTGCTCTTTCCTACTTTAAGGTTCAGGAGTATCAGAGATAAGGTGGAGTAGGCTATAAATTCGTGAGCTTCTTAAAGTTAGGATAGTAACAGGGATTCAAAAATTGGGGTTTATATCAGAATTTATTGGCAGTCAAGCCTGGTGAGGAATGAAGTTCTAATGAATAAGCAGCCTCTTGAGTACTTTGGGGCAGAAGTACTTCAATAACAATTAAGTCACTGTCCTAGAAGCAAAGGAGATGATTCTATAGATTGGCTATATGTCACATTAGAAATAGATAGGGTCCAAGTAAATGATTTAGAACAACTGCTTTAAGTTTGAGCCCACTTTCCCTATGGACAAAAGGGGAGGTATTCCATTCCTAACTCAGCATAATATTTTTTAAAGTTTGGTTCTTGCTATATATACACATACATAATAAATATATGTATTTAATGCATACATATATATTTTATACATGTAAATAACTGTGTAAAGAAGTTATTTAATATTGGCTGGTTAACCATATTGAAGTACAAATCAGTAGATTAATCCATGACAGAGGGGAAACATTGGCTTTAGTTAGTGATTGGGATTGGGAAGAACACACCAATATGGGAGAATCAGAAAGATGAGAAACGGGGGGGGGGGGGGGGGGGGGGGGGGGGGGGGGGGGGAAGGGGGGGGGGAGAAGGTATTGCTTAAGCCCCTAAGAAAGAGATTTAGCTGCTTTTTGGGACCACAGTGTGTCAGTGTGAATGAGTTGGGATAAAGAAGTCTAGAGATGATAGAAAAACTATAGGTATAACTAGAACTGAGTTTTAAATTACCCAGAGATTCCAAGAGGCAGAGGTGAGGAATAAATGCACTCTAAGAATTTATTTATTATACTGGAAAACTAGTACAATAGCACAGAAAAGGAAATCAACTTTCTTATTTTTAAATGGGGGAAGGAAATTTAGGGGTATGGAATAAACATGTAAATGACTGAATGAAAAAGCATTTATTAAGTGATGACCCTGTATAGCAGACCCTGTACTAAGTACTGGGCATATAAATACAAAAGGACAATTTCTGACCTCATGGAGCTTACATTCTAATAAGAGGAGACAAGACATATTCAGATAATTATTGAGATGATGGGTAAACCCATAGTGGAGTAGATTGACACACCCTATCCAGGAAGAATGGCAGAACTGATTGGATCATATTTCATAGGAGTAAGGGGTTGTAAAGAAGGTGGCTAGACAATAAAGAGTGGACCAAAGTGTTTCCTAGGTTTTTCTGAAATCATTTTTCAGAGAATCAGTCATCCAACAGGAAAGGATGTTCCAGGGCAGAAGTTCCTCTAAGGCATGTTAAAGCAACAATTGTTTTTTTTTTTTTTTTTTTTTTTGGTCTTATATGAGATTAGAAAGGAAAAGATAAAGTAAATCCTTTCACTGGTGAATTAAAAAAAAGTCTCATAATCTCAATGATGTCCTTTTCATTTGTCTGAGTAGGGACACTCCCAGCCCTAGGGCCCTCTCTTGATGATTCTGAAAGGTACTTAGCCTTATTCCAAGAGTGCCTCAGGTTACAGAATTTAGGATACTCAGACAAACCAATTCAAACCTTGTCTCCTGTAATGTTTCTCCTTGGTCCCTCATTTCCGACCAACCTCAAGGACAACTGAGAGACCATGTGACAGATATGGCCCAAACCCTTGTGAAGGGAGGGAGAGAGGAGGGCAAAGTACCACATTACTGCCATCATTATCCCTTCGATTTCCAGGGCCAAGGAAACATTTCAGACTCCTGACAATTCCATCAGGCCCCAGCACGAATGAAACTCGTCAGCAAAAATTAATTTCCTTTGCCAAGCCCTCCTGGCTGAGGCTCTGCTGCTGCTGGTTTCCATTCCTTCCTTAGCCCCCAAACAAAATCAATAATAGTCAAAACAATGAAAGCTAATTTTATGCTGCAGAACCTGACATTGAAAAATATTTTAGGTGAAGGAAATAATGGTGTGTGACTAGTTGAGTTAGGAGTCAAAAAACCTTGACAGAAGGATGCAAGAGAATGCTGCATGAAGTATAGGACCAACAAGAAGCTTGATTTTTTTCATAAACTCTGGCAGTTTAAATGTAATTGGGTCAAATGTACTTAATAATAGATTTTTGTTCTATTCTTTAAAAGAGAATTTAAAACTAAAAATGTAGCATGGAGTAGATTAAAAGGTCCTACATTTGGAGTTAGAGGACCAGAGTTCAAATCCTTACTTTGCTCCTTATTACCTGTATGATCTTAGGCAAACCATCTAACCTCTTTCCTTATCTGTAAAACAGGGAGGTCTACTAGCTGACCCCTAAGGTTCCTTCTTATTCCAATAGATCTCTGATCTCTGCCTCCTTAGTATAAGCCAAAAATAATCTAGCTAATATAACAAATATCTCTATGCTTCAGCCAAACTGACTTGTTGCTTTTCATTCATCCTATTGATTTCTTGCCTCCAAACTTTTGCATAGGCTGATCCCCCTGCATGAATTTACTTAGTGGAATGCTTAGCTACATTCAAGATTCTGGTCAAAGAAGCCCAATTGTTTTTCCTCCCATGTGTCCTCCTCTGCCCCCCAATCACTGTCCATTTAGTTTGCCTATATTCTATATTTACTTATCTATCAACATTTTGCTTTTCCCACTAAGAGGAAAGCTCCTTGAGAGTAGGGATTTTCTCAGTTTCCTATTTAAGCTCCCAATTATTAGCATGGGACCTGAAATATAATAAATACTTAATAAATGTTTTTTGATTGATTTATTCCTGTATCTGGAAAAATGGTTGTAGAATTTCCAAAACCTTTTAGTTCTAGATTCAGGTTGGTTAGACTTCCTCATCCTACTTTTAACAGCTGAAGAAAGTGACATTTCTCAGACACTGATATTCCTTTGCAGTTCTCTGGAACATACTTGATTCTAGAAATCTGTGCCTATACTCTAAGCATCAATGAATACCTGATAAGAGAGTGAGCAGGTTTGGGGCTCCTGAAAGTCTCAGTTCATTCCCTTATCACAAAGTGCCCATTACTGATTATCACTGCCAAGGAGCTAGTCTCTGATACTCCTTTGGACATTGAGAGACACTCTGTTCCTGTGGAATGCTCTGGATGGAGTGGGTATTTGGCAAAGACCACATCATTCAAACTATAATGCCCTGACAGGCATTCATGATCTGTCTCTTCCCTCATTTTGTTCACATATATGTATATGTATAAACACACAAAACACAAAACACATACAATGTACCTTACTTTTAAACACTGTTTTATTTACAACATATATGCATCACATAAATAGATAAAAAAGTATATATATATATATGTATATATATGTGTGTGTGTGTGTGTGTGTGTGTGTGTGTATACATGCCTAAATATCCCTGCCCAAGCTTACAGTTATAATCACTTGCTCAGGAATTTTCCAGTCAACTATGTTTCCAGGAGAATAGGAAAATGGAGTCATGTGTTAGAGGAACTGGTTTGTTAAGAGCTAGAGATTCTCAAGAGACAGCCTTTTGCGAACAGAACCATCAGCAGGTTAAGCATATTTGATGACTTGAGATATACAAACTCTTGTCTGGACCAGTAATCTAAGACCCTACCCTATCCACAAAATAAGAATAGACTGGGGAAACCTATGACCCAAGACATCTGAGAATCTGAGAGTTTAAGCTATAAACAGAAGTGGATAGCAAGCTGTTAGTTGCTTCAGTTATAAATCAAAGGAGAGAACATTCAATTTGGAGTCAGGAAGACCAAGGATGAACTATTGTCTCTAGTACATAAGAGCTCTATGACCCAACCTCTCTGCTTCTCAGTTTCTTGGTATCTAAAATGTGGAATCCAGACTCAGTGACCTCTAAGTTCCCTTCCATCTTTAAAGCTATAATTCTATCACCTTTTGCATAGGTACAAAAGACAGGGGTGGGGTGGCAGTTGGAGGGGGGTGGGAGTCCAGTGGATGAGCTAGATCATGCTTTGATCTTTTGCTCTGAGCTCCACACTATGGCAACAATTACTGTCAGTCATATCTATCAATTATCAACAAATACTTACTGAGTGTCCATTTTTTGTGTCCCATCTTGTGCTAAGTGCTAAGAGAGAAGCTGACATCACGACCCCTGCCCTCTCAAAACTTACAGTCCTAACAGGTTAAGATGATATATTTAGAGGCAGAAGGGACCTTAGAAGTACTTATATTCAATTCATTCATTTATAGATGAAGTAAGTGCAAAAGTCAATATTTGAACCTGAATTCTTTGATAACTAATACCATACTCTCATTATACTACCAAAGTAGGGGAGTTGAGATGAGCACTCATGATGTGACTTTAAAATAACTAAATACTAAGCAGAGTGGTGCAGCCTATAAATGCAATAGAAGTTTAGAGGGAGAGAGAAGGCAATATGGAATGGGACCTTCAGAAAAGGTTTTCTAGAGAAGGAGGAATTTAGTCTGCACCTTGAAGAGGTAGGATTTAAATAAACAAATAGGACAGGTCAGAACATCCCAGTGGTAAGGTAATTTCAGCAAAAGTACAGAAGTATTTGATAGAGCCAGGGAACGAATCAGGCAGACTAGGACAGAGACAGGCAATAGTGGGTACTAAAATTGGATAGATAAAGGACAGATAATGAAAGGCTTTGAAACCCAGGGGAAAAAGTTAAAACTTGATGGGGCTCAACAGCAGTCATGGGTTTTTGAAATGACATGATGAATATACTGCTTTAAAAAGACTGATCTATCAGTAATATGGAAGATGGATTACCTCTAAATACATCATCTTAACCTGTTAGGACTGTAAGTTTTGAGAGGACAGGGGCTATGATGTCAGCTTCTCTCCCAGCACTGAGCACAAGATGGGACACAAAAAATGGGCACTCAGTAAGTATTTGTTGAAGCTGACATCTCCTGAGATAGTTGTGAATAATGTAGGTATGAAGGAATAAGGTCCTGGACAAAAATGATGGCAGAAGGAATAGGGAGGAAAGGACAATTCTGAAAGACCTTTCAAAAGAAAAAGTAATAGGACTTGGTTACAATACTAAATGAAGAGGATGAAGAGGGAAGAGATCAAGATAAATGCAAGACTTTTTACCTATAAGGCTAGAAGAATTATGTTACCGCTGAGAGAAATACAGTAGTTGGGAAGGAATTGTGGTTGGAGAGAAAGATCAGTTCAGTTCTGGACATAGGATTGTAGATTGTAGAAGTTATAAAGGATAACAGAGATCTTCTAATCGAATTCCTTAATTTCATAATTAAGAAAATCAAACCCAAAGAAGTTATGCAATTGTCTCAAGTCACACAGGCCGTATATGAAAGAATCAGGATTTGAACCCAAGTCTTTCGATTCCAAATTTAGTTCTCATTCTCCTCCTTCTTCTATGTCAAAGCAATAACAAAGCTTCTATTTATTCTCCAAAGTCAAAGTGAATGGAAAGTGAATGGAACTTGGAGGAAGGAAGGGTAGAAAAGAAATAGTAATAAAATGCCACCTTCAGAGAAGGAAAAGGATTCATATAGTATTGTCAGTATATCATCACTGAATATATTTTGCAACTACATATATATATGTGTGTGTGTGTATAGAGAAATATACATTTATGGGTTTGAGTGTACATGCACATATATTACATGCACATATATTTATGGATAGATATATGTACATATGTATATATTAAAGTATATGTATGTTACTCACACAGAAACACATATGTAAACATACATTGTTTCCCCTTATAGGACAAAATGCTGAAAAATAAATATTATTTCAGTTTTTTCTTTGTATTGCCAGTTCTTAACATGATATCTAGCACATAAGTGCTTGATACTTGTTGATCGAGTATACTGATCGTGCCGTCAGATTCCACAATCAAGTTTAGTAATACTCTTAAGTTCATGTTACTGAAATAGGGATGATGGAGTCTTCAGAGAAGACTCCAGGAGGAAGGGTTGCAGAGACCTTTTGATGACTGCTCACTCATTTTTGGGGTCCACCTGTCACCAGCTCCCATCTGTGAGTCCATGAATAGCCTACCCAGTGGTCAAACTCTGGTAAAATCCTCTCAGCAGAAAGACCAAACTAGATGGAGGGCAGCTTTAAATCTGTTAGTGAGTCAGGGAGATGTCTAACCCAAGCATGGGAAGACTTCTCCAGGAAGAACGGGTGGATGAGAACAATTTGTTCCAATTGCCACAAAGGCAGCACTTAGAGCCTGGTCGGACATCAAAGATGCATTCCAGGCTGTCACCAGCGTCTCCTTCTCTTTTGTCTTGTTACTGAATTTTGATGACTCTGGAAGAGGGAGCCAGGCTGATAGTTTGGGTAATACTGCCTCACTTAAATTCAATTCACATACAAGTCAAGAATCACTCACTCATGATGTTACTGATCTTTGAAAACAGAGGATGAGGGGCACCTGGTGGTACGGTGGATAGAGCGATGACACTGATAGTCAGGAGGACTTGAATTCAAATCCAGCTTCAGACACTTGATATTTACTGGCTGTGCGATCTTGGACAAATCATATAACCCCAAATGCCTTGCAAACAACCCACCAAAGGACCACCAACAATAATTTAGCATTACCTTTTAACTACAATTATCCCTTTCCCAACCAGAGGGGCTACAAGAGCAGTGCTCAGGGGCTCTGAAAAATTTGCATAAAATATTTTTACTCTCACTTTATACCAGGTAAGTATGAATTTTTTCTTTTTCTTTTATGTAGTATTTACAGCAGCTTATTGTGAAATTTGGGTTAACTGTTTGATCATAGACTGTATCATCTAGTGGTTTTTGTATGTCATTTACAAATTCTGAACAACTCCCCTCAAATTCTCATTTAATTTCTTATGCTGACCCAGTATAGATCAAAACTGCAATGGGAAAAGTCACAGTGTGGATGGGATAACTGTTACCTATGTTACCTATGGATAGTACTATTTTTTTTCTTCAGAAAGGAAGACCTATTTTTTTTTTTTTGTTTTTTTTTTGTTGTTGTTGTTGTTGTTGTTCTTTAAATTTCTTCAACTACCTCCAGGACCTGGAGAGGCAGCTTGGAATAATCAATAGAAATCCAACTTTAACATCAAGAAATATTCCATATGAATCTTTCTTTCAACAAACAGTGGGCTGTGTAACCATAGGAAAATTATTTAACCTCTCAGTGCTCCGGAGAAATCTCTAACACTTTAAGTTGTAGGATAGTAGCTAGTCTGTGTCTGTTGAGGGAGTTTCCACACAGAGGGATCCCCAGAGAAATGAAATCATAGGTCCAGACAATATCCCCACCTCTGCTTCCCCAAATGCATCACCTAGGCCTGTAAATGTTGGGCATAATGCAAACCAACTATTCTAGAAAGGATGCCTATCCTTCCAAAGTCTCTTTGGGAGAAAATATTTTATAACTGCTCCATTCTGTTACCATTTCAGAGTCTCCCAATTAAACTCCTTTTGTAAGAATTTCTAATAAATTAGTATTAATTAAATATTATGACAGAACACTTAGGGTTTGACCAAGAGTAAGAACAATACAGCTTTTCTTACTGGAGTTCCAATTCAATAGAGACAAGGAAGGAAGTGGTCACAAAGCAAGTCTAGATTGATAGACATTTGTATATTGAGGAAATATTAAGAGGAGAAATGGGGAAACACTACTTAAAGTTTTTTCCCCTTCTCACAAAAAGCCACTTATATTCAAGAAGTTGTTTTTTTTTTTTAATAACTCACATTTTAACAAAATCTTCTGATTCTGAAACATTTTATATGCACTATTGCATTTGAATTTTATCTAGCTGTATTTTTTTATGTTTCAAATCAGGAGTCAGAAGACTTAAGTTCTTGACCCATTTCTAGCATTTGCCATCTCTGTCATCTTAATTGAGACAAAAGAAACTGAGCATGAATTTCCTCATCTGCAAATGGGACTGACACTACTTTTCCTGTCTATTATGTACATTTGTTGTGAGGGTCAAATGAGATAATGGATGAATAATCACTTTGAAAATAGTAAGGCTTTTTTCATTTTGGATCAGGTCTGTGATTTCTGTGACATAAAGAATTCTTAAGTTAAATAGCAATATATTCTCTATCAGTATAGATCCAGCACAGAGTCCACAGAAAACTGTCTGGATCATTGAATGGTTAAATGATATGCCCAAATGATACAAAATTTCGAACCCATATCTTCCTGATGCCAGTCACAGTAATGAATAGAAGACTCCATACAATTAGAAAGCTCTCAATTCGAATCCTGCCTTGGTGAGTTATATTAGCTGTGTGACTCTGGACAAGCTATTTCATCTCCATCTGCCTCCATTACTTCATATGTAAAATGAGTATAATTACCTATTTCATAGGATTGTTGTGAATATCAAATGATAATACATCTAGAATGCTCTGCAAAATTTAAAATATTATATAATTCCTCCTCTTCCTCCTCCTCCTCCTTCTCCTTCTTTTCCTTCTCCTCCTTTTCCTCCTTTTCCTCCTCCTCCTTTTCCTGGTTCTCCTTCTCTTCTTCTAATCCTTCTCCTTCTCTTCTTGTTCTTGTTCTTTTTCTTCTTTTTCTTGCCTTTCTCCTCCTTTTTTTTCTTCTCCTCCTTTTCCTCCTTCTCCTTCTCCTTCTTTTCCTGGTTCTCCTCTTCTGATCCTTCTCCTTCTCTTCTTGTTCTTTTTTCTTCTTTTTCTTGTCTTTCTCTTCCTCCTCCTCCAGGTTCTCCTCCTCCTCCTTCTCCTGATCCTCTTTTTCCTTCTCTTCCTCCTTCTCCTCCTCCTCCTCCTCCTCCTCCTCCTCCTCCTCCTCCTCCTCGTCCTCCTCCTCCTCCTCCTCTTCCTCCTCCTCCTCCTCCTCCTTCTTCCTTTTTATTCTCTCCTTCTCATTTCTGGTACTATCATCCACATATGTCACAGAACTTCATAAAGTCTTATCTGGAATTTTAATTTAGGTTATTGTACTGGAAAATACATTCCAGAAGAATGCATCTTCTTATGGAGCATTCATCAAATTCAAAATGATTTTCTTCTCTATGTGAAACAGAATTCATTTACTTTTTTTTTTTTTTTTGGGGGGGGGTGGGGAAGTGAGACACAGACAAAAACCAGTGGTTAGTAGTGGTGACAGAGAAGTCAAAATGAAACGTTTCTAAGATAGAGTATGTTGTAAAACTATAAGAAGGAAGAGCTTGGGACGTTGAGTTGGGCAGTGGAAGATGAGGCAAGGCAGGGGTCTGGGGAAGGGTCCCTAAAGCAGTGTAGAACCTACAGCCAGAGCAGCCCAAATAGCCAGGCCTCAGGAGTCCCCTCCAATTGTGTCAGAGGAGGGGAATGATGATTCCTGAGAGTTTATGAATAAGAGGTAAGAAAAAACAAAGATCTAAAAGTCCAGTGCAACCAGCCACCACAGTCAATTTTTTCTCCACACAAATAGTTCCCTCTTCATCCATTGATCTGTGAGACAAAAGGATTCTACTAGTTCAGCCTAACAGCATTCCACAAAATAACCCAGAAAAGTGACCTTAAATTTTCCCAGACTTTCCTAAGGGCAATATATTGCTTCACTGTGATACATAGCAGGAAAGTTAATAACTCAGGGTTTAGGGGACTAGTGTCAAGGCATGGAATTGAAGGGGGGAAAGTGAGACAGAAAACCTTTTTAATCTCCTAGTATCTCAGGCACATTTCAGAATTGTAGCAGACTTTCGGTGGTGAGTATCTCAGAGTTTCTCAGATCACTTTGATTGATTTGCTAATCATGTAGAGTTATAAAGAATTTATACAGAATCATAGGATCATAGACTTTGGAAAACATTATTCAACTACTTGATGCTCAAGGTCACACAGGAGGAAGGAGAAAGAAATAAACCTTTATATCACATCTATTAAATGATCTGCAAATATTATGTTATTAGATCCTCACAAAAACTCTATAAGAGAGGTGTTTTATTATTTTTTGAGGAAACCGAGGCAAGCAGAGATGAAGTGACTTGCCAAGCATCACATAGCCATCTGGTGTCTATGTGATTATTAATAACAACAGCAATAGCTAACATCTCCATAGTGTCTTAAGGTTTACAAAATCTTTTCAGTGATGTCAAGTTCAAATAGAAATGGACACTAAACCACAAACAGGGATCCTTGCTGGCCAAGTACTGACTTAGAAAAACATATTGCTGTATTTTTATTTATTTTGTTAAACAGTTTCCAATTATATTTTCATTTGGTTGGGTATCTGCTTCATATAAAATAAATATTTATTGATAGGCAAAATGAGTTTTCTGGTTTTTGTTTTACATATTTTGTTATTGTCATTTTAAATGTCCAACTATGTTCAAGTCTTCCTTATCTTATTTTGGGGCTTTCTTGGCAAAAATATTGAAGTGCTTTACCATTTTCTTCTCCATACCACATTGCCTGCACACCAGCTATCATTATCCTTTGCTTCCTTCCCCCCAGCTAGAAGCTTGGACTCCGACCTTGGGTTCTCTACCTTTGTTGGTAAGTGAATATTCATGTTATGTAGCCTAGAAGAAAATCTCCATACCACTTTAATGTAGCTCCATGTCATATTACACAGAGTATTTCCTTTTTATCTCTTTTCCATTTTATGTGTAGTCGCTCCACTGTTGGAATCTAAGAATCTAAGTTTCTCAAAGATGGTCCCTATCTTTTTTTCACTCACATTTGTTTCATTCCCAAGGAAGGAAAACAAAGAGAGGATTTAGATATGTGTCCAGGCCCCATCCATAGTGGGGAGACTCAGAGCAGTGTAGGAAGTCCTCAATATTTATACCAGTGGCTACATAGTGAGCTATAGCCCCGACAATGAGTAGAAACTCAAGGAGACAAGTTTGATTCATAGCAGGGCTTCATGACCAGAACATGGGTACCTCTCTGGTGCTTATCTGAACTCAGACAACACCTGGTGCTGGGGTCAAAGCAACCCAATAATTAAGAGATTTTGTTAGAGAGTGAGATCATCCAGAGGGTGAGCCCAGGATTGTTGCTATGGCAAGCTCAGGGCACAGCTTGCTTGCTGGGCCTTAACTGAGGAAAACACAGTGTCTCCCAGTATCTTCACAAAAACTAAGAGTAAAATCTCAAAGTCACATGGCATGGATATTTTAGTCATTTTATTTACATAATTCCATATTGCTTTCCAGAATATACTAGTTCACAGCTTCACCAACTACTCACTAGTGTGTCTATCTTTCCACAACTCTTTCAACACTGACTATTGAGGATTCTTTCTTTTTCTCATGATCTATGGTTTTTTCTTCTTTTGGAAACACTGTCCTTTGGGGTGAACAACTTCAGTTTCCTCATCTGCAGAGTAGGGATGATATTTCTTGCATTTCTCATGAACCTGGGCTATTGAGGGGTGGGTATAGAGTAGTGATTTGTAAAAATTAAAGAACTATAAGAATATGGATGCTTTATGATTTTGTTTTTTTTTTAATTTGGATAGAAAGGCAATCATATCACAGTGGGTAGAGAGCTATCCTGGAAGCCCGCAAGGCCTAGATTCAAGTCTAACCTCTCACCCAAGTTGTTTCATGACCCTGAGAAATTCACTTCATCTCTTAATCCTCTTGTTATCTCTCTAAAACTTTAAGTTGCAGAGAAGGTGCTAGCATGCATTGGTGAAGGGTATTTCCTCACCTGAGAGTTCCTTATTCTAATAGAATCACAGATCCATGCTTAATCCCTATTTATTGAATAATTTCTCCAAAGTAAACTAAGAACATCTTATTCATTTATTTATTTATCTGTTCATTCATTCATTCATTTATTTATTGCTGAGGCAATTGGGGTTAAGTGACTTGCCCAGGGTCACACAGCGAGGCAGTGTTAAGTGTCTGAGAGCAGATTTGAACTCAGGTCCTCCTGACTTCAGAGCTAGTGCTCTATCCACTGAGCCACCCAGTTGCTCCAAGAACATCTCTTTTAAAAATCACAACAATAGCTGTTATATCTAGCTTTCTGATTTCCAGAAAATTTATATATATTTGCAATTTGGAACTTCTATCAAGAAGATATTTACTTATTTAACAGATGAGGAAAATGATTGTAGAGAGGTTAAATGATTCATCAATTCCATGAGTCCCCTAATGCTAAGTTCATTGTTTTTTCATCATGTCACACTAGAAAAATACTCAATGATCCCAAAACCATAAGCAGTGTTCATGATTTCCAGACATTACTGTTCCTTTGATACTTGTAAAGTGCAAAAGGCAAGACCCGGGGCAGTCCTTCCATATGAGCCCTGCCACGTGAGAGTCTGGTGAGGTATAAAATATTTTGGATACAGAGTCAGAGGACCTGGATTCAAGATTTAGCTCTAATGATTACTAAATAGCATGAAAAGAAAAGAGAGCTATGTTATTCAGTAGATTACAATGATCTTGAGGACAAGGTATTTCTCTGAGGCTCAATTTTCTCATCTGTCAAAGGTCAGGGCTCACAAACCTCATCCATGATTTCATTGGTTTAGGGAACTCCCACTGTAGGAAACTCCCTCAACCAATGCAGGTCTGAATCATCTGCAAATTATCATTTTGGAGAGTTGTGGAGCTCAAGAGAAGTTAAGTAATTTGCCTGTGGTCACATAGTCAATATTTACCAAAGGTAGGACTTGAATTCATATCCTTCTGGCTTTGTGGCCAGGTTTCTCCTCATTGTGTTTTACATGAAAACAATAAAAAAAAACCCCAAAACAGTAATAATAACAACAAAAAACCCTTTTGTAAATCTTATAAAGAGAAATCAATATAAACTAGTCGAATCTCACCCTTTTTCTTCCTCTCATATAGAACTCTGTATCTTACTACTCTCGTCCAGTCCCCTCTAGATCTATTTTCTCTGACCATCTTCTCTGGGAGGGGTTGCTTTGGGCTACATGGCAACTCATGCCCGTTCATGGCCTCTGATCTGATGAACTCTGTGGGAGTCACGCTTGCCTGGATCTTTTGTACAGACAATGTTGTTGCTTGTCATGACTGCAGGAGCCTCGGGAAGGATGAGAGCCTGAAACAGACACTTTGGAAAACGTTCACAATTAGCCTGGATGAAGGCCTTGGGAGGCCTTTCTAATTTGAACCAATTTGGAAAAGATGATTACATTTAAAATTTAAAAAATATATATATATATATATATTAACAGGTGCATTGCCATAAGGTGGGGAGGGAGGGGAGGTGAGGAGAAGGAGAAGAGGCCTTAAATAAACATTTGATCATCAGTTTTACATGTCAGGAAAATAATTATCCTTTTCCTTTAGGCAAGAGCCTAGTGAGGATTCAAAAATCCTCCAGAAGCTGGTTTCCCCTTCATTTTCCAAGCCAATTCTACACTGATATCTAGCTGTCAAAACCTTCCCAAGAGGTGAGAAGCTCAAAGCTAGGCCCTTTGTTGAGATTCCCTACTTCTCCCTCTGAGGTTAGCCTGTCTCACTCCATGTTTGAATCTTAAAATTCTCTGACTGGAGGAGACTGTGAAAGATAAACTCATGAAGTTCTCTGGCTTCAGGTAGGCCCATTAATGAGCCCAGAAGTCAAGTCAGTGCCATTTGTCAATTGTCTACCATGCCTCTATGCAGCATTATGTACTGGATTTTTAGGAAGATTTTAGAAGGGAAGAGGAAGGAAAAGGAAAAGAAGAGGAAAAAGAAAAAAAAGGAGGAGGAGGATGAGGAGGAGGGGCAGGAGGGGAAAGGAGAGGAGCAGGAGGAAGATGTGGGGCAGTGACAGGTGATACTGTGTGATTTTGGCAAGTTATTGAACCTCGCTAGCCCTTGGTTTCTGTTATTTTTAATGAAGGGATTAGACTGGATAATTTCAAAGATGCCTTTCCACTCTAAAATTCTATGACCTATCGCTGTGATTACTGTCCTTGAGGAGCTTACATTCTAAATGGCAGACTAGATACTTCCTTTCTTCCTTCCTTCCTTCCTTCCTTCCTTCCTTCCTTCCTTCCTTCCTTCCTTCCTTCCTTTTTTCCTTCCTTCTTTCCTTTCTTTTTCCTTCCTTCTTTTCTTTAACTAGACATAAATTTTTTTAAAAAAGAAAAGTCAGTGACATGCTTGCAAAAACTTACATAAATAAATAAAAATTAATATGATGCAAAATAAACACAAATGAGATATGAGAGGTTTGGAGGCACAGAACAATCAAAGTTGGGATGGATTAATCAGAGAAGGCTTCCCAAAAGAGGCAAAATTTGTGCAGGTTTGGTAGGAGGCAAGAAACATGCAGAAAAAAACTTCTGGTTTTCTTTTCTCAACAATTCCTCATATAATTTCCTTTCTTACACTATTATTAGTTTGGCCTTGTGGCAAGATACTGTATGATGTGAATTAGAGTTTAATAATTTAAACCCCCTTGCAAATTCACTGAGTGTGAATTGTGATGTTTCTTAGGAGTTCTAATCTATCACAAATGATCAAATGGTAAGTTTGGGTGGTAAGTGCATGAAAGCAGATTAAGAAAACTTCAGAAAAGAACAAAGGGGCCTTGCAGGTCATCAGAAGAGTCAGTCGTGTAAATGGTCTGATTTATGGGACAATAGAAAATGACCTTTTCCCCCCATCCTCCATCTTTCCTTTACCCTTGAAATTCCACTATTATTGATTGATTTCTTAATTTACATTAAGAGTTGGTGATGTATATATATTACTAGAAGGAGGGACCTGAAGCAGATCATTGGTCACCTAGGAAATAGAGGTAGGGTAAAGGTAGGGAAAGGGAAGGTATAAAAAATACATAAAGAATCTCCAAAACAAATGCTTTGCTCCATAGTTACCCATGGGCAACTTGGAAAAGAAGAATTATTTGATTTGGAAGGCATGTGTTTCAGGTGCTAACTACATCAATTTCAATAGAAAACCACCTGGTATAGGTGCCGGAACAGGTCAGACAAAAAATAAATTAATGGGCAACGGTTATTGGCAAGAGTTATCTCACAAGGGTGTATGCTGACAACCTGGCCCAGTTTGGTAAAGGACTGTTCTTCTAAGCTATTATTAAGCAGAAGGGAAAGATTAAGAAGAGAACAGCATGGGACTGCTACCACAGGTGGGCTGAGGATGGGGGGGTGGGGAAGAGTTTGGAGCCAAACATGTCAACTGCTTAATCTGTATTTTTCTTCCCACACCTTCAGATTCCATTTATGTCCCTCAGTACACTTGGACTCACACACGAATTGGGGGTGGGGGAAGAAGGCCATCTTGGCCTCCAGCCTGCCTGGATACCTGCTGAGAGAGTTTTGCACTTGTCACCAGGCCCCAGCAGCACCCAGGGCTCCATTTTACATCCCCAATTAGCCTTCAGCTCCGGTTCATGGCATCTCTGGCTTCCTGAGTGCAGATGCTGATAACGGATGCCTACTGGGTTCCAATCGTCCTCAAGCTGAATCTAGGCTCTGTCAGGGATAATTCTTTCAAGTGAACGAGAGTTAGGCTGGTTCTGAGTGGAAGCAGGTGGTTTCCTTTCTTGGCAGAAGATTTCTGACTGTACAGGAGTTGAGACAGTCAAAGCAGAGAGGATGGAGTACTGAATGTAAGAAACCTCCCCACATACTCCTAAACACGCATAGATCACAGGCTGGCTACCTCTGCATCGATAAACTCTTAGGGCTTTCAAATGCCCGTCCTGATTTGAAATGAGAAAGGGAATTGTTGAAATTTTAGACATTGTTTCTGGCTGTCAGAGCATAGATGTCAATCAAGAATGAGAAGATGAAAGAACTGGGATTGGAACAATTCTTCCTCCCCTTTCCCATTCCTCCTTCCTTCTTTCTGACTTCCACCCCCCCCATACACACACTCCTATATTCACAACTTTTATTTGGAGACAAGTTTTAAAATGATTGGTTGTACCTAGAAGTATCATTTTTACCAAGCTAAATATTAATCATTTCTTCAACTGAATCAGATATGGTATGAATTTCAGTGAAGTGCCAATCCAAAATATATGTGCCAGGGTTACTCATATATTTGCATATTATTATTTGGGCAACATGTGTTATTTTTTTCTTTCACTTTGTTTTTCTAGAATAGATGGTTGGCCCAGTCTCTTACACATTTGGGTTAATTTTATTGAATGGCATGTCAGCACTCAACATCAAATGTCAACTGAAATATTTGGAGAATGTTGCTATCAAAAAGGAATACTTTCTATGTTTTGTCCTCTATGGAAGACATATTTCATGGCAAAAGTCTTAATAAGACTGTGGTTTCTTGTTTTATATTCTGTCTCAATGTGGATCAAATTTTCCAGTTGTGTGTCAAATGATATACCATTTAGTTTCATTGACAAAGATCATAGATTGTATCTTGTTCAGTGGTATCTGATCCTTCATGATCCCATTTTAGGTTTTCTGGGTAAAGATATTGTAGTGATTTGCCATTTCCTTCTCCATTTCATTTTGCAGATGAAGAAACTAAGGCAAATAGTGACTTGCTCAGAGTCATAACATTCTATGTCTTGAGTCCAGATTTGAATTCAAGTGTCTTTAACTCCAGGTCCAGTATTCTATCCACTGTGCTACCAAGCTGCAGTGTACCAGCAGTTAAACTAGTGTTCACAGATGTTTCAAGATCTGTGAAATTAAGACGCCTCCAATTCCATTACTATTACTTCACTGCCACTGAAGACTTACATTCTGTCAGCCAGCTCAAGCCACTCCCATTTCATAGGACCAGCCAGAGACTGCCTGGTTGGCATTGTATTTCAAAAATTCAGTCACCTTCATGTCACCATGGGTTGTTGGAGTAGCTATATGATGGCATAGAGATGATCAAGCTGGAAAGGCGTCACATATGTGCTCGGTGATGAGGTGATGTCTGAAGACCAATGAATCAGTCAATAAATAGTCATTAATTACTTACTGTGTGCTGGCCACTATGCTAATGCTGGGAATCCAAGCAGAAGCAGAAAGAAACACTTTCCACATTCTCAAGGAACTTACATTCTTCTGGGGAAGGCAAAGAAAAAAGGAGCTGAAAATGAAATGTGAGGGCCATCATAGCTTGTTTGTTCTCAATTCCAGAAGAGGACTATAAGATCAGGGAGGGGATGTCATGGCATACAAGGTCAGAGAGGGCTCTGCCTGGGACAAGCTGTGGGTTGTAGCCACTGCCTCTATCCCTGAGCCTGCTCTGGTGCTATCCAGCCACGAGACGAACTGGCTGCAGAAGAGACTGATGGGAAGGGGGCTGACCTATGGGAAGGGCATAGATGGGGAGAAGACAAAGGAGGACTCCAAAGATTCTGCAGAAGCAGATGACCAGCTTAAGGGACCAGGATGCATCAGATTTAACAAGATCTGAAAGGGAGGGCTCATCATTTCTCCTCTGTCCAAGAAGATGAAGACAAAAACTAAAG